>NC_136058.1:254394362-254709362 GCF_964261635.1 Lissotriton helveticus
TACAATGCCAATAGTTTTATCTTTCGCAAATGTGACACCTATTGTAACACAATATGTGTTGTGAGGGTGGGTGAGAGTGAGGGGTTGAGGGTGAGTGAGGGTGAGAGGGTGAGTGAGGGTGAGTGAGGGTGAGTGAGGGTGAGTGAGGGTGAGTGAGGGTGAGTGAGGGTGAGTGAGGGTGAGTGAGGGTGAGTGAGGGTGAGTGAGGGTGAGGGGTTGAGGGTGAGGGGTTGAGGGAGTGAGGGGGTGGGGGTGAGTGAGGGTGAGGGGTTGAGGGTGAGTGAGGGTGGGGGTGAGTGAGGGTGGGGGTGAGTGAGGGTGGGGTTGAGGGTGAGGGTGAGGGTGAGGGGTTGAGGGTGAGGGGTTGAGGGTTGAGGGTGAGGGTGAGGGTGAGGGGGTGAGGGGTTGAGGGTGAGGGGTTGAGGGTGAGGGGTTGAGGGTGAGGGGGTTGAGGGTGAGGGGTTGAGGGTGAGGGGTTGAGGGTGAGGGGTTGAGGGTGAGGGGTTGAGGGTGAGGGGTTGAGGGTGAGGGGGTTGAGGGTGAGGGGGTGAGGGTGTGAGGGTGAGGGGGTGAGGGTGAGGGGGTGAGGGTGGTGAGGGTGGGTGAGTGAGGGTGAGGGTGAGTGAGGGTGAGGTGGGTGAGGGTGAGTGAGGGTGAGTGAGGGAGGGTGAGGGTGAGTGAGGGTGGGTGAG
The DNA here is from genome assembly GCF_964261635.1 of Lissotriton helveticus. NCBI lineage: Eukaryota > Metazoa > Chordata > Amphibia > Caudata > Salamandridae > Lissotriton > Lissotriton helveticus. The sequence goes on from NC_136058.1 coordinate 254,395,055, forward strand.
GGTGAGTGAGGGTGAGTGAGGGTGAGTGAGGTTGAGGGTGAAGTGAGGGTGAGGGGTTGAGGGTGAGTGAGGGTGAGGGGTTGAGGGTGAGTGAGGGTGAGGGTGGATGAGGTGGGTGAGGGTGAGAGGGGTTGAGGGTGAGTGAGGGTGAGTGAGGGTGAGTGAGGGTGAGTGAGGGGTTGAGGGTGAGGGGTTGAGGGTGAGGGGTTGAGGGTGAGGGGTTGAGGGTGAGGGGTTGAGGGTGAGGGGTTGAGGGTGAGTGAGGGTGAGTGAGGTGAGGGTGAGTGAGGGTGAGTGAGGGTGGGGTGAGTGAGGGTGAGTGAGGGTGTGGGTGAGTGAGGGTGAGGGGTTGAGGGTGAGTGAGAGTGAGGGTGAGTGAGGGGTTGAGGGTGAGGGGTTGAGGGTGAGTGAGGGTGAGGGTGAGGGTGAGTGAGGGTAAGGGGTTGAGGGTGAGTGAGGGTGAGTGAGGGTGAGGGTTGAGGGTGGGTGAGGGGTTGAGGGTGAGTGAGGGTGAGTGAGGGTGAGGGGTGAGGTGAGGGTGAGGGGTTGAGGGTGAGTGAGGGTGAGGGGGTGAGTGAGGGTGAGGGTGGTGAGGGTGAGGGGTTGAGGGTGAGTGAGGGTGAGTGAGGGTGAGTGAGGGTGAGTGAGGGTGAGTGAGGGTGGTGAGGGAGGGTGAGGGAGGGTGGGTGAGGGTGAGTGAGGGTGAGGGGTTGAGGGTGAGTGAGGGTGAGGGGTTGAGGGTGAGTGAGGGTGAGGGTGGGTGAGGGGTTGAGGGTGAAGTGAGGGTGAGGGTTGAGGGTGAGTGAGGGTGAGGGGTTGAGGGTGGGTGAGGGTGAGTGGGGTTGAGGGTGAGTTGAGGGTTGAGGGTGGGTGAGGGGTTGAGGGTGAGGGGTTGAGGGTGAGTGAGGGTGAGTGAGGGTGAGGGGTGAGTGAGGGTGAGGTGTTTAGGGTGGGTGAGGGTGAGGGGGTGAGTGAGGGTGAGGGGTGAGGGTGAGTGAGGGTGAGGGTGAGTGAGGGTGAGGGGTGAGGGTGGTGAGGGTGAGGGAGGGTGGGTGAGTGAGGGTGAGTGAGGGTGAGGGGTTGAGGGTGAGTGAGGGTGAGGGGTTGAGGGTGAGTGAGGGTGAGGGGTGAGGGTGAGTGAGGGGTGAGGGTGAGTGAGGGTGAGGGTGGTGAGGGGTTGAGGGTGAGGGTGGGTGAGGGTTGAGGGTGAGGGGTTGAGGGTGAGGGGTTGAGGGTGAGTGGGTTGAGGGTGAGTGGGGTTGAGGGTGAGTGAGGGGTTGAGGGTGAGTGAGGGTGAGGGGTTGAGGGTGAGTGAGGGTGAGGGGTTGAGGGTGAGTGAGGGTGAGGGGGTGAGTGAGGGTGAGGTGTTGAGGGTGGGTGAGGGTGAGGGGTTGAGGGTGAGTGAGGGTGAGGGTGAGGGTTGAGGGTGAGTGAGGTGAGGTGGTGAGGGGTTGAGGGTGAGGGGTGAGGGTGAGGGGTTGAGGGTGAGGGTTGAGGGTGAGGGGTTGAGGGTGAGGGTTGAGGGTGAGGGGTTGAGGGTGAGTGAGGGGTTGAGGGTGAGTGAGGGGTTGAGGGTGAGTGAGGGGTTGAGGTGAGTGAGGGGTTGAGGGTGAGTGAGGGTGAGGGTTGAGGGTGAGTGAGGGTGAGGGGTTGAGGGTGAGTGAGGGTGGGTGAGGGTGGTGAGGGTGAGTGAGGGTGGGTGAGGGTGAGTGAGGGGTTGAGGGTGAGTGAGGTGGTTGAGGGGTGAGGGTGAGTGAGGGTGAGGGTGAGTGAGGGTGAGGGGTTGAGGGTGAGGGGTTGAGGGTGAGGGGTTGAGGGTGAGGGGTTGAGGGTGAGGGGTTGAGGGTGAGGGGTTGAGGGTGAGGGGTTGAGGGTGAGTGAGGGTGAGTGAGGTGGTGAGGGTGGGTGAGGGTGAGTGAGGGGTTGAGGGTGAGTGAGGGGTGAGGGTGTGAGTGAGGGGTTGAGGGTGAGGGTGAGTGAGGGGTTGAGGGTGAGGGTGAGTGAGGGTGAGGGAGGGTGAGGGGTTGAGGGTGAGGGGTTGAGGGTGAGGGGTTGAGGGTGAGGGGTTGAGGGTGAGTGGGGTTGAGGGTGAGTGAGGGGTGAGGGGTGTGGAGGGTTGAGGGTGAGTGAGGGGTTGAGGGTGAGTGAGGGGTTGAGGGTGAGTGAGGGGTTGAGGGTGAGTGAGGGGTTGAGGGTGAGTGAGGGTGAGGGGTTGAGGGTGAGTGAGGGTGGTGAGGGTGGTGGGGTGAGTGAGGGTGAGTGAGGGTGAGTGAGGGTGAGGGGTTGAGGGTGAGTGAGGGTGAGGTGTGAGGGTGGGTGAGGGTGAGGGTGGTGTGGGTTGAGGGTGAGTGGTGAGGGTGTGTGAGTGAGGGTGGTGAGTGAGGGTGGTGGTGAGGGTGAGTGGGGTGAGGGGTGAGGGTGAGTGAGGGTGGTGAGGGTGAGTGAGGGTGAGTGAGGGGTGAGGGGTTGAGGGTGAGTGAGGGTGTGGGGTTGAGGGTGAGTGAGGGTGAGGGGTTGAGGGTGGTGAGGGTGAGGGGTTGAGGGTGAGTGAGGGTGAGGGTGTGGGTGAGTGAGGGTGAGGGGTTGAGGGTGAGTGAGGGTGAGGGGTTGAGGGTGAGTGAGGGTGAGTGGGGTGAGGGTGAGTGAGGGGTTGAGGGTGAGTGAGGGTGAGGGTGAGTGAGGGGTTGAGGGTGGTGAGGGTGAGTGGGTGGGGGTGAGGGTGAGGGGTTGAGGGTGGTGTGGGTGAGGGGTTGAGGGTGAGGGGTTGAGGGTGAGTGAGGGTGAGGGGTTGAGGGTGTGTGGGTGAGTGGTGTGAGGGTGAGTGAGGGTGAGTGAGGGTGAGTGAGGGTGTGTGAGGGTGGTGAGGGTGTGTGAGGGTGAGTGAGGGTGAGTGGGGTGAGGTGAGTGAGGGTGAGTGGTGAGGGTGGTGAGTGTGGGTGTGTGGTGGGGTGGTGAGGGTGAGGGGTTGAGGGTGGGTGAGGGTGAGGGTGGTGAGGGTGAGTGAGGGTGTGTGAGGGGTGAGGGGTTGAGGGTGAGTGAGGGTGTGGGGTGAGGGTGAGTGGGGTGAGGGTTGAGGGTGAGTGAGGGTGAGGGGTTGAGGGTGAGTGAGGGTGTGGGGTTGAGGGTGAGTGAGGGTGAGTGGTTGAGGGTGAGTGAGGGTGGGTGAGGGGTTGAGGGTGAGTGAGGTGAGGGTGAGTGAGGGGTTGAGGGTGAGGGGTGAGGGTGAGTGAGGGTGAGGGGTGTGGGTGTGAGTGAGGGTGAGTGAGGGGTTGAGGGTGAGGGGTTGAGGGTGAGTGAGGGTGAGGGGTTGAGGGTGAGTGAGGGTGAGGGGTTGAGGGTGAGGTGGTGAGGGTTGAGGGTGAGTGAGGGTGAGGGGTTGAGGGTGAGTGTGGGTGAGGGGTTGAGGGTGAGTGAGGGGTGAGGGTGAGTGAGGGTGAGGGGTTGAGGGTGAGTGGGGTGAGGGGTTGAGGGTGAGTGAGGGTGTGGGTTGTGGGTGGTGAGGGTGGGAGGGGTGGGTGAGGGTGGGTGAGGTGAGTGAGGGTGTGGGTGAGTGGGGTGAGGGTGGTGAGGGGTTGAGGGTGAGTGAGGGTGAGGGGTTGAGGGTGAGTGAGGGTGAGGGGGTGAGGGTGGGGGTTGAGGGTGAGTGGGGTGAGGGGTGAGGGTGAGTGAGGGTGAGTGGGTGAGTGAGGGGTTGAGGGTGTGGGTGGTGTGGGTGAGTGGGGTGGTGAGGGTGAGGGGTGGGGGTGAGTGTGGGTGAGGGGTGAGGGGTGTGGGTGGTGAGGGTGGTGAGGGTGAGGGTGAGTGAGGGTGAGGGGTTGAGGGTGAGTGAGGGTGTGTGAGGGTGAGGGTGAGGTGAGGGGTTGAGGGTGAGTGAGGGTGAGGGGTTGAGGGTGAGGGGTGAGGTGTGTGAGGGTGAGGGGTTGAGGGTGGTGAGGGTGAGGGGTTGAGGGTGGTGAGGGTGAGGGGGTGAGGGTGAGTGAGGGTGAGTGAGGGGTGAGGGTGAGGGTGGTGAGGGTGAGGGGTGAGTGGGGGTGAGGGTGAGGGGTTGAGGGTGGGGGTGAGGGTGAGGGTGAGGGTTGAGGGTGGTGAGGGGGTGGGGTGAGGGTGAGTGAGGGTGGGTGTGGGTGAGGTGTGAGGTGGTGAGGGTGAGGGGTTGAGGGTGAGGGGTTGGGGTGGGGTGAGGTGAGGGTGAGGGGTTGGGTGAGTGGGGTGAGGGGTTGAGGGTGGTGAGGGTGAGGGTGAGTGTGAGTGAGTGTGGGTGAGGTGTGGGTGAGGGTGAGTGAGGGTGAGGGTGGTGAGGGTGAGTGGGTGTGGGGGTTGAGGGTGAGTGAGGGTGAGGGGTTGAGGGTGAGTGTGGTGGTGAGGGTGGTGGGGTGAGGGGTTGAGGTGGTGGGGTGAGGGGTGAGGGTGAGTGGGTGGGTGGTGAGGGGTGAGGGTGTGGTGAGGGTGTGTGGGTTGAGGGTGGTGAGGGGTGGGTGAGGGTGAGTGGGGTGGTGAGGGTGTGTGTGGGTGTGGGGGTGGTGAGGGTGAGTGAGGGTGAGGGGTGGGTGGGGGTGGGTGAGGGGGTGAGGGGTGGGTGTGTGGGTGGGGGTGAGGGTGAGGGGTTGAGGGTGAGTGGGGTGTGGGGGTGAGGGTGAGTGAGGGTGAGGGGTTGAGGGTGAGTGAGGGTGAGGGGTTGAGGGTGAGTGAGGGTGAGTGAGGGTGAGTGAGGGTGAGGGGTTGAGGGTGTGTGGGGGGTGAGGGGTGAGGGTGAGTGGGTGGGTGGTGAGGGTTGAGGGTGAGTGGGGTGAGTGGGTGAGGGTGAGGTGGTGTGAGGGTGAGTGGGTGGTGAGGGTGAGGGGTGAGGGTGAGTGAGGGTGAGGGGTTGAGGGTGAGGTGGGTGAGGGTTGAGGGTGAGTGAGGGTGAGGGGTTGAGGGTGAGTGGGTGTGAGGGGGTGAGGGTGGTGAGGGGTGAGGGTGAGGGGTGGGTGAGGGGTGAGGGTGAGTGAGGGTGAGGGGTGTGGGTGAGTGAGGGTGAGGGGTTGAGGGTGGTGGGGTGAGGTGAGGGGTGGGGGGTGAGGGTGAGTGGGTGAGGGTGGTGGGTGGTGAGGGTGGAGGGTGAGTGAGGGTGAGGGTGGGGTGAGGGTGTGTGGGGTGGGGTGAGGGTGAGGGGTTGAGGGTGAGGGGTTGGGGGTGAGGGGTTGAGGGTGGTGAGGGTGTGGGTGAGGGTGAGTGAGGGTGAGGGGTGAGGGTGAGTGAGGGTGAGGGTGGTGAGGGTGAGGTGTGAGGGGTGAGTGGGGTGGGTGAGTGAGGGGGTGAGGTGTGGGGTGGTGGGGGTGGGGTGGGTGAGGGGTTGAGGGTGAGTGGGGTGAGGGGTTGAGGGTGAGTGAGGGTGGGGTGGGTGAGGGGTGAGGGGTGTGTGGGGTGAGGGTGTGAGTGAGGGTGAGGGGGTGAGGGGTGAGGGTGAGTGGGGTGGAGTGAGGGTGAGTGGGTGTGGTGAGGGTGGTGGGGTGAGGGGTGAGGGGTTGAGGGTGAGTGAGGGTGAGTGGGGTGGTGAGGGTGTGTGGGGTTGGGGTGAGTGGTGAGGGTGAGTGGGGTGGGTGAGGGTGAGTGAGGGTGGGTTGAGGGTGGTGTGGGTGAGGGTGAGGGTTGAGGGTGAGTGAGGGTGAGGGGTTGAGGGTGAGTGAGGGTGTGGTGAGGGTGGGGTGAGTGAGGGTGAGGGGTTGAGGGTGAGTGAGGGTGAGTGTGAGGGGTGAGGGTGAGTGAGGGGTGAGGGTGAGTGAGGGTGAGTGTGGGTGAGGGGTGAGTGTGAGTGGTGGGGTGAGGGTGAGGGGTGAGGGTGAGTGAGGGTGAGGGTGGTGAGGGTGAGTGAGGGTGAGGGGTGAGGGTGAGTGAGGGTGAGGGGTTGAGGGTGAGTGAGGGTGAGGGTTGAGTGAGGTGTGAGGGTGAGGGTGAGTGAGGGTGAGGGGTTGAGGGGTGAGTGAGGGTGAGTGAGGGTGAGTGAGGGTGAGTGAGGGTGAGTGTGGGTGAGTGAGGTGAGGGTGGGTGAGTGAGGGTGAGTGTGGGTGAGGGTGGGTGAGGGTGGGTGAGGGGGTGAGGGTGAGGGGTTGAGGGGTGAGGGGTTGAGGGTGAGGGTGAGGGTGAGTGAGGGTGAGGGTGAGGGTGAGTGAGGGTGAGGGTGAGGGTGAGTGAGGGTGAGGGGTGAGGGTGAGTGAGGGTGGTGAGGGTGAGTGAGGGTGAGGGGTGAGGGTGAGTGAGGGTGAGGGGTTGAGGGTGTGAGTGAGGTGAGGGTGAGTGAGGGGTGAGGGTGAGTGAGGGTGAGTGAGGTGAGGGTGAGTGAGGGTGAGTGAGGGGTGGTGAGGGTGAGTGAGGGTGAGGGGTTGAGGGTGAGTGAGGGTGAGGGGTTGAGGTGAGGTGAGTGAGGGTGAGGGTGAGTGAGGGTGAGGGGTTGAGGTGAGTGAGGGTGTGGGGGTGAGGGTGGTGAGGGTTGAGGGTGAGGGGTGGGTGAGGGGGAGGTGAGTGGGGTGAGGGGTGAGGGTGTGTGAGGGTGAGGGGTTGAGGTGAGTGAGGGTGAGTGGGTGAGGGTGAGTGAGGGTGAGGGTGGTGAGGGTGAGGGTGGAGGGTGAGTGAGGGTGAGGGGTGGTGAGGGTGAGGGTTGGGGTGAGGGGTGAGGGTGAGGGTGAGGGGTTGAGGGTGAGGGTGAGGGGTGAGGGTGAGGGTGAGTGAGGGTGAGGGGTTGAGGGTGAGTGAGGGTGAGGGGTTGAGGGTGGTGAGGGTGAGGGTGAGTGGGGTGAGGGGTTGAGGTGTGAGGGGGTGAGTGAGGTGAGGGTGGTGTGAGTGAGGGTGAGTGAGGGGTGAGGGTGGTGAGGGGTGAGGGTGAGTGTGGGTGAGGGGTTGAGGGTGAGTGAGGGTGGGTGAGGGTGAGGGTGAGGGGGTGAGGGGTTGAGGGTGAGTGGGTGGTGAGGGTGTGGGTGAGGGTGGTGAGGGGGTGAGGGTGAGGGGTGTGAGGGGGTGGTGGTGAGGGTGAGGGGTGAGGGTGGTGAGGGTGGTGAGGGTGAGGGGTGAGTGAGGGTGAGTGAGGGTGAGTGAGGTGGTGAGGTGAGGGTGAGTGAGGGTGAGTGTGGGTGGTGAGGGTGAGTGAGGGTGAGGGTGGTGTGGGTGAGTGAGGGTGAGGGTGAGGGGTGAGGGTGAGTGAGGGTGAGGGGTGAGGGTGAGTGAGGGTGAGTGAGGGTGAGGGTGAGGTGAGGTGTGAGGGGTGAGGGTGAGTGAGGGTGAGTGGGGTGAGGGTGGTGAGGTGAGGGTGGTGAGGGTGAGGGGTGAGGGTGAGGGGTGAGGGTGAGGTGGGTGAGGGTGAGTGAGGGTGAGGGTGAGGGTGAGGGGTTGAGGGTGAGGGGTGAGGGTGAGTGGGTGAGGGGGTGAGGGTGGGTGAGGGTGAGGGGTGAGGGTGGTGAGGGGGTGAGGGGTGAGGGTGAGGGTGAGTGAGGGGGTGAGGGTGGGTGAGGGTGAGTGAGGTGAGTGAGGGTGAGTGGTGGGTGTGGTGAGGGTGGTGAGGGTGGTGAGGGTGTGGGTGGTGAGGGTGGTGGGGTGAGGGGTGTGGGTGAGTGAGGGTGAGGGTTGAGGTGAGGGTGAGGGTGAGGGTGGTGAGTGTGGGGTGAGTGAGGGTGGGGGTGAGGTGAGTGGGGGTGTGGGTGAGGGGTGAGGGTGGTGAGGGTGAGGGTTGGTGGGGTGGGGTGAGTGAGGGTGAGGGGTTGAGGGTGAGGTGAGGGGTGGTGAGGGTGAGTGAGGGTGAGGGGTTGAGGGTGAGTGAGGGGTGAGGTGAGTGGGTGGTGAGGTGGAGGGTGTGGTGAGGGGTGAGGGGTTGAGGGTGAGGGGTTGAGGGTGAGGGTTGAGGGTGAGGGGTGAGGGTGAGTGAGGGTGAGTGAGGGTGAGGGTTGAGGGTGAGTGGGGTGAGGGGTGAGGGTGAGTGAGGGTGAGGGGTTGAGGGTGGGTGAGGGGTGAGGTGAGGGTGGGTGAGGTGAGTGAGGGTGAGTGAGGGTGAGTGAGGGTGGGGTGGTGGGTGTGGGTGGGTGAGGGTTGAGGGTGAGGTGAGGTGAGGGGTTGAGGGTGAGTGAGGGTGAGGGGTGAGGGTGAGGGGTGAGGGGTGAGTGAGGGTGGGGTTGAGGGTGAGTGTGGGTGAGGGTGGGGTGAGTGAGGGTGAGGGGTTGAGGGTGAGTGAGGGTGAGGGGTTGAGGGTGAGTGAGGGTGAGGGGTTGAGGGTGGGTGAGGGTGAGTGAGGGTGAGGGTGAGTGAGGGTGAGTGGGGTGAGAGGGGGTTGAGGGTGAGGGGTTGAGGGTGAGGGGTTGAGGGTGAGGGAGGGGGAGTGTGAGTGAGGGTGAGTGAGGGGTTGAGGGTGAGGGGTTGAGGGTGAGGGTGAGTGAGGGTGAGTGAGGGTGACAGTGAGTGAGGGTGAGGGGTTGAGGGTGAGGGGTTGAGGGTGAGTGAGGGTGAGGGGTTGAGGGTGAGTGAGGGTGAGGGGTTGAGGGTGAGTGAGAGTGAGGGTGAGTGAGGGTGAGTGAGAGTGAGGGTGAGTGAGGGGTTGAGGGTGAGTGAGGGTGAGGGGTTGAGGGTGAGTGAGGGTGAGTGGTTGAGGGTGAGTGAGTGTGAGTGGTTGAGGGTGAGTGAGTGTGAGTGAGGGTGAGTGTGAGTGAGTGTGAGTGTGAGTGAGGGTGAATGAGGGTGAATGAGGGTGAATGAGTGTGAGTGAGGGTGAGTGAGGGTGAGTGAGGGTGAATGAGGGTGAATGAGGGTGAGTGAGGGTGAATGAGGGTGAGTGAGGGTAAGTGAGGGTGAGTGAGGGTGAGTGAGGGTGAGTGAGGGTGAGTGAGGGTGAGTGAGGGTGAGTGAGGGTGAGTGAGGGTGAGTGAGGGTGAGTGAGGGTGAGTGAGGGTGAGTGAGTGAGGGTGAGTGAGGGTGAGTGAGGGTGAGTGAGTGAGGGTGAGTGAGTGAGGGTGAGTGAGGGTGAGTGAGGGTGAGTGAGGGGTTGAGGGTGAGGGGTTGAGGGTGAGGGGTTGAGGGTGAGGGGTTGAGGGTGAGGGGTTGAGGGTGAGGGGTTGAGGGTGAGGGGTTGAGGGTGAGGGGTTGAGGGTGAGGGGTTGAGGGTGGGGGTTGAGGGTGAGTGAGGGTGAGGGGTTGAGGGGGAGTGAGGGTGAGGGTGAGGGTGAGGGGTTGAGGGTGAGTGAGGGTGAGTGAGGGTGAGGGGTTGAGGGTGAGGGGTTGAGGGTGAGTGAGGGTGAGTGAGGGTGAGGGGTTGAGGGTGAGTGAGGGTGAGTGAGAGTGAGGGTGAGTGAGAGTGAGGGTGAGTGAGAGGTGAGGGTGAGTGAGGGGTTGAGGGTGAGTGAGGGGTTGAGGGTGAGTGAGGGGTTGAGGGTGGGTGAGGGGTTGAGGGTGGGTGAGGGGTTGAGGGTGGGTGAGGGGTTGAGGGTGGGTGAGGGGTTGAGGGTGGGTGAGGGGTTGAGGGTGAGTGAGGGTGAGGGGTTGAGGGTGAGTGAGGGTGGGTGAGGGTGAGAGGGTGAGGGGTTGAGGGTGAGTGAGGGTGAGTGAGGGTGAGTGAGGGTGGGTGAGGGTGAGAGGGTGAGGGGTTGAGGGTGAGTGAGGGTGAGTGAGGGTGAGGGGTTGAGGGCGAGTGTGAGTGAGGGCGAGGGTGAGTGAGGGCGAGGGTGAGTGAGGGTGAGTGAGGGCGAGTGTGAGTGAGGGCGAGGGTGAGTGAGGGCGAGTGAGGGCGAGTGAGGGTGAGTGAGGGTGAGTGAGGGTGAGTGAGGGTGAGTGAGGGTGAGTGAGGGTGAGTGAGGGTGAGTGAGGGTGAGTGAGGGTGAGTGAGGGTGAGTGAGGGTGAGGGTGAGTGAGGGTGAGGGGTTGAGGGTGAGTGAGGGTGAGGGGTTGAGGGTGAGTGAGGGTGAGGGGTTGAGGGTGAGTGAGGGTGAGGGGTTGAGGGTGAGTGAGGGTGAGTGAGGGTGAGGGTGAGTGAGGGTGAGTGAGGGTGAGTGGTTGAGGGTGAGTGAGGGTGAGGGGTTGAGGGTGAGTGAGGGTGAGTGAGGGTGAGTGAGGGTGAGTGAGGGTGAGTGAGGGTGAGTGAGGGTGAGTGAGGGTGAGTGAGGGTGAGTGAGGGTGAGGGTGAGTGAGGGTGAGTGAGGATGAGTGAGAGTGAGGGGTTGAGGGTGAGTGAGGGTGAGGGGTTGAGGGTGAGTGAGGGTGAGTGAGGGTGAGTGAGGGTGAGGGTGAGTGGTTGAGGGTGAGTGAGGGTGAGGGGTTGAGGGTGAGTGAGGGTGAGGGGGTGAGGGTGAGTGAGGGTGAGGGGTTGAGGGTGAGTGAGGGTGAGGGGGTGAGGGTGAGTGAGGGTGAGGGGGTGAGGGTGAGTGAGGGTGAGGGTGAGTGAGTGAGGGTGAGTGAGGGTGAGTGAGGGTGAGTGAGGGTGAGTGAGGGTGAGGGGTTGAGGGTGAGTGAGGGTGAGGGGTTGGGTGAGTGGTTGAGGGTGAGTGAGTGTGAGGGTGAGGGTGAGTGAGGGTGGGTGAGGGAGGGTGAGTGAGAGTGAGGGTGAGTGAGGGTGAGGGTGAGTGAGGGTGAGGGGTTGAGGGTGAGTGAGGGTGAGGGTGAGTGAGGGTGAGTGAGGGTGAGTGAGTGAGGGTGAGTGAGGGTGAGTGAGGGTGAGTGAGGGTGAGGGTGAGTGAGGGTGAGTGAGGGTGAGTGAGGGTGAGTGAGGGTGAGGGGTTGAGGGTGAGGGGTTGAGGGTGAGTGAGGGTGGGTGAGGGTGGGTGAGTGAGGGTGAGTGAGGGTGAGTGAGGGTGAGTGAGGGTGAGTGAGGGTGAGTGAGGGTGAGTGAGGGTGAGTGAGGGTGAGTGAGGGTGAGTGAGGGTGAGTGAGGGTGAGTGAGGGTGAGTGAGGGTGAGTGAGTGAGGGTGAGTGAGTGAGGGTGAGTGAGGGTGAGTGAGGGTGAGGGTGAGTGAGGGTGAGGGGTTGAGGGTGAGTGAGGGTGAGTGAGTGAGTGAGGGTGAGTGAGGGTGAGGGGTTGAGGGTGAGTGAGGGTGAGGGGTTGAGGGTGAGTGAGGGTGAGGGGTTGAGGGTGAGTGAGGGTGAGGGTGGATGAGGGGTTGAGGGTGAGTGAGGGTGGGTGAGGGGTTGAGGGTGAGTGAGGGTGAGTGAGGGTGAGGGTGAGTGAGGGTGAGGGGTTGAGGGTGAGGGGTTGAGGGTGAGTGAGGGTGAGTGAGGGTGAGGGTGGGTGAGGGGTTGAGGGTGAGTGAGGGTGAGGGGTTGAGGGTGAGTGAGGTAACCTGGCATGGTAACCTGAAAAAAATGTGGGTGTGAGCCATGTGAAGGGGTCTGCGGTGAGTGTGAGACCCGAAAAGGCAGAAGTCGGGAAGGAGAGGCTGCGGGTAAGGGTGTGCACGAAAGTGAATGTGCACAAATGGGGCCATGCGGTGGGCGACCAAAGCAGAAGCGGCTGGCAGAATAAGCGGGCCAGGGCCGAGAGTCCACTGGGTGCACGCGCCCTACCCGGAAATGACTGGGGGATAGGTGGGGAATGGCATGGTAACCTGAAAAAAAGGTGGGTGTGAGCCATGTGAAGGGGTCTGCGGTGAGCGCGAGACCCGAAAAGGCAGAAGTGGGGAAGGAGAGGCTGCGGGTAAGGGTATGCACGAAAGTAAAATGTGCACAAATAGGGCCATGCGGTGGGCGAACAAAGCAGAAGCGTCTGGCAGGATGGTGGTGCCGGAATAAGCTATGCACATGTCAGGCCATGCTTCGAGTAACTTATAGAGATGCGGCTGACAGGATAGTAGGGTTGAGAGCAAAAGCGCCGAAGGGGTGCCTGTGTATATGCTGCTTATAATTAAAAAATGCATATGAGAACTGTATTATCGCAAATGATGGAAAAGATATCTCACCTGAAAGAAAAACAAGAAAGGAAACAAGACGGAGGGCATTGCTGTGGGGAGGGGGGGGGAGAAATGCACACGGCGGGCAGGGGAGGGGGCGGAGCGGGGAGAGCGGCATGAGGGTGTGAAGCAGCCGGGGCCTTTGAAGTGAAGCTAAGCTTCACTTCAAAGGTGTGGGAGGAGTGCGGCTGAGGGAACAGACGGCGATTTGGTGATGTGCACGCGCATTTTAGATCAATGCGCTTGCGCATTGACCTAAAAGCCACGGGCACAGCACCAAATCGCCACAGTTAGGTAAACTTTGTTTAAAGCCCTATAGTCTCGCTTCGCATTGATAGGTCATGAGACCTAACTAACAAAACACTTACATTTAAAGGATGTATGAAATCTACCGCCTTGCATTTGCGCTTCCCAAACTTCCCTGCCTTTTAAGGCCTTTGAGATTTTTATTTTGCTTTGAAGCATTGAACACACTAAAGCATTTGGGGTGATTTGTATACAAACATTGTTACAGTCAATTAGATACCCGAGTCATTAGGTTTACCTTAGTCCAAGGAATATTCTTAATCCTAAATTGTTCATGTTTTCAATTTATTACCTAGCTCCAGCTTTAAAGGATTTATAGTAATTGAACTTTCAAATTATTGTTCTACATCTCATCAAAGTAAAGATTTTTCTGTCTCGATTATGATTACTTAAGCTACAGAACTAGATCTCTAGGTTTTCTTTCCTCATACTGGTGCACATTGTTACCATTAGGAAGCTAAGATTACTTGGTGGGAAATAGATATGTAACATTGCTATGAATCTACCTGCAAGGGGTTCTGTCAAGTTAGTTTTAGGTTGATTAGTTACTAAATGTTCTATGTATCGAACAGGTGTTAAATTGGGCATGTTCAGCACACACTATACCACTGTTTGCAGTCAATGATTGCAAGAGTATTGGCTGACGTGGTGTAGAAAAGAGGTAGGATTAACTAGGAGCACTTCGGTCACATTTTAAAACTAATTTCGGAGCCTAAAAAACAGGTGTATTAGACAGAATGGATCTTTTATTCTATGTCGACATTGACAATGGCCTTACTATATTTTAATCTCTCAATTTCTGTTATATACATCTATTTTGCATATTATAATCAAAAGTACAAAAAGACAATGTTACTTGAATAGTGTTTGAAAGCAAGTAATGGCGTCTAAATACTCACGGTTCTGATATAGAGCCCACATTTTCAACTATATTCTCATTGTATTACATTGATGATGGACAACAAGTACTTTGTACATTTTAGGATTGGTAAACGGGCAGCTGCATGCTCCAGTGCAACATTTTGCAGAAGTCATTTGCTTTATCTGTGGCCGACACAAACAGCTATGTGTGAGCATGCCATCACTGAATTTGATAACAACCGGAGAAAGGAGGATTGGTGCAAAGAATATGATAAACATATAGAGCTTCATAAGTTTGGTTTGCAATGAAATAACATGCAATTAATAGCGTTTTTAAATACTTACCTTTATAATTAGGAATTGGAACCTTGAAAGGCTTCGACAAAATACTTCGGATAAATGCTTCCTATAAAGAGACAGTAAACACGAACATACACATTATAACATTATGGACTTTTAATAGTGCCAAGTAAAACATGGTATGTAAGATATGATATTATACACAGTGCCAATTATAGGTTACCAATTATTGTCTCCTCTTACAGGAAACAGTTATGCTTGGAAGTCTAACTGAGGCAATATTGGAAAATGAACTCCAGTCCAGGAGTTCAGACCGAAGACACAGGAGATGCACTGAGTAGATTGGCTAAAGTAGCAAGTCAAAGATGCACAATGCTCACCTTTACAGTTCTGCAAAAAATAAAGTTTGCCTAGGGCGAATCAAACGCCAAGATGTAATAACTGGGGCATTGTTAGATAATTGCCAAATTCGATAGCCTATAGATAGTGATCACTAACCCACACAACCAGGTTTCATAAGCAATTCCTTCAGCGATGCAGAGAGTGCCACTGACCAGAAAATAGCATTATTTGCCCCGGTTAAAGGTTTAAAAAAATTCAGGACTTGCCTAAAAATAATAGCAATTTTAAAATGTTATTACATCTTTACAGAGTGATAATTTCTTTTACAAACCATTTCAGAACTTTGCACATCAGAAACAGTAGTATACAATGTAAAGCATAGAATTAGTTTTCAGGACATAAAATATAAAAGGAAAAATCGATCAAACCATACTGATCTCTACTGCCAATTCTCCAGGATTATTATGCAGAACAGAAATACAGAAATCCAAAATCTATAGTTCTACTCAAACGTTTGCTGAAAACACTTGCTAAAACGTGTCACTTTCATTTGGGGCGGATGATATGGGGATGCCTTCATAATCCTCTGACTGGCTCAATTTCATATGCAGCAAGGAAATAAATCTTATCAATATCCTAAAACGGGAGTGAGGACAGTAGTGACCTATCAATAGATAATCATTGCAACAGTAAAATAACTTTTCCTTATGTTACACACATTTTTCTCTACCGTTGCGTAACAACAGCATGCAGTTAGGTGTTTTATTAGGCGGAGGAGAGAGATGAATGAAAAACACTAAGATGTTTCTTGTCGGAACTTGGCCTACCTGGCTATCAGCGATTACGATCAACTCACCTATCAATCCCTGAACCCTGAACATCATAACTACAGATAGAATAACACAATGGTACTTGAATAGTGATTGAAAGCTAGTAGGGACATCTAAATAACTTACTTTCCCATGTAAAGCCTACACTTTTCACTATATTGTCATTTTATTAATTTGATGATCCAAACAATCATCATACTGTGAGCTCAAAACCTAAGAAAATTCAAAAACAAGTTAAAAACACAAGGTGGCTCCTCACCCTCTGCCTCAATTTCAAAGGCAGTGAATGGAGATGCAAAAGTGTCCCTACCCATGAAAGGGCACGGATTCTGCGGCAGTTGCCTGTATGAAAACACTGGAACTTACATGTTTGCTGCTATCCAGGCAAACAGGACGATTGGTCAGCTGGGCCAGGGGTTTTCGGAAAGGTGATATGAAAGTTTCCCAGCTCTGCACCTGAGAGTTAGTACCAGGTTTACGCCTCTTTGGAGCCTGTAGAAGTAACACAACAAAAAAAGTTTAGGATTAAGACTAGTACAGTGATCATTCAGCTACTGCAGATACCAAATTGAACAGATAAAAAACAGACGCCAAGCAGAGGACCATTTTTTATGTTAATTGACAAACCATGGTTACCCATTGTTTTTATATTCTCTCCTATCATAACTGGCTACCTCCGGGAAGTGGTGGGAGCAAGACACAGCAGTACATATTAGATACAATTTAAGTGCAAAACAAGTCAAACTACAAAACTCTGAATACACAACATTTGTAGATAAACAATTAAGGTTTAGTACCAACAAATAATCTTGCTCTTTATTTTTTAACTCCATGACTTTCTAAAATCCGAACTGAAATTATTTGCTGGTCCCAGGGTGCCTCCCTGCGTGGATCATGTGGTGAACTACTTTAAGCATTGACAACCTGCAATGGACTGCAACGTCCGGCGTCACTGCTGCGTGACCAGAGTGTTCTACCGCTGTCCCGACATACTGTGCGCACTGCGAGGCCAGACAACACTGTTGTATTAAAGGAACCCCAATGAGCTGGAGGCCGCAACTTTTGAAGACAAGCGACAGCCGCCACAGCGGTCAGTGATTTGGCACTCATGGACGAGGATACTGTGTGAATGCAAACAAAGCACCTCCAATATCCGTCCGAGCCACGTCCCAGGGAATAAATAGCTACTGAGGCCTGAAATCAAAGCATGAGAGACTGCATCTTGAGCTCGAATAGACAAGTGTGCTTGTTAGGGTGGTTAACTATTGCCACCATGAGACAGTGCCCAGATACACCTAGGGGTTATAGCGCGGCGGGGCCACCTGCACAAGTAGGCCGCAGCAGCACTGAAATGAATGGAGAGGCCACAGCACTTTCACTCTCTTGGCCGAAAGACCCTGAGCGGTATCCGGCCGTTTATTTATCCCCTTGGGTCGAGCCCGCCCCGATGGGTGTATGCGTGTGATACTTGCTACATTGTGGGAGAGAGCCTGGGTGGCTCTCTATATCCCTCCTCTCTTTCGGTACCAGACCATCAAGTCCTCCCAGCTCATTGAGACATATACACAAAATCCTTTAGTCTCTGACTTGGCGCACAGTTCGGCCAGAGACCATACCTCTGGCTCCGGGAGCTGGAACTGACCGCTGCGCTGGACGGAATACCCACAGACGACCCAGGCGCCTCGTCCGGCTGGGCTGACCCAGCCACGTCGATAGTACCTTGGCTTGCTGGTCCTGATGTCTCCAGTGATAGACTCCCCATTCTGGGAGAGGCAGGTGTGGAGAAACTCGGGAGTGCGTCATAATAGCCGGACACTTCGTGGCCAAGCTCACTCGCCCGTCTTCTTCAAACTGGACACATTTCTTGTGACGGAGTGCTGTCCTTTCTGAGCAGAGACCATGGTCCCTTGAACACCCACGACTGTCCACTGATCCGGCTCGTAGGGTGTCCGGAACTTACAACCGGGGTGTCGGTCTTTGATCACTACTCGGTCTCCCACTCTTAACTGGGGCTCGTGTGCCCGACGGACTTCGCTGGCCTTGCAGTTCGTCGTCTCCCTCCTTGCCTGAACGCTTCATTGTCTCGCTCTGAGGGCACCCACGTCGGGTCTGACGGGATACTGTCTCGCGGGGGCCGCTTGAACAGCAGGTGAGCCGGCGCACCTTTGGTGGTACTGGGAAGCGTCTGTCTATAGGCACCAAGGAATTGGTCTAGAGCTGTCTCGACGTCTTCCCCCTCGTCCACAGCGATGCGCAGTGCTCGGTTGAGCGTCCGTATCAGACGTTACACCTCCCCATTGGCTTGAGGCCATAGCGGGGTGATCTTCCGGTAGCGAACCGCCTTGCTCTCAAGGTACTCCTGGAATTCTCTGCTCTGGAATGGAGGTCCATTGTCAGACTTTACTTCTTCGGGCAGCCCCATCATTGCAAAGGTCTTGTCTAGGACTCCCTTCACCTGGGGGAACGCCGTTGATGTCACCACTTCCACGATGGGGAACTTTGAAAATAAAATGAGACAATCATGACCAGCATGTGACGTCCATCTGGGACGCTTCCGAAGTCCAGGCAGATGTGTGTCCAGGGGTTCTCGCTCAGTTCTTCGGTGATTACTGGCGCCGGATCTCCTCCTGCGATTGTGCAGGCATGGCACTGCCTCACCATCTCTTCCACCATGGAGTCCATTGCGAGGAACCAGACTTTGTGTCGCAGCCTGGCCTTCGTCTTTGCCATCCCATGGTGGTCGACATGTGCCAGCGTGAGGATCTGCTTCTGCAACCTTTCTGGAACCACAATCAGGTGTCCTCTTAGAACAACTCCTTGCTCCCCCACGCTGAGTTTGTGGTGAACTTGCCAGAGCTGTTGTAGTGCATGTCTGACCTCCGTCCTGAGAGGGTGGGTTCCATCCATGAAGTGTGCCCATCCATTGTTCTCCAGTGCAGCTTTCACCCGGGACAATGTCTCGTCTTCTTCGGTGGCACAGCTGATTTCCTCGAGCGTCATGGCCGTGGGGCACGCCACTGCGACACCATTTTCACAAACGCTTCAGCGTTGTACGCATTCGTCGACAGATCTGAGGACGATGTTGCCTATGGGTGACAGGATAGGTAGTGGGCCGGGTTGTGGGCCCCGGGATGGTACATAACCTTGAAGTTGTATGACTGCAGCTGCACCGCCCACCGTTCAATTCTCGGGGGCGCCAGTCGGGAAGAGCCTGTGAAGAGCAGGAGCAGAGGCTTGTGGTCGGTCACAACGTAGAATTCTTGGCAGCAAAGGTAGAGGTGAAAATGTTGGCATGCCCACTTGATGGCCATCGCCTCCCTCTCAATTTGGGCATATCTGGTCTCCGCGTCGGCGAGGGCCTTGCTTGCGTAGGCTACTGGTCTCCAGACTTCTGGGCTGTGTTCCTGAAGGAGGACCGCTCCCAGGCCTACTGGGCTGGCAATGACGATCAGTTCCGTGCGCCGCCCTGGATGAAAGTATGCCATCACAGTCTTGTCCAGCAGCCCTGCTTTGATGTCATTGAACGCTTTGTTGGCGGCCCCAGTCCACTCGGACTTGTGATCATTGCGTATGAGAGTCCGGAGCGGCTCCAAAATGGCAGCAAGGTTTGGAATGAAGCGCCCACAATAAGTGGGCGTGCCGAGAAAGCTTCTCACTTCTGTGGGGTTCTTTGGCGTGCTGGCTGCTCGGATGGCCGCTGCCTTCTTGGGGTCCACTAGGAGTCCCTCCCGGGTGAAGGGATATCCGAAGAAATCAACAGTTTCCTGGTAAAACGAGCACTTGGACTTGTGAAGGGTTAACCCGCAGTCCTCTAGTCTCTTCAGGGTGGCTCAGAGATACTTGTGGTGATCTTCTAGCGGTTTCGAGACTACCAGTATGTCATCACTAAGGCTGATCACGCCCTGCAGCCCGGACAGTGCTTCTCTGATGGCATTTTGGAAGACTTCGGCCGCTGACGACACCCCAAAGCTGAGCCTCTTGTACCTTCGGAGACCAACGTGCGTCGAGAAGGTGGTGATATACCTGCTCTCGGGCTCAATTTCCAGCTGATGGTACCCGGCGTTCAATTCCAGCTTAGAGAACCACTTTGCTCCGTTCAGATCTGCCACTATGTTGTCCAAGGTTGGAGTAATGTGGCGCTCCCTTTTGACAGCCGTGTTTGGTAGCCTGATGTCCACGCAGAGCCGTATGGCTCCGGGCTGTTTGGGAGCCATGACCAACAGGGGCACCCATGGGGTTGGGCCCGAGACTTTCTTGATCACGTCGAGTTCTCTCAGCTCTTCTTCCACCAGCGGGCGAAGATTAAACGGCACTCTCCGGTGCCTGAGGGCGACTGGTCTAACAGAGGGGTCAATGTGGAGTTTGAATTTATTGTCCTTGAGTTTCCCTAGTCCTTTGAACAGAGCCGAAACCTCCTTCAAGATAGCTTCGGCATGTGAGTCATGGATTTGGTTGGCAAAGAAGATGAGTCACAGGTCCTCAGCTGTGTGGCAACTGAGCAGTGTCCCTTTTCTTTCCTCGGTGACGTAGAACATGGTGTCCGTGGTGTAGCTTCCGCTGATGACTTTGGCCTGGATGACTCCTCGAAGAGGAAGTGGATCGGTCCTTCCGTAGGTGTAAATCCGTGCCCTAAATGGTGTAAGCGGGGCGGTCATGGTGACAGGCGGTCGTACTGTTCTGAATCCATCACGTTAACAGATGCCCTGGTGTCAATGAGGGCCTGAACCGTCGTGCCTTCCACTGAGACGGAGCACATTGGAGCGGGTCTTCAGCGACGGTCAGTCCTGCTGACGTATGACACTACAAACACCTCATCGTCATTGGCTTAAAACACAGGACTTTGTTCCGGCTGCTGAGCCTCCGTTGCCAACGGCGAATCTTCGAGAGAGAGCTGGCGAACATGTTGTGACATGCCCCTTGGCTTCAACGGAGTCTGTCGAAAAGGTCCGCCCCGGCACACTTTGGTGTAGGGATTGAGCCTGCCACAGCGGGAGCATGTCTTTCCCTTTGCCCCCACAGATAGCGGTTGCGGAGTGGTCTTCTCCACAGCAACCACACTGTCCTCCTGGTGGTGGTCTAGGAGCTGGACGAGCTGTGTTGAGGCGTCTTTGGATTGCCTCGACCCTCTCCACTTTGATCGGCGGCTGTCTGGTTGCATGTGAGGCGGCCACTGGCGTGTGTAAGGCAGCCTCCATTTCCTTAGCTCGGATGTCCGACAGCTCGTGGGAGAAGGCCAGGACTAGGATCTCATCCAGCGAAATCCCCGGTTGACGAAATATCAGTTTCCGCAGGAGTTTGGAGCGGCATCCTAAGATGATCTGGTCCCGTATTTCCTCCCGGTGATCCGTGAAGGTGCACGTGCTGGCCAGCCGGCGCAGCCATGAGTAGAACATATTGATGGACTCCGAGTCCATTTGCGACGCCCTACGGAACTTGAACTTCTCAAAGTCGGGGCTCAGTTGGGGGGTCAAAGTGCCTGTTGAGCCCGGCGACCGCTGCCTCGTAGTCGTTGTTGCCTGCGTTGGGGAGCGTTTGGAAGAGGTCAGCTTTCCAAACCTCCGTAGATGAGAAGCGACCGTTTCACGGTGCCATCCATTTCTCTGGTCCCTTTGAAGTAGTGATTGAGCCGACCAACCCAAGCTTTCCATCTCGGTGCCGCTGTGGCAGGGTCTGAGGCTTTACTGAAGGGAAGTAGAGGAGCAACTTCCGTGTGGTTTTGCCCTGGGGGCGGTGCATTGGCACCCTCATCTGGATGGCTTCCTCCGGCGTGCGGGCTGGCCGCGCCAACTGTCGGTGGATTACTCATCATGGCCATGCGTCTGCGCAAGGGTGTGGCTTGGGTGGGCGTGTCAACACGTGGCCATGTGCCCCGGACTATCCTGTGGCAGTGATGGCGTGCTACAAATGCTGTTTGACTGATTGAGCATGAACTCTTTTGCCCAAGAGCCTGACAGATTGGCCTGTGGGTTACCAAACATGGCAGTTTCGTGTAACAGCATATTACTGTATGTTGCATTTCGTTTTTCTGCGATTTTAAATTACTTCTCTTTTTACTAAGAGAGCACGGGGCTGGGCTGAGTGTTGCTTTGACTGTTTAAGTCTCTACCCTTATCATTGTACCCCCGAAAAGCCTTTGGCTGCTTGTCTTTGTACCGAGTCTCAAGAGCAGAAAGGGTGTACATGGCCCCGTTTGCACAGCTATAGCAGAACTGACGTCAGAATAGCAAAGGCAAATAGACCCCAACCACCAATTTCAGCCCAGTAGCCCCAGCCTAATCTGATGCCCCTGAAAAGGTCTGACACACCTTTTATATGAAACTATCCTGCTACAAGAAAAGTTATCTGTAAAGTGCTCAGCTGGCCTTGGGAACCATGGCCATCTTCTATCAAATACCTAATAATCAAAACATGGATTTTGGACTCCCATTTTCAGAGTTTATGTTGGTGAGGCCTGGTTTAAACAAAAACTCATATGTTAAACAGGTTTACTTTTTGTTAGGCATGGGTAGATTAAGTGATTTGCCCAGAATCTCAGGACGTTGCGCATCCTTGCTGAGACTCGAACCCGGTTTCCCAGATTTTAGGCCGACTGCCCTAGCAGTTAGGCCAACTCCTCTCCCCAGCACAATTCTTTCTTCATTTCAATGAACCAACTATGTTAGAAATGCATGCTTTCTTGGTGGAGTTCAGAGATTAGGATGCAAACTACAGGGCACCTACACTTTACATGTGCCCTGTGGGATGTGATTGAGCCCCATGTACGTGGCAGAGGCAGCACTAATATAAACATCTGATCTGCAAAAAAGCAGGTGGGATCATTAGGGGCAGCTAAGATACTTTAATGTGAGGGAAAGGGAGAAACTATTGTAGGGGAGGAGAATCCAATGACGAGAACTGGGGGACAAATCGAAGAATGGCGCATTGGCCGTGGGTAAAAGTGGGGATGTGTGATATATCAACAGAAAAGTTTAAAGAGGGTTACCGCAGAAAATATGAACTTTGCGTAAAGAGCAGAATGTCATTGAAGTAAAGACTAGGAAAATAATGGAACTGTGAAAGATCAGACTTTGCAAATAGAGTAGGCCTTTCTTGCCAAAACGACATGTGATGGTCTTGTGTGTTTATTTATGTTCAAGAATATTCTATCTACCAAACTCTGGATTCTTTGTCTTTTCTGTGATTTTGGTAGGCTATCAGACATTATTGCGATAGGGGGAGGAACCCTTACCAGTTTTCATGAGATGGTTGGCCTATCGAAAAAGAAAACTTTTTAATCAACATGGACAGTTGGCATTTTGTTCTTTTTTTATTAGAAGTTTTTATTGTTTTGTCAGCAAATCAAAACATACAGCACAAGCAGTGAATTTACCATTAAAAGCTTCACCTAAGTCAATGTAGTACTCTCAAAGTAACCACAGGCAGTTTTATAAGAGCTTCTAGTGGGAAAACTGCTGGTTACTAAACCAAGTATGATCAAAATATTGGGCAAAGAACATTTCCCTCCGACTACTAAAACGTGGTCAAACAATGTACATGTTAAAACCACAAACATTCAGACATAACCATTAATGATTTCAAGTTATTGTTTAACATTCTCATTAAATCTCAGAAAATATAGTTGTTCCCCTCATAAGTTTAAACGGGTCTGGAAGAGGGCCCGCTTGCATGCCCAAATCTATTAACATATTTTCAGTGTATTTAGAGTCCTAATTCTATTTGCATCCTCTAGACTAGAGGGTCAGAACTAGGAGAAGCAGGATTCTGAGACCTTGCTATTTTAGAGCTCACTTGGCTTTTGCATCCGTCAAGATGTTCTCTGGGTGGGTCTCTCAAGACAGAGAACCTAAAGATAATTGTGGTATCACTACTGTTCTGCTGTAGGATGGAGTCCTAGTTTGATTTTATTGTATTTATGGCTATGGCATTTGTCCACATATTGGGGATTATGCTAGTCAATGAGTTCTAAGTTCCTTATTAATCAGGGTGTTTGTGGTTTCGACCCTCAGTACCAATTAGCAACCTCAAAACTATGATTTGTTTTCATCTTACCTCGGTTTCCAGAATCATCCTGTTGCGCAGGGATCTCTTCTTCATCAACACCATTGTGTTTTTGACCAGATTTAAGACTTGCAGATTATTGCATGACCATGGACTCATAACCTTCTCCCCTCAATGTCTAGTCTATTCTTCCTGTGTGGTTACCCTCTCATTTACTTTACTGAATCTCCAATTCAGCCCAGTTAGTGTGCGCTGTTCTCCCTAGGGCTGCGAGTATTTGGTCTTTATCTAGCAGAATGGCACCATGACATCAGTCTTTCCCCCTTTTGTTTGCTCTTGGCTACATTAGGATTAAAGAAATTAATGTCAATCCCCCTTTCTTTACCCTTCCACTTAAATGCCATCTAAAAGATACTTTGCTCTAATGAGGTCTCTAGGTCTAGCTATCACATGATGGATTGGGATTGCAACTTTCAGCACATTCTGTTTGGATTGCCATTTGTCAAACCTGACATCTAGGGCCCTTCTGACATCACAGAGCTTGCGTACCTCCCCGCATGTGTCCCAACTGTCAAAGCACCATTTTACGTAATTTGGTCTTCAGCTGTGACTCACAGACATGGGCACTCATTTAAACTCTGGATCTTTACTTACCGATGTGGTGAGCTGCTTCCAGGATAAAACAAAAACCTCCTCTCCTACTGCTCTGCTAGAAGCATGAAATATCTCCCTCTACTCAGCTGGTCTTAGCCCCTCATTTGTCACCGCCCCCGCCCCCAACAAGAGTTAGTGGGAAGTTCAAGGACTCTGGCAAGAATGAGCAGGTAAAGATCCTGGTTCATGCAAACACCATATGGAGCTGAAATGAAAGCAGCCTTCCTGCTGGACAGCTTGACAAGTCCTACCCTCCCCAAGTGTGTAATTTAAACTGCAGAATTTATGTGGGGAACAAAAGACACCTTACTATAAAAAGGACTTGTAAGATTTTTTCTTCTGGAGTAAAATTGGGACTTGTTCCTGGACGGAAGGCCATTTGCAAACACAAGTAGCTATTTTGATGCTAGATGCATCAAGTATAGAGACCATTCTTGGGTACACTACAGGTTTTGAAAAGTGTTCTACTGCAGGCGGACTGGGAATTGAAGCAGAACAAACTTCAACAGGCATGCAGAAGTGTGGGCTCACAAAGAGTTAGACTCATCGGCTGAGTAAACTGATAAGTCTCAGTCACCTACAACTAAAAGCAAAAGCCCCAGGTGCCTTTGGGAGGGGTCAAAAGGTATGGCACACATAGAATATCTTAACCAGACTCGCAAAGAGCACAAGCATCACATCCTTCTGTGTTCATGATGGACCTATGGACATTTTTTAGTGATTCTTGCACACTCGGCTAGGCCATAAGCCCACGTAAAAAAAAAGAGAAGGGTTAGGGTAAATAGACCCGACAAAAACAAAAAAATCAAGTGCCATAAATAACAGCAGACAACAAAAAACAGTCAGGCGTAGCTGTTAGCATCTGCTCCTATATATTCCCCTCAGTAACACCTGAACACCCTAGTGACTAAATATAGGAAGTAACGCATTTAATTTAAATAAGCAAAAATGACAATCAGGGTTTTAGATATTAAAAAAGATTTTATAAAGTTATTAATTCCTGGCTTTCCTCCTACATCCTTCTCCTAAAAGCAACCCGGCTGATCAGACTCAAGTGTAACCCTTTAATGTAGGTCTTCAGACTCATCATGATATAAATCTCAAGAGGAATTTCTGGGTTTTACCATTTTAGGTTAGTCTACAAAGCAACCCAAATCACACTGGGAATCACAGGCTACTTATGAGACGCGCAAGGAAGCCCAAAGCAGATCAGGTACAGCAGTTACATTTGCCCTTAAAGAATGATGGCAGAGTGAGACAATTCTAAGTATGTGAGGAACTTTCTCCGTATCTAGCACATCCTTGATGAATGAGATTCTAGGAAGACCAGGAGGCAAGCAGAGCTTTAAGGAACGGTTTGTACCACCCAACCTCAAGAATATAATTTGCTAAAATAGGGAAAGAAAACATCCATGTACTGTAATAAGCAAAGGGGAGTTAATTAAATGCTCAACCTGATAGGAGCATAAAAAACATAAGTTTGTACACGAGTTTCCACGCGCAGTAAATAATGAGTTTGTAGATACGTGGGAGAATGAAAAGGCTGGGTAAGCTTTGTGAGCAGTAACATCTTTAGTGTCCTAAACAAATGTAATAGTACAAATTACAAATACTTTTTAAGTGGGTGTTATTAGTGTCTTGGTGCTACATACAAGCAACTACCTTACCAAGAAATGTACGCCAAAGCCAGCTACACTGGAAAAAGCCATCATGTTAAAGTGACTCCCTACAGAATTGAGGGTATACTAACTCAGGATATTCCAGAACAACTCTAAAAGACCCGGCTACCTGTCCTTAGTTAGTTGGTCTGTGCTACAACCAAATAGTTCGTTTCAGGTAAATATTGGTTGATTTTAGCAAACACATTTTTTCCACGTGGAACTTTTTTTTGCAAACTCATGCAAGTGCATGGTAAAACGTCTTTAAATGTATTACAATCATAGGAGTCTATTGAGGCTCCTAAAAGATTATTCTTTTTTTGCGGGATGATATAAAGAACTACATGACAACAGTGCCACATAATAATGCTACTACACGTGACCAAACGTGGTTCTGCATTCTGCACACACAATGGCTATTTAAGCAGCTCAGCAAAGAGGTATGTATAGAACCAATAGGCTCTAACCAACACTTGCTCACAGACATGGTATTTAAAAACTACAGTAAAAGAAAATGTTAGAAAGATATTAAATTAAAACTCACATCATCAGGGTGCCAATCTTCATCATCGGAGGAACTTCCCTGCTTCCTCTTTGCCAGCTGGCTTGGTGCCAGACTCCTTCTCTGAATCAAAAGAAAGTCATCACAATTTAATTTGTCAAGTGCCTAATGAAATTAGGCTGAGCCTGTAACGAGCGAAAGTCAGCTAGCCCTGTGTTTAACCGCATGCGCGCTAGCGAAATTCCGCTCCTGTGCTGAGATTTTCAAAACCGCATGTTTCATGACGAGCTGGGCTCGTCATGAGCGTGCGAGGAGGCTACCTCATGACGAGCCCAGCTCGTCATGAGCGTCGAAGGGGTGAAGACAGAAATTGTGCAAGTTGTTAATGGGGTTTGAAATGGAAATTGATCATAAAGCACTTAGACAACAGGCCACCACTCTTTTTAGTAGAAACCTATGGACGATGTTACTTACTTTCTTGATAGAAATGTTTTCCACATGGACAGTCAGTGTTGTTTTACGGCAATATATCAAGGTATTATGTTTTGGGTTAATTCTTAAAGTACATGAAAGTAAAATGGTGTCCACTGTGGTAAAACGTTGTAGGAAGGAAACAGAATTAAATGCTTAATTTTTTTTCTCTTTACACCCTGCTGCGCTGCAAGACAGAAAGAAACACCAAAAAGGGCTGTTCAACACAGCCGTTATTAAAACTAAAGCTAGCTTTTCAATAAATGTTTTTCATTACAGCAGGGGGTGATCGCTTCTGCTGATGGATTGTATTTTTAATGAATTAATTAGAAAGTGATATTGTAATAATTATGATGAACCACCCGAAAGGTCAACCACCGAACAACTTGCCTCTCACTACAACACTAAAATGACAACTTCAAAAAAATCGGGGAAGTTCCCCCTCCAGATCACAGTTCAACACAGACCTTAACAATGAGAGGCGACAACTCAGAATGACTGACAGAAAATGGAGCCACCAACGCTCTTCTAGCTCATCTATTACTTCTCTACACAACGCCTAAAGTATAAAAGACATCTACAGAGAAAAATATGCCTTCTTCAGAGCCCAATTAGACCACTCCAGAAATCATCCCAAAGACTTTTTCAAGATCATCAAAAACCAAACCATTCGCAACATCCTACAGATGCCTCCACCAAACGATGTGAAGAGTTTGCTAAATTCTTTTCAGACAAGATAACATGCACTGGACCTCCCCCTTCTCCGGCCAACAAAGACCATGCCTCCATCATTGGCCGCCACATACCTCCTCACCAAATGATGTCTATCTCTACAATGCCAACACCTCAGAATACCAGAGCCACAGCGCTGAGCACCTCCATCCATAAAAGGAATGCAAACTGGTCCAAATTTGAAATCTTACCTGAAAAGGAAATCAAGGAAATACTATCATCCATAAAGTCGACCTCACACCTCTCTGCCCCTCTCCCCTTGTCAAAAAACTCGGAACCTGATTACGAGTTTGGCAGTGTGGCAGCGGGCTGCCATGCCAGCGCTCCACTGCCACACTGTCAAACCTGTACTGATACCGCAGCCAAATCTGACTGGAATCCAGGTCAGGTGGTCCCAATTTGGCGGTGCCTTGCTATGGCTTATATGTGAGACTTAGGAAGGCATCGCCTTGTGACCGCCAAAGAGCGTTCCTACATGCCATGGTCTGTAAAGTCCATGCCGTGGAGGAACTGAGGTTTCATTCAGACAGGGGGGCCCTGCATGCATCCCCTGGCCCTGGGGCAACAGGGGGCCCAGTAGGGTCCCCTTAGTTTCCTCAAAGCCACACTTTCATGGCGGGCTTCCTGCCATGAAAACTGTGGTGGTGAGGAAACTCGTAACATGCTTGGCGGTGCTGCAGCAGCACCGCCAGCATATTGTGGGTCTCAAACTGTTGCAAGACTGCCAGCTATAGCAGATCCCTGGTGGTAGCAGCAGACCCATGACGGTCTGTCTGTCTAACTTGGAATAAGAGTATGCTACCACCATGGGTTTGGCAGTCCATCGGAATGCCAAACTCATAACTAGGCACTCAGTCACATCATTGCGTCAACCTGGACGAATATCATCAACTCCTTATACAAAGGCTCCTGCCAGCATCCCTCAAACTTGGCCAAATTACCTCCATTTCCAAGAAACCTGACGCCGATCCAAACTACCTCAATAACTACAGACCCATCACCAACCTCCTTCTACTTGGTAAAACCATTGAAAAATGTGTCCTCTCTCCATTAAACAATTCCATTGAGAAATTCAACTTACACAACACATTCCAATCTGGATTTAGGAAAGGCTGCAGTACAGAGACTGCAATCATGAACATCACTGATGGACTACACAGCTCCCTTTGACGAGGGGGATGCCTTTCTCATCATCCTCCGGGACATCTCAGTAGCCTTTGACACTGTCAACCACAACACTCTTCTCAACACCCTGGCACAAGGGGGAAGGCAACAGCGGCACCATCCCACAATGGTTCTCAACATACCTGAATGAATGATCTAACGTAATCAAGATAAAACAAGTCTACAGCAACAGTAACATCTGTTAACCAATGGGTCACTCCAGGATCAACCCTATCCCCTACACTCCAACCTTAACATGGACCTCTTGCACTCATCCCGAAACAAGCCAGAATTGCTTCCCACCCAAATCTATTTCAAAATCACCTCACTCACAGCCCTCCAACATCTCTACAACACTCTCTCCCTGATACACACATGGCTTCTCAAAAAAAACTAAAATTAAACCCCAACAAACCCAAACTCCTCTTCAACCCTAAAAGCAATCCCTAACCCATCCACCATTGGCTCGACAATCTAACTGAACTAAACTGTAAACTATCTACAGCTATCTCTGTCAAATCCCTTGGGATTACTCTCGACAAAAGCCGGAATATGAAAGAACATATCAATGCTTCTGTAAAGAGTGCCTTCTACACTTTCAAACATAAAAAAAAAAAATCAAAGCCATTTATCCCCTCTGAAGACCTGAGGGCCGCAATCCAAAACCTCATCCTATCCAAGCTGGACTACAGCAACACAACAATTACTGGAACTCCAATAACCCATCTTCTGCCAATGAAGTCAACATTCAACGCAGTGGCTAGACTGTTCTCTGGAGAGAGGCGATTCAATCACATCACTGCCACTCTCCTGAAACTTAACAGGTTACCTAATGAAGCGAGGAGTTTATTCAAAATAGCCTGCATAATACACAAGCTCTCTACTCTGGAAATCCTAAGTAACCTCGCTAACAAACTCACAAAGCAGGCCAAAAAATAGACCCGAACTAAGCTCCAACAACCTTCTCCTCATCCCTCCCAAATTCGAGAAAACCTATGTAACCAGCCACTCCTCAAAGGTTGGCCTGTACACTCACCCCACACCCATTCATCACAGGTGTCACCAGTCAGGTGATCTTGCTAATAAAAGGGGTCAGGAGCACATTCCTTGGGCCAGTTCTAGTTACCCCGACTATGTGTCTGTGTGGTCATGTCCATGGCAGCAAGAGGGCAATGGACCTACACTTTACAATGGCAACAAGCGGGTCTGACCCTCGTGTAGGCTGGCTGTGACTCTGAAGTTCTGAGTGGGGCGGGATAGTATGGCCCATGCTTTAGGCACCACATGCGCCTGCTGCCAGCAACAGGGAGCAGTGGCGGGACAAGACGTCTCCGCAAGAACTGGGATCAAGATGCCTGCAGGCTGTCTACCTGCACCACAAGAGGCGGTCCCTGCATCTGCAATGCCTTTGAGGGGCTAGAGGACGACACCCAAGAGCAAACAAGGAGAGGGCAGGGCCGACGTTGGGTGTCCCCGGCCAATCGAGGCGCCCACACATGCTCCCTATGTGATGCAGCACAAGTGAGCTGATCCAGGGCTAAGGGAAGGGAGAAGAGCCCTCCCACTGTAAAGGACTGTTATCGATGTTCTGCAGTGGCCCTTACCGGTAGGAGTGCCCGAGAAGGGATGCTGGTACCTGCGGCAGCAGCCTCAGACTGCCCCAGCCTGTCATACGTGTCCCAGTGGGGAGGTGCGGTGTGCCACGGCGCCCGAAAGCAGAGGGACCTGCCTAACGTGTTGGGGAGCGGGCAGAGTTGTCGAGACTGACTTTTCCCCAGGTGGTGTACACAGGCACCCCAGCAGCACCTGAAAGGCGGCCATAGCCTGTGGCTGCACAACCCTATGAAGAACTTGGGTGCGGCGGCCCAAACTGGCTGTAAGTCCACAAGTTTCAAAACCCCGCATTTGCATGAACAGTAGAAAGCGCTGCACCAGCATTGCATGCCCCCCTCAGTTACCTCCTCTGAATGCACGCAGCAGAGAGGGTAGCCTCCCCTATAAGCAAAGAAAGCACAGTCAGAGAGAGAGGGGGAGACGAGGCTTGCAGGGTCAGAATGCTTCTGGGGCCCAGGAATAATGCTGCAGTACCACCTGCTGGCCATGGGTGGTTACTGCACAAGTTTCAAGTAAACATTGTCCAGATAAATGACCAACAGCACTGACCCGTGACGGCATAGCCTCGAGGCGCAAGCTGTGTGTCCTCAAGTGAAAAAGAGGCGAAGGAAGAAGGGTGAGTTTCCACTCATGAAGCTGAGCACCAAGAAGATCCTAAAGGATGGGACCTGTGAGAGGTCCACAGGGAGAAAGAGGACCCATGAGAGATTCTCGAGAAGAGTCATGGGCAACCAACAAGACAAGAGCCAGGTGCTACAGATACAACAGGACTGCGACCAGGGAGGTCACTGTGAAGAGAAAGTCAAATTGAGAGGTCTTGTCAGGAGACAGAGAAGAAGAGAATCAGTCCTAGAACAGGACATGACCAGGGAGGTCCATGTGAAGTGCATGTCACATCAAGAGGCCTGGTCAAAAGGGAGAAGAGTGTGGCACGATGCCAGGTCATGAAGAATAAGAGGAAAGAGGAGAAAAGTGACACGATGCCACGTCACAAGGAATAGCGATGAGCACAAGATGGTGGCACAAGGCCACTGAACTACATCGCAAAGAAGATTATGAGCGAAAAGAGTGTGATAGACCCATCAAATGGAAGATCACGGACGGTCATCAGTAATTGTCAAGTGAATCACTAGAACCACTTAAGGAGCACCGCACATCCAGCATTGAGCAATATGTCTGAGAAATACCTGGAGGGTAACAAGGCGTCCCTGGCGTTGTGAGACTGGTCACCCAGAAACCATCTGTTATACCCAGTGAACCTGAAGCCTGCTGAAGAGAGCATACTCGACCATTTGTATCATCCGCCCTTGGGGTTTCACAAGAGATTTGGACGTGGTCTTGTTCGGACTTCCTCAATGACCCCAGTCATGGGTCCTATATGAGGATCCGATCAATCAACACAGGCCTGTGGTAATCCAGGGGCAAGAGCCTTAAGATAACTCTGGTGAGAGGGGAATCCCATCAAGAGAGATGCGTTTGCAGCCGGTCCATGACAGGCACCGGGAAAGCATTGAGGTCACCGAGGGAGACTGATTATGTAAAGACTATCTAGCAGATGACTGTGCACCGGAGTCCTGATGGCAAGAACACAGACGCGGAGACACCCACAGTGGCGGCTGGTGAAAGTTGAGAGTGGTGTGGCTGAACGGTGCACGGGGGAAGGAGGGTAAAGCATCGGGGTTCACTAACAGGACACAGCATTTTTGGGAGGCCTTTCACCATTTCCCATGCAAATCTTTCGCAAACAATGGGATAAAATGATGGATTTTGTAGCAAACTTTGAGATAAAAGGAACAAAAAGAAATAGCTTTCATAGGCTTTTATACAAGAACTTTTAAAGTACCTTGGAAATTTCCTACTTTTGTAGGTAAGCCAGACTTTATTTTCTCTTTTATCAGTGAGAGAGACAACGAACTTGGATGCCAGTTACCACACCTATTTCAAGGATAAGACTGACCAATGGCAAGGAGACAATGATTCATGGTGAGATGTGAACATATTATTGGACTAAACAGAAAAATGTGGTCCTGGAGTTACCCCCTACAGAGTAATTGCCCTATTGTGTTGATGCTGCATACAATTCCAGCATCCCTAGTTGCCCCTCTTCCGGATCCAGCCGTACCCCCACAGAGCTGAAAAGAAATACTTTGTGCAGCAAACCAAGTAACTCGCTGCTGAGGCAGAGTCTGGGCTGTGATTTACGTGCATAGCAACATGCTGTAAGTGACACCAAAACCCTCCATACAAAGGCCACACTGCACAGGTTGTGCACTTTTGTCTTTTAATACACTAACCTGATTAGTAGTGTTCAAATTTAAATACCCAAAAATCGAAGTTGGCAAGATTATATGAATACTACACACTCCTCGCAGTCATTCACAGGATTGGATGATTTTCACCAAAAACGCTGCTGTTTAGCAAGTTTAAAAAAAAAAAACCAACAAAGACTTCAATTTTCAATGACAATACAGAATATGGTCTTAAGGCCTGTCGAATCATACAAATTGAAAACATCTCTCAAAGGTGTTTAATCCATTGATGGACAAAGATTTTAAAACAAACAAGAAGTCTTCAGTGCATGGTTTAGAGATCTTTTTAAAACATTATGCAGGCCAGAACTTAACTTGAAGAAGTTGTGGAAAAGTAAATTTTGCCATGTTCTGTGTCCCTACGTGTCCTCCATCTTATGTTATGTGTGCATGATTAATATGCATATGTATTCCCCATGTTCGATTAAAGACGCAATTACAGTTGTGTCCATCTCTAGTATGCCAGTTTCCAGTTCTCGTGAAAGCTACGAATATCAGGCCTATGTAAAGTTACGTTGCCACGTTTCTCAGTATGCACGTTATTTCATTGTAAAGTCCCCGTTTCTAGGCCTCAAATGGGCCCGGACACCAGATTCAGCTCCTGTCTCCTGAACCCTCGCTGAGGAGCGATACAGCCCCCACCTGTATCCTCGACCCTTCACTTACTTCCTGCCTCACAGTGCCCGGCTCGGCCTGGCTCTGCCTACGAGTCTGCCAAGAGTATGTTATGATTCTAGTTATCAGTCCAGCCCTCCTTCTCTGCATTCCTAAGCTACTGAATCGCATCAATAGTTTCCGTCATTGTCTAGCCTTTACGTCTCCATGTAAGAGAAATACTGTATTAATGGTCATTTAATATTCTTCATCACGCACTACATGTAGAATAATGCATGCTCCAGTCTTAGAGTCTGTTAGCCTCTCCCCTCCTGACTCTTAGTTTATATCAACATGTCCTCTAAACATTAGATACTAGATAGGGTTTAGGTACATGTCGCCCTGACTCTCCAGACTTCAGTCTCTACTCCTAGCGCAGAGTTCATAGCCCCCAGCTTCTCCTAGTAACACGTCATTGTCAGTTTGCGCGCACCATTAGGTTAGAGGTCCCGGCTCCTCAGGTAGCCCCCTCCATGTTTCCGCCCCATTTATGACATATTCTGTTACGTTTACATCACATGTCTATGTATACGCCTCCTGTTACACCTACTTTCACCCTTATCTTTCGCGACTGCTATTGACCACACCCACTGCTCCGCCTATCATATGTATTGCAATGCAACTGTTTTAGTATATATGCTTGTGTATTGTTATTAAAGTCAGCGCGCTCATTCCCTGTCCCCCCTGCAGGGCCCTGTCATCCTATTCCTGTGCAGGTTGTCCTGTTCCTGTCCTTTATGCTGTATTAAACCTGCAAACTCCTACTACCTCGAATCTTGACTCTTATTTATTGAGCTATCTGTTATTACTATGTCCAGTAAAACCTAGATCCGGTATTAATTATTTATATACCACATAATGGCGCCCGAATAGGGACTTGCCCTTTCCCCACGCGCCGGCGAAGCCACGCCGGCCCCCTGACCCTCTGCAGCCGTGACGGAACTCTTCTGCGCACCGGCAGATATTTCTGCTTCAAGTATCCCTCAGGCCCACGGAGGAGACGGAGGTGGCGGTCCAGCATCCAGACGAGGCGGTGGAGGAACGCGGCGAGTCCCGACCAGAGCCCAAGCCGAGAGTCCAAGGTCCGAGGTATCCGGAGGCCCACCCGTAACTGAAGTCCGAAGTTCGTCCGTCCGGCGTCGAAGCAGTCCAGTCCAGTCCGAGGCCTTCCGTTCTTGCTGCCCGGTGAGTACCATTGCTGGGGTAGTATCTAGACAGGGTCAATCTAATTGACTCTGGTCCGTGGGTTGGTGGTACACAGACCCAAAACGAAGTGTCCACTTTGGTGGATGCGGGTCCTAACGTGTCTCTTTATGAGACCGGTGAGTTTCGTACTGTTTTAGCAGTACATCTAGTTTCTGTTCTAGTCAGTTCTGTTTCTCGAGAAAATTCATGTATTCTGTTTCCAGTATTCCAGGTAGTATTCTGTTCGAACTGTTATTTTAAATGTTTTTCATGTATTGTAATGTCGTGGTATGAATGTGGAGTATTTATCGTGTTCATTGTGTATTGTAATTGCGTATTGTGTCTAGGTTACAGTTCAGTCATGCCCTTATTTTCTAAACTACGTCAGCTAAAAACCAGAAAAGGTCTGCTAGAAGCAGCAGTTCCTGTCCCGCCTAGGGACAGTCCAGGTCATTTTATGTATCAAAAGCATGGCATAAGTGCCATATTATATCTAGATTTATGGGTAGAGTATACCAAACAGTTAGAGGAAAAGTATAGATGGCCTGTATCAGGCACATGGGATGCCGAGTGCATCATGCGAGTAGAAGAAGCATTATGGAAAAAGAAAGCCAGACAGTCACAGAAAGATGCCATCGAGTTATGGCGCAAAGAATCTCATAAGAGAACCGAAAAAGAAATCAGAAAGTCAGAATTAAGTAGAGAATCTTTAGAACGAGCCCAAGAAAGGGAATTAATCGAGATAGGTGAACGAGTCAAAACCGAACAGTCCGACAGACAGAGGCATGCCCTCATTAAGGGTATGTATCCTCTTCTTGCCGAGGGCTTGCCAAAAGCGACCCCGGAGGCATCCAGTAATTTTCCGCCACCATTAGTTCCGACCAAGCTACGTCACAAACCGACCGCAGCTGATATTTTCATCTCGTCCTATTTGGACGACACAGTCCCGGAATATGCAAATCCTGCTCCGCCAGTCCCTGTAAATCAGGCAATTCCTGCTCCCCCAGACACCGGGGCACCCTTTGCAGTACCCGCTACGGTACCCCCGGTCCAGCCTACATTACAATTTCCCACTCTGCCAGCACGAAGAGTGTCAGTCGACGATTCCAGTATAGGGGCCGCAGGAGGAGGTCCTCCTGGTACCCCGCCACCACACCAACGTTTAACATTAGTCGAGTTACATGAATGTGCGTTACAGCGTACGCCCAAATTTAAGTCCGTTGCAGATATCCGACGAGCTCTCACTGAATGCCGCTATGATCCAGTCGCAGGTGATGATAGTACAGTAATATATTCCATCCGTGTAAGACGGGTGACCGGGTATTTAGACACCCTACCAGATATGAAAGGAGATCTAGACAGAATATATCGTTTCATCCGTACAGGGGATGATCCAGAAAGTATTGGCGAAGCCATGTCTCAAAGGAAAGCTGAGATCCAGCTCATGCTATTAAAGTTTCTGATTAATTGTTTAATAAGAGAACAAGATTATCCGACCAAAGATCCAGCCGAAATGAAAATCCTGACAAGGTGGAGTGATAATATAGCCGAGGGTAAACACAGAACTATCAGTAGTATAGAGAGTATGTACAAGAGAATTCGTAAAGAAATAATAAAGTTACATGAACAACGTAAAGCAGCACAAGTAAGCGAGAAAGAGAATGACTCTTCTACTGAAGAGGTAGACGACGAGAATCCCACTAGAATAGCGTATGTAGGAAAATCTAGATTTCCAGATCGCCATTTATGCCTAGAACACAAGACAGTTTTTCATCATCCGGCACCAGAACAAGGCTCTCTAGAACAAGTATTTCAAGCTACCGATCACATTCTGAAATCACGAATCGGTTACAGTGAATTAAGTACTATGCATGAACAAGAACTAGCCCGATCAGCAGTCCGATGGATTACTGATTCTACCACTTTTCCAGATGAAATAGTGGCACAAATGTTTCTGAAATTGCCCCCAGCCGAGCAACGACTGGTGGGTATGTATATGATCCAGCACCTCATTACTCTGTATGAGGGTCAACATTCTGATCCAGGTCCGTTACACGATGTCCTGAACGAGTTACTCCAGTATAGATGGAAAGGTTTAGGTACCGATTTAATTAGTGTCATTCTAGAACAGCGTCACAAATATAGAACGTTTCTGAACCCGCATTTTGTTCATGTCTCACCCCCAGAAAGTAAACCCTTTTACATAGATAGACAGAATCCGTTACGAGAAGTACACCCAGTCAGGACAACAGATGGTGAAATGCAACGAGTGTTTGTTTACACCCCGATTACAAAGATGGAACTCTTAGAAATGAAGAAATTAGTTCCCTGTCATGACAAAGATCCA
Source organism: Lissotriton helveticus (assembly GCF_964261635.1). Classification (NCBI taxonomy): domain Eukaryota; kingdom Metazoa; phylum Chordata; class Amphibia; order Caudata; family Salamandridae; genus Lissotriton; species Lissotriton helveticus. The sequence goes on from NC_136058.1 coordinate 254,430,870, forward strand.
GCAGGGTTCCACCGAGAATTAAAAGACATGCTCCGTATGGGAGAATACACGTATCCAGATATTATTAAAATGCTAAAGGTCCTGTTGCCCGCAGGGGTATATGAAAAACTCAAGGAAAAAGAATGGGAGGTGGGAGAGAAAAAGATCGATTGGGCAGTTCTAGAAGCTGAAGATAAGATACGAGTACCAGGTACCGGTCTTGGAGAAAAATGTAAAGAATTACCAGAGCTGTTAATTCAAGTTTTGCCAAGATTATTAGCCACTAAAAAGGAAGACTGGGATGCAATCTCAGCCTGTAAACAGAAACAAGACGAAGACACTAGTGATTTTTATTCTAGATTTGAAAAATGTTTTATTATAAACAGTGGCCTCAAGACAAGTAGCGAGTCATACCCTCATCTTTTTGTTACTAAATTAGTCGAGAATTCAAGTCCACAAGTTAAGAATCGAGTTCTGAAAGTCGAAAGTACCTGGCAAGCTAATACCCCGTCCCAGATGTTACAGATGCTTCAGTACCACCAGAATAGAATCAGAGAAGAGCAAGATCACGAAAGAAAACGTATGAAAGACACGAAAATGAAAGTACTAGTTGCACAATCTGTTCCTCAAGACAGTCAGAAGAGGGGTCCGAATCAAGCAAGTCATCCTGCAGTTCCCGTTAAAGGGACATGCAATTATTGTAAACAGCCAGGTCATTATATAAACGAGTGTGCAGTTCTGAAACACAACATAGCTACCGGTAAGACTAAAGAAAGACCACGTCCGCCTAGACAAGAACAAGTTTCACAGACTTCTCAGCCACAGAATGCACAACAGACAGTTCCAGTACCGCAGCCTATTGCTGCAACACAGCATGTTACACAGCAGATGTATCAGTATGCACAGTCCGAGTATCCAGAGTATCAACCGTATTCATGAAACAGCCTAGAGAGGGAGGTAGGCTTGCCTCTCATCGAGATACCTGTAGATCAAGAGGGTCCCTATGTTCATAGTCAAGTACTAGGGAAAGACAGAAAGTTTCTGATTGATACAGGGGCAAGTAGGACCACCATTAGTCACGCCGAAGTTCCAGGGGCTTCGCTCTCAGCCTCTAGAAATGTTTCCCTTGGATTTTCAGGAAAGCCTATTGTAAACGAGATATCTAAGCCAGTTACTCTAGAAGTAGGTCCATTGTCCCGCACTACTGATCTGTTACTTACAAAGTCGTGTCCAGAAAATTTGTTAGGCATTAAGACACTGAAAGAATTAGGTGCAGTTATTTGCTGTTCCCCAGAGGGAATACGACTGTTCTTACGTGACTTCAAGGGTCACTATGTATTACGAGATTTTGATCCGAGATTGTCCAATGTTCCGCAGCATCTATGGGCGCAAGGTCCAACTGATGTAGGTTATATGCAAATCACACCCCATTGTGTGACTCTCAAGCCAGGTGTAGTGTTACCACGAATCAGACAGTACAGATTGCCACCTGAGGCTGTAGCAGCCTTATCCAAAATTATTGACGAGCTTATGGCTCAAGGAGTAGTTGTAGAAACTGACTCCAATGTATGTAATTCTCCGATCATTCCAGTCATGAAACGTACTGATCCAAATGCACCCCCAGTATATCGATTAGTGATTGACCTACGAGAACTTAATAAATGTATTATTCCCCAGTACCCAGTCGTCCCAGATATCTCTTCCCTATTGACAGCCATTGATTCCGAAGCGTCATTTTTTACAGTCATAGACCTCAAGAACGCGTTTTTCAGTGTCCCCATTCATCCAGACAGCCAGTTTCTTTTCGGATTTTGTTTAAATGGAAGGAGCTATATGTTCACACGAGCTCCTCAAGGTTTCACAGAAAGTCCTAGCATTTACAGTCAAGCACTTAAGAGACAACTAGACAACATTCACATGCCAACTGACACTGCCCTGCTCCAGTATGTCGATGATCTACTGATCACAGCCCGTTCTGAACGTGCTTGCGAGCGAGCATCACTTACAGTCTTGTATTTTCTCGCCGAGATGGGGCACAAGGTGTCCCCTTCGAAGCTTCAATTCTGTGTACAGCAAGTGATCTACCTAGGCCACTTACTGTCCAAGTGGGGTAGGCAGTTGACACCAGACCGTATCCAGTTAATAGCGAGTCTTCCTCAGCCCAAGACCCAGAAGGAGGTACGTGCTTTTATCGGCCTTACTTCTTACTGCAGACAATGGATTCCTCAGTATGCATTTCTAGCTAAGCCACTGATACAGTTAACGACACAGGAGGCAGCCGTATCGACTGTCCTCCCTTGGACATCTGAACATACACTTAGTTTCAATGAGTTAAAGAAAGCTTTATGCCAAGCTCCAGTTCTAGCTACACCGAACTACAGTAAGCCTTTTACACTTTTCGTCACTGAACGTGAAGGTACAGCATTATCTGTTCTCACACAAGATCAAGCAGGACAATACAAGCCCTGTGCTTATTTTTCGAGCACACTAGATCCTGTAGCCCAGGCTCTGCCTGCGTGCCTCAAGTCAGTTGCAGCCACAGCACTAGCTATCAGACAAAGTGATTCCATAGTATTAGGACATTCCTTGACAGTACAAGTTCCACACTCCGTGGAAGTTCTTTTAAACCGAACCCAGACTCAGCACTTGACAATTGCACGTTTAACAGGTTATGAATTGACACTGTTCCAGCCACACATAGAAATCAGACGCTGCAACGTTTTAAATCCTGCTACACTGTTACCATCAGTTAATTCAAATCCTGCCACACACGACTGTGTGGAAGTAGTTAACACTATGACAAAGCCAAGACAAGATCTGACAGATATTCCATTACCAGATCCCGACCTGACACTTTATGTGGATGGTTCATGTATGAGAACAAGTACAGGAGAACTAGTAGCCGCGTATGCAGTGACTACTGACACTGAAGTTATTGAAACACACCGTATTGACACCCTGTCTGCTCAAGCAGCAGAGCTAGTTGCTCTGACCCAAGCCTGCATATATGCTAAGAACTTGAAAGTTAATGTTTACACAGATTCACGCTACGCATTTGGAGTCGTACACGACTTTGGAGTGCTCTGGCAGGAGAGAGGTTTCATGACTTCTCATGGAACCAAGATTCAGCATGGTCTCTTATTCAAGCTCTGTTAGATGCCATACACTTACCGACATCTATTGCTATCATGAAGTGCAAAGCACATACGAAAATTACAGACATTATTTCTCAAGGTAATGATCTAGCAGATCGCACAGCCAAGCTTACAGCACAGACTCCAGACATTTCAGTTAACCCGACACAGACACATACTCCAGATCAGACTGCATGTATGACAGTTAAGGACCCTACTCAAGATGTCATAGATATCCAGTTACATGCTACTCCCGATGAAATCAAGAAATGGTCCGAACAAGGAGGGGTCCAGACAGATCAGGGATGGGTAACGAAGGGTAAAGCCACATGGTTTCTCCCCGACTCCATGGTTCAAGTCATTATCAATACCGCACATAGTCCAGCACATTTAGGAGAAAAAGCTATGTTAGACAGTATCCAGAACATTTGGTTCAACAAGCATTTACGAGCTGCAGCCAAGCAGAAAGTCCGTACCTGTATGATATGTTGCCAGTTTAATCCAGGTAAAAGTGTCCCGGTGGAACAAGGTGGTTTCCAGCCCCCTGACCACCCTTTTGAAGTCCTCCAAATGGATTATATTCAGATGGAGCGATGTCGAGGTTTCAAGTATGTCCTTGTAGTTGTATGCGCTTTGTCCAGGTGGACAGAAGCATATCCAGTCCCAGATTACACAGCCGCGACCACTGCCAAGCAGTTGGTTCGTGAGTTCTTCCCCCGTTATGGACTCCCTAGAGTCGTATATTCTGATAACGGCCAGCCATTCTCATCCGAGCTTATGAAACACATTTCCCTGTTGTTAGGGTACCAGTGGAAGTTCCATTGTGTACGCCATCCTGAAGCAGCTGTTCTAGTAGAGAGACATAATCAGACCCTGAAAATCCGTATTGCCAAGATTTGTAAAGAGAAAGGTGTAGACTGGCTAGTAGCTCTGCCAGTCGCTTTGTTTTATATGCGCATGGTCGCACATTCCAGATCAGGTCTGTCCCCGTATGAGGTCGTATTCGGCCGCCCCCCTAATATGTGGGGTACACCTAGACCTCGAAGTATTACCGATGTTTCAAGTAATATGCTGACAGATTACCTAGCTTCCTTGATGTCTGCCCTCAACTCTTGTCGTTCACAGGTTGCTGCCGCATTTCCAGACAATACCGAGGTGGCACCGCATGACATCGTTCCCGGATGCATGGTTCTTGTCCGGAATTTTGATCGTTCAAGTCCGCTGGAGCCTCGCTGGAAGGAACCCCGACAGGTCCTCCTGGCCACCCGTACTGCCGTCAAGCTGGAAGGCAGGAAGGGCTGGGTCCACCTGTCACATGTGAAAAGATTTTTTGGACTAAAGCCTGTTTCTAAGAACATTACCGAGGATTTGAAAGACTGCCAAAGTACTATTCTTAAGGACTGTCCCGCAAAAGACAATGATATTGAACCCTCCCAGTTAGAGAAAACTCCGCAACAGGAGTATAAGCTCAAATTAAGGTCTAGTAAAATAAGTCAGCCAGTTTGATTGTCTAAGTCCTCCCCTAGGTGAAACGGTTAGACCGGTTTCTGACATGTATAAAATAGACCCCCATAGTGAGAGAGTTAGTCAAAACTCAATCCGATGTATCGTTTTTCTAAGTTTCATATTGTTTTTCAGCCTTATGACTACCTGCACCAGTTATGCTTTTTATTTGTATTTTCCAGTTTCTCATGTAAATAAGTCTGCTAATGCTACAGTAGAACACACGTTTAGTGATCTGCCTCCTCATGAACTCTCATATCGTCTAGCTATGCGAAATAATTCTTTTATCCGCATGTTACATTATTCACACCAGACCAGCAATGCCACTAATTGTTGGGTGTGTGGTCGACTCCCCCCTTTCCAGACACCGAAGGGAGTTCTGCCACTCTTTCCTTATCCATTTTCACATAATGGTTCGTGTGGAGCATGGTCCACGTTAACGTCATCCTCAACAGATATGTCTTTTCTTAACAGTACATGTTTTCCAGACAAACAAGGTCTTCCCCACAGAACAGGGTTAGATCTAGAAAATGAAGTTTATAACTTAGGTAATTATTCTTCGAATTTCATGGTCCTGAATGTTCAGTCTGATACTACTCCAGACTTACCTGCTATATCAGTATTACCAGTTAAAGGCGAATTATGTGTCCGACATAAAGGTTCCATACATGTAGGCCATAGTGATTGTACTACTATTGTCAAGTATAGTGACAGTAGGAAATCTACTTTCAAAGCTTCACGTCATTCTTATTTTGTTTGTGGTCAGACCGCATATGTCCGTCTGCCCCTCGATTGGGAGGGAACCTGTTACATTGCCTTCCTACTGCCACCAGTTTTTCTAGCCCCACCTGACTATCATAGGAATTCCCACCTAGTACATACGAGACACAAGAGAGACCTCCCGATTGTCGATTATACTGAAACTGCTCTAGAACAATATATAGATATCAATAAAGGTGTCTTCCCTTATTTAGGTACTGTCGTGAATAGTAAACTGATACGTAGATTAACGAGAACCCTTGAAGCAGTAGTGATTGAGACTACTTCTGCTCTAAGTAACTTAACCGAAGAGCAATCCTCTATGAGAATTGTCGTGCTCCAGAATCGTCTCGTCCTTGACGTCATACTGGCCGATAGGGGCGGGGCCTGTAGAGTCATCGGATCTAGTTGCTGCATTTTCATTCCAAATAACGCGCCGTCTGTTTATTCAGCTATTACCAGACTCCATAATATTGCCCATATGTTACACCAAGATCCAGGCACCTGGACATGGTCCGGTTGATTTCTGGAATATAATTTCCGCTTGGGGATGGAAAGTATTGTCATTTCTGGGTATTGCAGTAGCGATCATATTCAGTTGCTGCCTCTGTATACAATGTGGCCCTGCGATTTGTGGCATTTGTGCTACCTCTTGTATTCCTAGTCCTAAGTCCCGTTCTAAATCCCGTTCCAAGAAAATTCGAGACGAGCAAATGATACTGTATGAAATGATAGATGGTATCATGAATATTGATGTTTCCTGATGGAAACGTAGTGACAAGGAGGGAATGTGGAAAAGTAAATTTTGCCATGTTCTGTGTCCCTACGTGTCCTCCATCTTATGTTATGTGTGCATGATTAATATGCATATGTATTCCCCATGTTCGATTAAAGACGCAATTACAGTTGTGTCCATCTCTAGTATGCCAGTTTCCAGTTCTCGTGAAAGCTACGAATATCAGGCCTATGTAAAGTTACGTTGCCACGTTTCTCAGTATGCACGTTATTTCATTGTAAAGTCCCCGTTTCTAGGCCTCAAATGGGCCCGGACACCAGATTCAGCTCCTGTCTCCTGAACCCTCGCTGAGGAGCGATACAGCCCCCACCTGTATCCTCGACCCTTCACTTACTTCCTGCCTCACAGTGCCCGGCTCGGCCTGGCTCTGCCTACGAGTCTGCCAAGAGTATGTTATGATTCTAGTTATCAGTCCAGCCCTCCTTCTCTGCATTCCTAAGCTACTGAATCGCATCAATAGTTTCCGTCATTGTCTAGCCTTTACGTCTCCATGTAAGAGAAATACTGTATTAATGGTCATTTAATATTCTTCATCACGCACTACATGTAGAATAATGCATGCTCCAGTCTTAGAGTCTGTTAGCCTCTCCCCTCCTGACTCTTAGTTTATATCAACATGTCCTCTAAACATTAGATACTAGATAGGGTTTAGGTACATGTCGCCCTGACTCTCCAGACTTCAGTCTCTACTCCTAGCGCAGAGTTCATAGCCCCCAGCTTCTCCTAGTAACACGTCATTGTCAGTTTGCGCGCACCATTAGGTTAGAGGTCCCGGCTCCTCAGGTAGCCCCCTCCATGTTTCCGCCCCATTTATGACATATTCTGTTACGTTTACATCACATGTCTATGTATACGCCTCCTGTTACACCTACTTTCACCCTTATCTTTCGCGACTGCTATTGACCACACCCACTGCTCCGCCTATCATATGTATTGCAATGCAACTGTTTTAGTATATATGCTTGTGTATTGTTATTAAAGTCAGCGCGCTCATTCCCTGTCCCCCCTGCAGGGCCCTGTCATCCTATTCCTGTGCAGGTTGTCCTGTTCCTGTCCTTTATGCTGTATTAAACCTGCAAACTCCTACTACCTCGAATCTTGACTCTTATTTATTGAGCTATCTGTTATTACTATGTCCAGTAAAACCTAGATCCGGTATTAATTATTTATATACCACAAAGTTCAAAAAAGTACAACAAAAATGTAAGTGCAGGAACAGAGTACAAGTAAAATCTGATTGACTATTGCTGAGGCAGGGCCTCAGACTGGCACACGTAATCACTGCTGCTCATTTATGGCCAGTGATATCTTCCCACCTGGCACCATCCCACCAAGCAGAGGATTTTATATCTCACATCACAAGCTCATTTTCTTCTACAGAGCTAAAAAGGGATCATACAGCAAGTTAAGTAACTCACTGCTGAGTCCAGTCTCTGGTTTATGTGCATAGTAGCAACATGCTTCCAGTTACACCAAAACCCTCCAGAGTCCACACAAAAGCCACAGTGCACTCATGTCGGTCTATGTCACTAACATGATCAACAGAGACAATATCCAAACACATAAATAGATGAAAATAGATGTTGCCCAGATTTCACAAACATCACACACTCCTCACAACGTAGTCATTCATTGGATTGGATGCCTTCATCAGAAAAGCTGCTGTTACCTAGCTAGTTTTTCAAAAGAGCAGAGTCTTCAATTATTTTCAAAGACTGATAAATCATGCTTTACTCATTAATGGAGATGTTTTGAACTCAAAGAAAAAAATGTATTGTATTATAAAAAGAAAAGCGGCATTGCCACAAACATTAAATCTCGAGAAAGCGGACAATTTACTTTATTTAATCTAATGGGCTAGTACTGCTGTGGGCCTGACTACAGACTGACACCTTGACCACTGCTGCTGATTTATGGCCAGTGATAATCTTCGACATCCCCAGCCTCCCCATCTCCTCTGAGGAGATGAGTTAGGAATTCTGAGTTCCGTTTATTTCCTCCATCAGAGCTGAAAACTTTGAAAACAAAAACTTTGTGCTTCTCCAGCAAGCACACCTTAGCCATTAATTAACAATTAAACTCCTTGCTGTTGTCAGTGCCGAGACTGAGTCCAGACTTTGGTTTAACAATTCAGATTCACTGTCAGAGCAACATGCTCTGTCACTGATGGTGATTCTGTAGTGCTTTGCAGATGCATGTCCACTTTGCTTTTTTTACTCACCTACCTGCAGTTGGTCCATTAGGGAACCGTCGGGATCAGGCTTCTTCTAGGTAATACACGCTGGCAGTGCCCAATTCCTTACTCCTGGCAAGCTGCAGCTGCTCCTGTCTGCCGCTGCTAATCGGACACCGGAACAGGAGCTGCAAGTGGCGTCCACACGGCTTGCAATTAACAGAAACGTGGAAAGCAGACACCTCGAGTCTGCGCAGTGTCTTCAGAAATCGTGATGACAAATTACCATTCCTTCTGCCTGCAGCCTCTACCCCACCCTTTCCCAACTAGTAACAGGGAGGAGTTGGGAAAGGGTGGGGTGACAATCCTCTCCATTCCCTGACTGATGTGAAGCTCCTGGCACTACAAGGCTTCAGCATGAAGCACATGGGGCAAACTTGACTTCCACGTCATCAGGGGGTGGAGACAGGTCCTCAAGGCTATGTCTTTGCCAAGCTGATTGTAGTATTCCTAGTTAGAACACTTCCTTTAGAATGTTATGGTTTCTCTGGGGTGGACGTTCTGTAAGTGGGAGTTGGGCAGAGGGAGATAGCACTTGATTACCTGTGGATGTAGAAGCTGTCTGCTGTGAATAAACTTAATTATTTCATGAACCTGACTACTGGATTACTTCACAATGTGGCGATTTCGGGATTTTGAACAGAATTTGATCAGACAGCGTTCATTGCCTCTCATTTTCTCTTGATACCTCTGAACCTGTTCCCGGACTTGAGAACGATCAAGAGTAGAATCATGTGAAGTTTTACATTTTCATCCACCAAGGTAAGAGTTTAGAACCAGGTTTTCTACCTCGCAACATCTCAAATGGAGACAAACCTGTGACCAAATTCGGAGAAGTACGATACGACAACAAAGTAGCACGTAAAGCTTTTTTCCACTCCAGACCACTTTTTATAGCTAATTGGATAGAGTCTTTAATAACCCTATTGAAGCATTCTACTTGACCATTGGCTTGAGGGTTATAGTTGGACACTCTTTTATGCACTATACCACATCTATCAAGAAACAAACCAAACTCTTTGCTAATAAATTGGGGACCATTGTGCGAAACAATTTCCGCAGGAATACCCTCACGACAAAAAACTTCATCCAAAAATTCAATTACTTGTGTAGAGCCGATTTTATCTACAACTTTCAACTCAGGGCATTTAGAGAAGTAATCAATTAGAACTAATGCTTACACATCCTTGGTGGGAGACAATCTAAGTGTACCAATAATGTCAATGCCAAGTTTCTTCCAAGGGCTTAAAACATACTCAATAGGGGAAACATCAGCCGATAATGTTTTGACTGATTTATCACTTTTAGAACAAGGAGAACATAGTCGGACCCATTTATCGACCATTCCATCAACACCCGGCCACCAATAGAACTCTCTAATACGTCTTTTGGTGCTGGACATGCCCATATGTCCTTCATGAGCCATAGAAATAATTGTTTCTCTTATCTTGAAAGGAGGAACTATTTTATCCCCTCTAGTTACAAAACCATGGGAAAAATAAGTTCATCTTTTATCTTACAAAAAGAAAAAAGATCACCAGTTAATTTCCTTTCCTCAGTCCAACCTATTTGCAGAAATTTTACAATATTAGATAACGTACCAGTCTCACACATAGCCACTTTCCACTCAGATTCAGAAATGATATCAGATGAAACATTGGAGTTTCCACCATCGATATCATCAATTGTATATGCAACATCAAAATCAAAACTATTGTTAGCAAAGTCATGTGTGTTGAGCAACGGTAATCGAGACATGCAGTCAGCATGAACATTTAAACGACCAGGAACATACTCAACCACACACTGAAATTCTTGTAATTTGGCAGCCAAACGTGCCAATCGAGCAGTAAGTGTTCTACCACCACCAGCAGCTAACATATTGATTAAAGGCTTGTGGTCCGTCCGTAAACGAAATTTAGTACCCCACAGAAATTGTCAAAAGTGTTGCACAACCCAAGTACATGCTAGAAACTCCTTTTCAATAGTAGAATAATTGTATTCTGCACCACACAATGTTCTGGATGCATATGAAACCACATATTCTTCACCATTGTTTTTCTGTATTAAAACAGAACCTAAAGCAACATTGCTAGCATCCACAGTTACAATACAATCTTTTCCGACCTCAAAAGTTCTTTAAAATGGTACATTCACAATTTCTTTTTCAAGAAGTTCAAAAGCACATTGTTGTTCATTGTTCCATGTGAATTTTAAATTTTTCTTTAACAAAGATCTCAAAGGATGAACTTTAGACGAGTAATCTTGTATAAATTTACTGTAGAACTCCGTTAGCCCTAAAAAACTTTTGTTGAAGGAGCAGGAGCATTAGAAATACTTTGAATATGATTGAACTTGGGCTTAATCCCATTACAGGAAATTTCATGTCCCAGATATTCCACTTTATTTTGTCTAAACTTGCATTTAGAAAATGTTAAGGTTAGGCCTTTCTCCTGTACACATTTTAATACCATTTCCAAGTTCTTATCATGTTCTTCATAGTCGTTCCCAAAAAATTAGAATGTCGTCCTGGAAGGCGATAGCACCTGAACACCCTTCCAGGACTTCCTTCATAAATCTTTGGAAAACAGATGCCGTACTGGCTAAGCCAAACGGCATACGGCAAAACTGAAACATACCTTCAGGTGTAATACATGTTGTTAGAAATGTGGACTCTTCGTGTAAAACTACCTGGTGATAGGCACTAGCGAGGTCTACAGTGGAAAAAAACACAGGCACCAGACAGTGTTGAAATTAGATCGTGTATGTGGAGTAAAGGATGTCCATCGACCCATATCTCCTTATTTAAACTACGAAGGTCCACACAAACGAAGATCGCCATTTCTCTTAAGCGATAAAACAACTGGAGAAACCCAAGGAGAACAGGGGTCGAAAAATATACTCGCCCGCTCGCAAATGCGAGTGAATTTCCTGAAGGGCGAGTCAGTTTCAAGGCCTACTTGACCGGCCTGGCGAGTGCTTATCTGGCACTGCAGTAGCAGTTGAAGGCTCTAGGGGGCAGCATTACAATGCCGGCAATTACGGAATTCAAGTATCAAGTGCACGCGGTGAAGGCTCTAGGGGGCAGCATGCACGCACCACCTAACATAGTGGTGCGCTGCCTATTGTTTCTGTGGGTACCAGGGCCGTCAATCTTGTAGCGCGCGAAAGCGCTACCAATGACGGCCCTGGCCTGCCCCCGCGCGCTGTGCTGCTTAAAGTGCAGCAGTGACGCAGCACGCCACCACGCGCGCTCTCTCTTCGGTGGAGTCGGGACGGAGTGCAGGGCGATTTGGAGGCGAGTTGTTTTTTTAAAATATTGTTTTGGTGCAGTCCTTATGTGCAGAAACCTCCCCTCACACTCAGTCCATGCCCCAGGCCTGCAGACGGCCATCTGTGCGCCATAATGAGCCGGAGCTAGGTCTGCCCCGGGCTCCGCAGACAGCTCTGTCACTTCTGCTGTCAGTGCCCGGTGTTACCGGCGGTGTATAAATAAAAAGGGTGTTGGATGCGCTATCAGCACCTTTGATCCAGCCGCCTTTAGCTGCGCCATGAGACGATGGAGGGAGTAGGCTGCGGCCTGGAGACAGCTGGGTTGAAGCCTGAAGGCGGCTGGGGGCCCCAGAACGGACCCCACGCATAGTCAACGTGAGAGGCCGAGACTCGCAATACTAAGCGCTTTATTGTAAGAGAAGCGCGACTCCTGACTGAGGCGCAAACTCCCATCTGTGTTAGACAACCGTGGTGCAAACTGCGCACACGGACTTTCATCAGATAAAGGATGTCGCATACCGTACAAACACACACTCCCCAACTGGGAGGAGCAGGTGCCATTAGGGCGTTGGCCACATTCCGAAGCGGACCAATCAGAACTTAGGCGCAGAGAGCACTTCCATAAAATACCACACGCTTTACAATCGGTATTTACACTAGTAAATAATTTAACTAGATGGCGTCTTCTTACTTTCCCTTATGGAATCCCTCGCCCTGCGTTGAGGTGGAGGGGTTTCCCTTTGCCACCCCACCCGTCTGTCAGGACTCCCAACGGCTTCCTCCTCAATACTGACACGAAACTGGTTAGCTCACATTTCTCCACACTTGCCAACATTGTGTGACCACAAACACATCACTAGTCACTGACGAGTTTTAGGACCTCGACCAGAATTGAGAATGCCCTAGTGCATTCTTTGACTATCACTTCGGGTGCCCATCAGCGCTTGTTTATTATCATTAATTTGTACCACCGTGGGGTGACGAGGAGTTACTAGGCACACACAAGGTAAAACTACATAGCGGTACAGCATGAACTTTTAAGGACAAGCAACAGACTGTGATGGAAAATAAACTGAAGCAGCACAGTTAGCCCAATATCGATCTTGCACTGTTAACCAGTAAACGTAGAGACCCAGAGTGGCCGGGGACAGGGCTAATTAAGCAAACGAGTTTTATGAAGCTACAGAGAGAACACCAAACGAAGCTCGAATACAAAACAGCGGCACTTGAATAATAAACAGAAAGACAGGCCTGACAGCATCAAGCCATCTTCGTACTAGCTAGAGGCAAGCAATAGACAAGGATCAAACATATACATGTTAGTATGTGTTTATGTGCGTAGTATTTGCGAGTGCAAGTGACTTGTACGTGGTCTTGTTGGCGATTCCTCAGTGGCCCTTTCGCACAGCCTGGGAGAGATACTGCACAGTCCTAACAGTCCCGTGGAAGCCCAGTGAAAGGGGCCTCATGAACGTCCTGCGTGAAAGCGAGGGAAGTATGGAACTGCTCCAAACATGGATACTTGGAAGCACCACGGCTTCCGAAGAAGACTCAACCACAAAACTGTCATCATCTGTCTTTGCAGGTTGGCCAACCATGGAGCCAGGGCATTTTCAAAGATATATGTGCAGCAGACTCCACTGCTGCTTCTAATGCACCCCCAGTTTAACCCCTTCACTGCGGCGGCTATTCCGCCGCAGTGCTAAGGGGGCGGAAGAGCGGCGGGCGCATGCTGGTGACGGAACCGCTCCGTCACCAGCGTCGGTTGCGCTGTGCTTATGACGGAGCGGTTCCGTCATGGCCCACCCCGCTCAATAGAACGCTCAGCGCAGGCGCGGAATCCGCGCCGCGCAGGCGTGCCGGGCGGGCCATGACGGAACCGCTCCGTCATCAGCACAGTGCGACCGCGGCTGATGACAGAGCGGTTCCGTCATCAGCAGGGGAGGGGTTAAACTGCTAAAGTAACTCCAACACCAAGAGAGCAGGCGCGACTAAACAACATTGTATGAGGTGAACTGAAACCCCACAGACATGTGATCGCGAGATTCAGTACTGTCTGGCGGACTGCCAGAAGACTCAGAGGCGTTTTGTTGTTTTATTCTTTCCATTAGGTTTGACTTGTTTCTTTTCAATAAAGTTTGGGAGGGATGTAGTGATCTACTGGACACGTTCTAGAATATGTAACCAGCCACACCCAGAGAGCTGGCCTCTACACTCAACCCTCACCTATCCATCACAGCTGTCACCGGTGAGGTTACCATGCTAATGAAAGGGACTAGGAGCACATGCCTTAAGGCAATTATCCAGACTATGTGCCTGAGTGATCATTTGCATGGCTGCTTGAGGGCCATGTGCTCCAGACTTCACACGGGCCACAAAAGAGAACTGCCAATAAAACCTTGTTACGTCAAAGATGGCACAGTTGGAGCTATAAGTTAGGCACTTTACGGCAAGAAAAGCCCTCCTTTCTCTCAATGCTATATTGATTCGCCTTATAAAAGCCGATGTCTTCCTGTAATTAAATATTGGCCATACTTACCATGTTCCCCCTGCAGCCTCGGTGTCCTGGGCGTGGCTCTCCCCGCTCCCACCGGCTGCTTCTGGCTACATTTCATGTCCCCATGACAGTCACCCAGCCGTGCTCCTTAACACCAACCTCCTCCCTCATAGGAAGCTCTTTGGCTTCTCTACTACTTGCTGAGCAGCGCTGGTCCTCGCTAGACCTTACCAATTGACACTCAAACTCTCCCGGTCTTTCAGAGCTGTGAATTCTGGGAAACGTAGTTCAGCGCCCTCGATTTATTTAAATGCTTGAGCGAGCCGCCATGTTGTAATGCGTTCGAAAAATATCTGTTTAACTGCAAGTTTATTAGAATATTTTGATCAAAGTCAATTCGAAAGCTTTATCGAAAAATAAACCGTACAAAACCATGATGTATAAAAAAGTACCCATTTGAATTTCTCATTGTTATCCATTTTGAAACTTTTATAGTGAGTTTTTCCCGTTTATTTTACTTTCGTTATTTTCCATCGCATTTCGCCTTATTGCAGTTCAGCGTCAATCCGTTCGAAGATATTCCCCTCATCATGACTGCCAGAAGAGGTATATTTATGTGTGCGTCATCCGACAACCAGCCTATGAATACAGCTCAGCCACCACCCCCGTAGGCGTGCCGCTTGGGCAACAAGAGGAGACCGAGAGCAGTGGCGGCGGCGTCTTCTACAGCTTCGGCGTCTTCTTATATCTTCAATGCGCTACCTTCTTCCTAAAACTGCAGTGTTGCTCGCTTTCTGATTTTGAAACTCTATCAGTTCGTTTCATAAATTCGACTTTTCAGAATATGGTGGTGTTACTGTCAGAGCTGCCGAGTTTGGTATTAGGGATCCACCCGTGTTGTCTTCAATATTCTGTGATTCTAGATTTTTAATGTAATCTCATTAAGCCTAAAAATGAATCCGACCTTGTGTAATGTAACTAGTTCTCATGCAAAGTGCTTCAGTACCTTTGGGTCGATTTCGCACTATCTACAAATATAAAAAATACATTTAATTCAGTTTTTATCTGCACTCACTTTTGGGGAACCGACTTATTTTTCCTCATCAAATATTGAACCGTGAGCAAGACCGATAGACACACAAATGGGAAAGGATAATCAGACGGAAAGGGGGAAAGGAGAGACACAGTGAGAGAAAGGCTTAGCAGGCTTGATATTTGGCACACCGATTTTTAATAGCACCACTGGAGAAGAGCTTTGGGCACTCATTCTTTTAAAAATTAAACCATTTGTGATAAATAAATACCATATACAAACGCACATACATCACATGACTGTTTGTTGGGCACAAATAGCACAGAGCATTACCATGACTCTTACACAGAATAAATCACAAAGAGGGGGGTGTTGTGAGGCGGAAACCTAGTCACCTATCGGACTTGTGCACTTAAAATTTGACAGTTCGTCACTGAGCGACCAAGTGTGGTCTCCAGCTTTACAAATGACTTTTTCTATCCTGTTTGTTCTGTGTTTCAGGCCATCCAGTGTGCACATTACAAGCTTTCTCTTTACATTTGTAACGTTCTAGGGGTAACAGCCACAAGTACTATGGTACACACAAGGGGGGCCTATACATTACGCATGGAATAACGGCACAGACACTTGTGTTAGCTAGTACGAGCCGGAAGTCCCGAGCGACCCCAGCCCATTTATTTATACTCTGGCCACGCCTGGCCAGAGATTGATACAAAGTGTGCTTGGGTTTCCGGGTCTTCACCCAGCCGGGTGAATGACTAGAACGCTACATCCCTTCCCAAATTAGTATATGAAACAGAATATTATCAGCACATTTTTAATACACAAAGTCTGCTAGTTTTTGGCTTGGCCGGGGATTCGGCCTTAGGTTGTATTGATGCTGGTGTTCATCTTGTTGGTGTCGAGGACTTGGAGGCCTTGTATCACTGGCCCTAGCCCCAGGACTGGGGACTTCTGATGATGATAACCTCGCAGGACTTGAAGGTGGAGTTTCATCCACGTTGCCTTCTGCCTCGTCAATCTGCGACTCGGCAGTCCTTGACTGATCTGCTGCTTGGTGGGTTCTGCCTGTGGCTGGAATTTCTTTCTTTCTAGTTGCGGTAGGGATCCACCGGAAGATCTTGAGGAGCATGCGCATGGAGTTGAAGCATGAGGATGAGATGGCGTTGACTTGGTCATCGTGAGAGAGGAGTCCAGGATGAATCCCAGGTTGCGTGCGTGGTCAGTGGGTGTCGGTGTGGTGCCCAGTGCTGTGGACCACCAGGAGTCGTCCCAAGTGGATGGGGATGGTCTGAGGATGAGGACCTCCGTCTTGTTTGAGTTCAGTTTCATCCATTCATCGACATTTTTCATTCCTTCATGGAGGTTGAGTTTGGCGGTGGCTGAGTCTTTGGTGAGGGAGAGTATCAGCTGGGTGTCGTCGGCGTATGAGATGATGTTGAAGTTGCGTTTGCGTGCGATGGTGGCGAGGGGCCTCATGTAGATATTGAAGAGGGTTGGGCTGAGCAATGAGCCTTGGGGTACGCCGCAGATGATCTCCGTGGCCGCGGAGTGGAAGGGAGGGAGGCGGACTCTCTGGGTTCTGTCGGAGAGGAACAAGGTGATCCAGTTCAGGGCTTTACATTGGATCCCGGCGTTGTGGAGGCGAGATATTAGGGTACGATGGCAGACTGTATCAAAGGGGGCTGAGAGGTCTAGGAGGATGAGGGCGGTTGTTTCCCCATTGTCAAGTAGGGTCCGGATGTCGTCGGTGGCTGCGATGAGGGCGGTCTCGGTGCTGTGGTTGGCTCGAACTCCGGACTGGCATGGGTCGAGGGATCCATTGGCCTCGAGGAATGCGGTCAGCTGTTTATTGACGATCTTCTTGATAACTTTTGCAGGGAAGGGAAGAAGAGAGATGGGGCGGAAGTTTTTGAGGTCTTTAGAGTCCGCTGTGGGTTTCTTCAGTAGGGCATTGATCTCTATGTGCTTCCAGCTCTCTGGGAAGGTGGCGAGCGCGAGGGAGTTGTTTATGACGTTCCGTAGGTGGGGAGCGATGATGGTGTTGGCTTTGTTGAATATGTGGTGAGGGCATGGGTCGTAGGGAGAGCCGGAGTGGATGGTGTTCATAGCGTGGGCGGTGTCTTCGGTGCTGATGGGAGTCCAAGCACTGAGGGTGGTTGTAGGGGGCGTTGGTTTGGTGGCTGGGGGGCGCAGTCGGGGTGCCGAAGCTGTCATGGATATCGGCGATCTTGCTGTGAAAGAACGTGGCGAGAGAGTTGCAGAGGTCTTGCGATGTTGTGATGTATTTGCTGCTGGCAGTGGGATTGGAGAGCTCTTTTACACAATGCTGAAGAGTTCCTTGCTGGTTTGTGTGTTGTTGTCCAGCCGTTCTTTGAACAAAGTCTTTTTGGTGGTGTGGATCAGCTGGTGGTTTTTGCGGGTGGCGTTCTTGAGGGCTGTCATGTTTTCTGTTGTCTGTTCGCGGCGCCAGGTTTTCTCAAGGGTTTGGCAGGATTTCTTCGATTCTTCGAGGTCGTCGGTGAACCATGTTGTTTTCCTGTTGCCTGGAGGGTTCTTCAGTGGTGCAAGGGCGTCGGCGCAGTTGACGATCCGCTGTGTGAGGTTGCGGGCTGCGTCGTTGGTGTCAGTAGTGTTGATTGGTGGGTTCTGGCTCAGTGATGTGGTTAGCTGGTCTGCGGTGACTTTGCTCCAGCATCTACGGGGGATCTGTTGCAGGCGGTGGTGGGATGTGATCTTCTTAAAGGTGAAGTGGATGCAGCTGTGGTCGGTCCAGTGTAGTACGGTTGAGTGGCTGAAGGCAACGTGGCTGCTGGCGGAGAAGATGGGGTCGAGCGTGTGACCGGCGTAGTGGGTGGGGATGTTCACCAGTTACTTGAGTCCGAGGTTGGCGAGCAGGGTGGTGGTGTTGTTGTCATTGTTGTTCTCCAGGTGGAAGTTCAGGTCCCCTAGGAGGATGTAGTCTGATGAGGCGAGGGCATGTGGGCTGATGAAGTCGGCGATGGCTTCACTGAATTGTGTCCGTGGGCCCGGGGGTCTGTAGATGAGGGTTCCTCTGAGGGTGGTCTTGGGGTCGGTGTGGGTCTGGAAGTGTAGGTGTTCGGCGGGGGTGAGGGCATCTTCGGAGTTGGTCGTGACGCCGTTGGTGTTCCTGTAGATGGTGGCGATTCCTCCTCCGGTTTTGTTGTTGCGGTTCTTTCGGGTGATTGTGTAGCCGTCTGGGATGGCATGGCGAGGGCTGAGGAGGCGTTCATCCAGGTTTCTGTGAGGAAGGTGACGTCTGGTGCTGTTGTGTCGGGGAGGTTCCAGAGTTCGACGGCCTGCTTGTGGACGGAGTGGGTGTTGAGCTGGATGCACTTGAGGTGGTTGTTGTTGTTGCCTGGTCCAGGTGGTGGGGTGCCGGTTCCGGCGCAGGTGAATTTGCAGGTTCGGCATGAGAAGGGTCCATGGGTGCGCTTCGGAGTGGCTTGGTAGCAGGCAGATGGTCGGCCGGTGTTGAGTTCGTGGAGGGTGGTGGGGTCGTACTTCTGTCAAGTTCAAGTTCAGGAATTTGTATAGCGCACTACTCACCCAGAGGGTCTCAAGGCGCTTGTGGGAGGGGGTGCATTATTTATCGAATAGCCAGGTTTTAAGTTCCTTTCTGAAGGAAAAGTGGTTCTGTGTGAGGCGGAGGTGAGTGGGGAGAGAATTCCAGGTCTTGGCGGCTAAGTAGGAGAAGGATCTCCCTCCCATGGTGGATCTGTGGATGCGCGGAACTGCGGCGAGAGCTTGATTGGAGGATCTTAGTTGGCGGGTGGGTGTGTAGAAGGACAGTCGTGTGTTGAGGCATTCGGGTCCTAGTTTGTAGAGGGCCTTGTGTGCGTGGGTGAGGAGACGGAACGTTATTCTCTTGTTCACGGGAAGCCAGTGAAGGTCTTTCAGGTGGCCGGTAATGTGAGCTTGGCGAGGGATGTCCAATATGAGTTTTTTCTGTAATTTGGCTGTGGTTCCGGCGTAAAGGGTGTTTCCATAGTCCAGTCGGCTAGTGACGAGTGCGTGGGTGATAGTCTTTCTTGTTTCGGTGGGGATCCAACGGAAGATTTTTTTGAGCATGCGAAGTACGTTAAAGCAAGAGGGTTTCTTGGTTTTGGCTGGGGCCAGGGGTTCTGGCGCTGGGTGAGGGCCAGGCGCGGACGGGCGCAGATGGGCTTGCCTTCGGTGTGCCACTGGCGCGCACGCTGTGCGGCCTCCATATGAGGGGCTGAGGGAGGAGCAGCTGGGAGGTGGGAGCGGGGCAGCGAATGGGCACCAGGGGGCGTGGCCGCAGGGGAGGCAGCGGCGGGAAGCACGAGGGAGGGGAGCGGGAGGGGCGTGGTACAGAAGGAAAAACAGGGCAGGGGGGAGAGGACACAAAGGGCACGAGAGGGTGGCAAAGAGAAACAACAACAGTGACAAAAAGTAACAAAAAGTAAATCAAAAACCAAGGAGAGCAGTACAGGTCCGACTCAGGCAGCGATCCTGGTCACAGCAGGTGGCGGCAGCAGGACAGCGGCACAGGAGGACCGTGTGGCGGCTGAGGGGGGCGACCTACCTGGTGACAGGTTCCAGTGTTAGCAGCTCATCCCCTTATGCCACATCTCCTCACATGGCATAGAAATATGGATTGGAAATGCAAAGGGAGAACGGAAACATGGAGAGAGAAAGGAAAGAAAGAGACGGTAGGGCAAAATGGCAAATAAGATGATTGAGAAGGAAGATATGAGAAGGAATAAAGAGGACTAGGAAGAAAGAAGTACAGTGTATATATTGGCCCACATGCATCAATGTTAGTAATTGCGAATTCTTATTTGCGATTTTTAAGGAATCGCAAATAAGAAATCGCAATTGTCTATTCATGATTTTTTTCGCATTTTGTTTGCGAATCGCAAAAATTCGCATTTTAATGCGAATCGCACACAAATTCTTATTTAAGAATTCGCAATATGCGAATTCGCATTTTGCGAATTCGCATATTGCGAAAAAACCACACATGATGAATTCAACCACTCTGATTGCCAGAAAGCCAGTAAGGCAATCACTGACACCTGGGAACTCCTTTGACTGAAGCTCTGGCAGTTGGTCTCTGAGGCTGTTGTGGAAGGTTGCTGCTGCTGCAGTCTGTGTTCTTCACTGTGAAGGAGTCAGAGATGGAAAACCAAGAAGCAGAGGGTCCCTCAAGGAAAAGGAAAGTCAAGTTTTCAGAGAAGGAACTTGAAATCCTTATTGAAGAGGTGACTGACAGGCATGATCAACTCTTTGGCAAGTTGTCACATAAGGTGCCTGATGCTGTGAAAAGAAATGTGTGGCTAAACATACAATCCAAGGTTAATGCGGTTGGTGTGGCGCACCGTGACATCAGCAACTTACAGAAAAGGTGGTATGACTTGCGTAGTCGTGCAAAGGAGAAGATTGCGTCAAGAGTGAAATCTGCAAATAAAACAGGAGGTGGTCCCCCCAAAGACATACCCACAACCCCTTTGTTGAAGGGACACTTTTGACTGAGGCAGTTGTGGGTGTCATGAACATAGACACGTCTGATCTGATTACCCCTTCTGAAGGTAAGTCTAAATATAAGTTGATTAACAAATGAATTTATTGAAATACTTGTGTACTTTGTCAAAGTGAACTTAGGAAAAGCATGTTTTTTAAAACACCAACTAATAAGTGCATCACATCCTCTGAAGTTGGCAGCTTTAGGGTAGTAAACTAATCATGCTTTAAGCAATGCATCTTGGGAAGTGTAGTTCCTATCTTTGAGTTGCAGGGTGAAAGTCATATTTGTGACTTTCAGTGAAACACAGAGTAAATTTCTAGTAAATGAAGCAATGTCTCGGAAAAAAGTACTCCTAAAGTAATTTTATTTTCATTGAAACATTCATAAAACAATCTGTAAAGTAAAGTTATGTTTTCACTTTTTCAAACAGAATTGCTTCAAGAATTAATTGAACAAGATTTGCGTGATTTCAGTACCCTAGAAATTCATGTGAATGAAGAGGTCAATAATCCAAGTACTTCCACTGCTAATCTGCCAGTGAATGAAAGGCAAAGAGTACGCCAGTTACTACAAAGTGATTCAGAGGAGGGTAACAGTCAAACTAATCCAGTGTCAAGACCTGATCCAACACCAACAGTCACCAATGCAAGGCCTAGTAGGCGAAGGAGGCAAAGCCAATTTTATAGACGGCGTCCTAGAACATCAAACTTGGCCACATTTGAGGAGGGATCCAGCACTGGCAGTGTTGTTGAGGACAAAATATTGAAGATACAGCGCCTGCAAGGCAAAGATGTTAGAATTATTAAAGGCAAAATAGCACATATGTCCAAACAACTAGGTGGCATTCACAGCTCTATGAATAGGATGGTAGAGGCTTTGAAACATGGCAATGAGGCTAATGCTGAGAAACTTGACAGGATTGCTAAGTCATTGGAATCAATGTGCAATGTAATGAAAATGCAACATAAGGAAAGTGTGAATAGGCACCTGAGGCTAATGACCAGCTTACATGGTCAGAACAGACAGTTGTCACGTATTTCTAATAGTACAGCAAAAATGTGCAAACAAAATGTTATCATGCAGGAAAAAATGAATGATGTTTTTGTTGAAATTTCAAGGGGAATGGTGAAAGGGAATGAATTAGGACATGCTTCAAACAGTAGTGACCCACCAGGGATTACTTTTTCCAAGTTTAACAGTGCTGTAGGTGGTCAAAGCGTAGACCCACCTGATGGTGCCATTGCTGGGTCAAGACGCAGTATTAGAAATCTGAAAGAAGGTTGCCTAATGTTGTTAGAGAAATATAAACATGGTGCAAAGGCTTTGGGTGTGGGCTGGCATAAAAAGTGACATGACAGCAATGTATTTACAATGCAAGACTTCTTGAAGAATTTGACATGTAACCAGAATTTAAAATTTAAAAGATCATCTACCATGAAACATGTCATTTATTAATTTTTGTCCTTGAAGAAGAACGTTTTTGAAAGCACATCATCTTATGTTGGTTAAAAGAAATAAAAATCATTAAGGCAAAAAAACAAATAAAGCCTGGTACCTTTCTCAGAAATAATTCTGTGTAATCTGAGCTCTTCTAATCCTTCCTTCTGCTGCCTCTGGTCCATGTTGTCTGGCTGGGGGTTGCTGTGGTTCATTGTCATTTGGCGGTAAAATATCTTCTTCTTCCAAAGGTATGCCTCTCTCTGTTGCCATGTTGTGTAGCAATGCACAGGCAGCAACTATTTTACAGCATATTTTGGGAATATACTGCAAAGTTCCACCAGTCTTATGCAGTATGCGGAACCTTGATTTCAGAACACCAAAGGTTCTCTCAATGACATTACGAGTTGATTTGTGAGCTTGATTGTAATGTTGCTCCTTTCTACTTGCTGGGTTTAGGTAAGGAGTCAATATGTAAGACCTAACACCATAGGCACTGTCACCTTTTAAAAAACATAGATATACAAATTACATATCTAAAACTTCACAAATGTCTAAGGTATATTAATTGTTTTAAAAAAAATAAAACCATATTTACCTAGCAAATAACCATCTCCAAACTGTCCAGCAAGAAGTCTTGCATGTATTGCACTGTGCTTAAAGATGTATGAATCATGGGCACTGCCAGGGTAACTAGCCACTATGTCAGTAATAATGGTCTTAGAGTTACATATCACTTGAATATTCAGTGAGTGAAAACATTTCCTGTTACAGAATATGTACTCATTTTCTGAGGGGGGACAAATAGGTACATGTGTCCCATCCACACAACCAATCACATGTGGGAATTGTGCCATACTATAAAAATCAACTTTAGTTTTCAGCAAATCCTGTTGAGAAGATGGAAACTTTATGTAATTCCTTATTCTATGCAACATAGCATCCAAAAAAGAATTAAAAAATCTGGAAAGCGAGCTCTGGGAGACACCGCCAGCAATAGCTACTACTCCCTGAAAAGAACCTGAAGCTAGAAGGTGTAGACAACACAGGACTTGAACATGAGTAGGTATTGCATTTGTCCTGCGAGTCTCCCTTTGCAAAATGGGATCTAAATCATTAATTAAATCTATTATTAAGTTACCAGTAAGCCGGTACCTATCATAAATCTGATCATCTGTTTGTCCAAGCAAGGTGATCCTTACTCTAAAAATTCTCTCTTGTATCTGCCTTCTCCTCAAACCTGCGGCTACTCTCAATCTGTGGCGGCGAGCCAAGAAGAAAAGTGCTGCCATTGTGCAATGCTCCTGGAAGTTCTGTGAAGCCCATCAAAAGAGAGAACAAGACAGACCCCTGCCTTATATACTGTAGCTGCTAATCAGCAAGGCCCTTAAAACATCTGTTCTGCCCTAAATAGCAGTGCAGGTGGATGAGAGAGTGCAAACATATATTACTCTCTGATTTTCTCAACCAACTGCATTGACACTGTTAACATCATAATTTACATATTATAAATGTGTTTTGCATATGCAGCAAAAACACTATAATTAAATATGTACAACTTTAACCAACCTACATTACAAAATTCTCAATGGTAATGTGTATGCAAGGGAGAATTTGGTCAGGGCATCCCTTCTATTTCATTTCACATTACAAAAAGGTCAAAGGTCAGAAATCATCAGCCTATGACATGACATGTCAGATCAGTTTATTTGAATGAAAGTAAAATCTGACATTTAGACAGGCTTCAACAACTTCCCTAAGGGCCCACAGCACAAGTTTCCCAATGGCTGCGAAAACTTACCACCATCTCTGACTTCTTCTAATTTTAGGAAATGCAATTTGCAAATTTCATTGATATCGCAATTTGCTAATTTTGATGCATAGGCAATTTTCGTTAACAAATGCGATTCGTATCCACTGCGAATCATTTTAGAAATCGCACATGTGAATACGATTTCTTAAAAAGCGAAATACCATTAAAAACATCATGCATCTCAAAAAGGTAGATTGCATTCGCAATCGGGCGATTTGTGCGACTAACACCGATTGCGAATGCAATCTACTTTGATGCATGTGGGCCATAGTAAAGAGGAGAGCAAGAGTAGGGAGGGATTACAGAGGGGAAGAAATGAGGGTGGAAGTGAGGAGAGTGAGCGAAAAGACATGAGTAACGAGAAACGGTATGGTGAAATACACAAAAGATAAGTAAGGCTCAGGAAAGCAGGAGACAGCAAAAGAAGGAGGAAGCAAAGAAAGGGAGCAAGAGTGGACAGAAGATATTAGAGAAAGAAATGAGGTAGCAAGAGAAAAGCTGAGAAAGCAGAAGAAAGGGGAGTGGACCACCCCTTTTAATAAGTACTTCCCTGTGCAGTGCCATCATGTGACATATTAATGTCAAAGCTTCCACATGTTGAAGAAATACACTTTTGAATTTTGAAGAGGATTTTATCAAATTGTATGCAATGTTTCTTGTATGATTTACATAGCCAATATTTTCAGGGCTCGGCTCATGCACTGGCTCTAAGAGCCAAGCCAGCCCCTTGGCTTGGCTGTGGCTTGACCATCCCTGTTAATATATTGGCTTGCCCACCTCTAGTTGTAACATCTGATAGGCAAGTAAACTCTCCTGATAGAGTTTATGATGTAGAAATACAAATTGAAGTTTATATTTGTTGAGAAATTTAAATTATATTCTTCTCACATTTAACAACTGTTAGAAATTGAATTTTTAGTAGGCTAGGGTGCGGGCCAAAGCCAGGCAAAAACCATCACTCTAGTCAGGATAAATGAGTTACACGTCTAAAATAACCCCTGCTCAACTCCTTGGTAGATTGGCACGAGCAACCAGGCTTATTTTAGAGGCAGCGTGTAAAGCATTTGCACATAACCAACAGTAAGACAGTCTACGCACCACGAAAGGACACCACACCAGTTTAGAAAAATATCCAATATTTTTATATAAAAACGATGAAAATCCACAATACTATACTTAAAAGTTCACAGTTCAAAAATACGTTGGTTAAAAAGAGTTCCTTGTGTGGATAGCTCCGTCCGGGCTTCCATGGCGTCGTGAGCACACAAATTCAAAAACAGTTCTGGCTGACCATGGGGTCGAATGCCAACCATGGTGTCAGGAAGACCCTCAAACAGTACCTTTCAATCAATCAATCAATCAGAGCATTTGTATGGCACACTACTCACCCGGAGGGTCTCAAGGCGCTGGGGGGGGGGGGGGGTCCGCTACTGCTCGAACAGCCAGGTCTTGAGCTGCTTCCTGAAGGCGAGGTGGTCCTGGGTCAGGCGGAGGTGGGTCGGAAGGGAGTTCCAAGTCTTGGCGGCCAGGTAGGAGAAGGACCTTCCTCCTGTGGTGGCTCTTCGGATGCGGGGGACGGCGGCGAGGGCGTGGCTGGTCGATCGAAGCTGGCGCGTGGGAGCGTAGAAGTTGAGGCGGCTGTTGAGGTATCCTGGTCCTTGGTTGTGTAGGGCTTTGTGTGCGTGGGTGAGGAGCCGGAAGGTGATTCTCTTGTTGACCGGGAGCCAGTGCAGGTCTCTCAGGTGTCCAGAGATGTGGCTGCGGCGGGGGATGTCCAGGATGAGTCGTGCTGAGGTGTTCTGGATCCGCTGGAGTCTCTTCTGGAGTTTGGCGGTGGTTCCGGCGTAGAGGGAGTTACCGTAGTCCAGGCGGCTGGTGACGAGGGCCTGGGTGACCGTCTTCCTGGTCTCGGTGGGGATCCATCGGAAGATCTTGCGTAGCATTCGCAGCATGTTGAAGCACGACGAGGAGACGGCGTTGACTTGTCTGGTCATGGAGAGGGTGGAGTCCAGGATGAAGCCCAGGTTGCGTGCGTGGTCTGTTGGTTTGGGTGCGCTGCCCAGGGCGGGGGGCCACCAGGAGTCGTCCCAGGCGGAGGGTGAGGATCCCAGGATGAGGACTTCCGTCTTGTCCGAGTTCAGTTTCAGGCGGCTGTTCGACATCCATTTGGCTACGTCTGTCATCCCTTCGTGCAGGTTGGCTCTGGCGGTGGCGGGGTCGTTAGTGAGGGAGAGGATCAGCTGGGTGTCGTCGGCTTAGGAGATGATGTTCAGGTTGTGCTGGCGTGCGATGGCTGCGAGGGGGCTCATGTAGACGTTGAAGAGAGTTGGGCTGAGCGAGGATCCTTGAGGAACGCCGCAGATGACTTCGGTGGCCTCCGCTCTGAACGGGGGGAGGCGGACTCTCTGTGTCCTTCCGGCGAGGAAGGAGGTGATCCACTCCAGTGCCTTCTCCTGGATTCCGAAGTTGCTGAGGCGCTGTACTAGGGTACGGTGGCAGACAGTGTCGAAGGCCGCGGAGAGGTCCAGGAGGATGAGGGCCACTGTTTCTCCGTTGTCGAGCAGGGCTCGGATGTCATCTGTAGCTGCGATCAGGGCGGTTTCGGTGCTGTGGTTGGCCCGGAAGCCAGACTGCGAGAGGTCGAGGGAGCCGTTCGTCTCGAGGAAGGCGGCCAGTTGCTTGTTGACGGTCTTCTCGATGACTTTGGCCAGGAACGGGAGCAGCGAGATGGGGCGGTAGTTCTTGAGGTCGGTAGGGTCTGCTGATGGTTTCTTGAGTAGAGCGCTGAGTTCGGCGTGCTTCCAGCTTTCCGGGAAGGTGGCGATGTCGAAGGAGGTGTTGATGATGTCCCGCAGGTGGGGTGCGATGACAGCGTCGGCCTTGTTGAAGACGTGGTGAGGGCAGGGGTCTGTCGGAGATCCGGAGTGGATGGAGTTCATCGTGCTGATGGTGTCTTCGGTGCTGATCGGGGTCCAGGCGTGGAGGGTGGTGGTGGGGGGCGGTGGTTCGGTCGTGGCGTGCGTCGGTTGAGTGCTGAAGCTGTTGTGTATGTCCGCGATCTTGTTGTGGAAGTAGGAGGCGAGGGAGTTGCAGAGGTCTTGCGAAGGGGTAATGTCGTTGTTTCCGGCGTTGGGGTTGGAGAGCTCTTTAACGATGTTGAAGAGTTCCTTGCTGTTGTGTGCGTTGTTGTCCAGTCGTTCCTTGAATGCGGTTTTCTTGGTGGCGCGGATCAGCTGGTGGTGTTTTCGGGTGGCGAGCTTGAGGGCAGTCATGTTGTCCGGTGTTGGGTCTCTGCGCCAGGTTTTCTCGAGTGCTCTGCAGTTCTTCTTGGAGCTCTTGAGTTCGTCGTTAAACCATGGGGCTTTCTTGCTGCCGGGTCTGCTCGGCGGGGTCTTCAGCGGGGCCAGGTCGTCTGCGCAGTCGCTGATCTATTTCGTGAGGTTGGTGGCTGCTTGGCTGGGGTTCGTTGTGCTGGTGGGAAGGTTCTTGCTCAGGGAAGTAGTGAGCTGGTCTGCAGTGATCTTGTTCCAGCTTCTGCGGGGGGCCTGTTGATGGTGATGGTGGAGCGTGGTCTTTCTGTATCTGAAGTGGACACAGCTGTGGTCCGTCCAGTGGAGTCCCGTGGCGTGGCTGAAGGCGATGTCCTTGCTGGAAGAGAAGACCGGGTCGAGCGTGTGTCCAGCGTAGTGGGTGGGGGTGGTCACCAGTTGCTTGAGTCCGAGGTTGGCGAGGTTGTCCAGCAGGGTGGTGGTGTTGCGGTCGTTGTTGTTCTCCAGGTGGAAGTTGAGGTCCCCGAGGAGGATGTAGTCAGCGGAGAGGAGGGCGTGTGGGCTGACGAAGTCGGCGATGTCCTCGCTGAATTGTGTGCGTGGTCCCGGGGGTCTGTAGATGAGGGTGCCTCTGAGGGTGGTCTTGGGGTTGACGTGGATCTGGAAGTGCAGGTGTTCGGCGGGTGCGAGGTTGTCTTTCAGAGATGCAGGTTGATGGGGCCCTTGAAGTCACTCGCTTTGCAGATCAAGCTCCTTTCTGAGGGGGTCCGGAGCACTGGCGCCAACAGGCGTCAGGTGCTGCGGTGTGGCGTGCGGTGCCCCAGGTCTCCGTGCGAGCATCGGATCGGTGGCCTCCTCAGATGGCATCGTTGGTGAGACCAGGGTCGCGGTGCGAGATGGAGGCGGTGCTCGTCACGGTGCTAGCAGGTCACGGTGCAAGCAGCGGCGTTGTCGTTGCTGAAGCGCTGTTGTCAGCTGAGGAACTAGAGTCGATGACACCGGCGTCGGTGGGCCAAGCCTGCAGTGTGGGATGAGGGTGGTGCGTCATGTAACTTACGAGCGGTGCCCCCTAACCACGGTGCAATCAGCGGCATCGATTTCGGCGGGAAGTGGCGGCATCAGGAAGGCCTTGGCATCGTCATATAGCAAGGCGGTGCAGACTGTGGGCCTCCAGGTCGCGGTGCGAGCAGCGCCTCAGTGATGGCATCAGCAGGCGTCGTCGGTGAGACCAGGGTCGCAGTGCGGCGTGGCGGCGGTGCCCTCTGCGGTGCCACAGCTTCGGAGGAAAGCAAGGCGGTGTGTAGCGCGGTGCCCACAGGTCTCGGTGCATGCAGCGGCTCGATGATGGCGTCAGCAGGCGTCGTCGGGGAGACCAGGGTCGCGTTGCGGTGGTGCCCTCTGCTGTGCCTTCAGGACACGGGTTCGGTAGAGTGGTCGTAGACGTCGTCGAGTGGCATTCTTTGGGTTCCAGCACAAAACACACAGTCCCCAGTGCTGCGGGTCGAAGATCCTGAAGTCTTTGCTGTTCCTGAGACTTCGTGAACAGGGGGCAAGCTCTACCTCATGCCCTCGGAGAGTCTCACCAATTCGGTTGCAGAAAGTCCAGTCCAGGCCTTTCACTGCCCAAGACAGAAGCAGCCACTGCAAGTCAGCGCAGCAAAGCATATAGCAAAGCGGTCATTCCTTTAAGCAGCTTCTCCGGCTCTTCTTCTGTAGAGTTTTCTTGATCCAGATGAGTTCTAAAGGCAGGGGTCTGGGACCCAGTATTTGTACACAAATATCCTTTGATCCTCCAGGCAGAGGGTGTCTTTGTCCGGCCAGGCTTACTCCAGTCTGTACTTTGCTTTATAAAAATAACTGTACATTTATTAAACGACACACTCTACTCAATAATATGCACCAATTTACAAATATACATAAGCTGTTGAAATTACTTTGTGACATTGCATAACATCTCCCCCCCCGCGGGGGGGGGGGTACTAGTACCACCACTCCCATGTATGCACAACATCTTGCCCCAATGCAGTTAGTTGGACATAACCTGGAGCGAGGGCCCCGCGCACTGTCACCATCCCAGTGGCGACCCCGCCCAGTATCTCAACAAGCATTTACATTAGGTAACACTGTCTTGGTGACACGCAACCCTGACTGCGGATTTCCTTCTGACCATGAAGCATGCACCTCTACATCTTAAGGGCTAGCAGTCTGGGTTCTTCACCTAAGCGCAGCAGCAAGAATACATGTTTAAGCATTACTCTAGAATGAGGGTACTCATCACCTTTGTGTATCATTTGAATGCATTGCAATTACAGCCCCTAAAGGCATCACAGATGGAATGACAGGGTTACGCATGTACAGCCGGACACCCTAGCAGGAATGTCTGAGAACATAACCCCAATTTGCTTATGACATCACTTTTATCCTGTACTTCACGCTAAATACGTGAACTTCAGTCCCTCTAAAAAAAAAAATAACCATTAGTAAATGCATTTTGGTGCAATTACACCTGTTCACCACCAGGGGATGCCCTTCTCCAGACATCCCCATCTCAGCCCTTCACTCCACGATGCACTTCACAATACTGCCTCAGCTGTAGAACAAAAGTTCCAGCCGAGTAGGTGTTAAATGCCGGCTGGGCCCTTGAGGGGGTTATCCCTTTCAACTCCCCAGGAAACCTAGGGACTTAGGGAGGGACATCTCTTCGTGCTGGGGGGAGACTACACTTCTCCAGCAGCTCCCCCAGCACCTTTGCACCTGTGTGGTGGTGATCCCGTTCTCCTGGGGCCACCACAAGCTGAGGAAACACAGTTTTTCACTTGCAGGCCGGTCCTGGCCTGCAAGGCATTGTGGGATCTCATGCATTTCTGAACAGTGGCTCTCCCGCTGCTCCGGGGAGAGCCGCGATGTGGGCCTCTGGCCTCTTTGGTTGCTCGTTGGAGGGTCCAGTCCCACCCGGACCCTCGGGTAAATTCTATGGCTCGGTGAGCCCACCCCCGGCCACTCATTCCCATTTTCGGGGGCCTGGTCCCTTATGCCTCCGTTCGCGTCTTCTTGGTTTACGGGGTGCTCGGTCCCACCCGGGCACCCTGCGCGAATTGCTGGGCTGAGGGCAGCCCACCCCTGGCTTCCCCTGCCGGCTCTCTCCCGGCCTGCACCCCTGTGTATGGCCGTGGGAGCCAGCTGGGTACTTCCGGTCTGCCCGTTCCAGCCGGCAGATGCTTCCGCCTCCTCCGGTCTGGTTGGACTGCGGGGGAGTGCGGCGGCACTCCCCTAGCCTCCGGCCGTTATTCGGGGCCCGGGGATGGAGTCCCGGGCCCCCTCCATTACTTCGGGGCCCAGGGATGGGATCCCGGGCTCCCTCTGTTACTTCGGGGCCTGGGGATGGGGTACCGGGCCCCCTCCATTACTTTGGGGTCCGGGAATGAGGTCCCGGGTACCTAGGGCATCATTTCATGGGGTGCGCGACGGCGCATCCCGACTTCGACGGGGCCCGGAGTTGGGATACCTGCCCCTCACCCCACACACCTTCAAGGGGAGTGCGACAGCGCTCCACGACTTGATCTTCGGTGGGGGCCAGGGTGGGCTCCTGGCACCCAACGGGGCACCTTCACGGGGAGCGCGACGGTGCTCCCTGGCTTCCCTTCTCCTTGGGGGCATGTACAAATGTGTCTGCATTTAACCAGCCCGGTGTCTCTTACTCCAGCTGCTGCGCAGTGGCCTGGTCAAGCCAGGGGACACCAGTAAAATCCCATGCAGTCTCTTACATTCTGAGTTCACTGTGGGTAAGTCCCAACTTACAAGGCTCCCTCACAGTAAAAGCTCAACAAGTAGGTGCTCAAAAAGCAAAAAAAAATCCGGGTGGCCCATAGTGTCAGAACCACCTTCTAACAGGTCCTTTCGAGAACTCCTGTGTTTTACCCTTGTCCCCCCCACTTTTCGGCTGGCGACCCTGCCCACTTTTGGCTGAGTCTCCCCCAAATGCTTTCATGTAGACCCTGGTACTCACCCAGCGGTCCGCCTCCATAAAAAGCTTCCTGGGGTCAGTCAGCTTACTATCTACTAGGTGCTGGCGCAAATTTGCAAAAAATAGACTGGACAGGTGCTCCCACACAATCAAATTGTAGAGCCCCTTAAAATCTGTCACATTGCTGCCCTTCACCCAGCCATCCAACGATCGACAAAATCCATCCACACATTCCAGCCACGTGTTGGCATTAAATTTCTTCCAGGACTGATCCCTGTACTCTTCAGGGGTGAGACCATACCTAGTGAGAAGTGCTTCCTTCATATCAGGATAGGTGCCGTTATGCCCCTTGCCCAAAGCTGTCAAAGTATCCCTGGCTTCCTCTGGAAACAGAGACCACAATCCTGCTCCTCAATTCTCCTCAGGGACCCCATTCATGTGTATCGCTGCCTCGTAACACTGAAACCACCTCTGTATGTCATCCCCCTTCTTGAATTCCCGGCCCACGTTCTTCGGGATGTGTATGATTCTGTCTGTCTGTTTTGAGGAGTAGCTGCAACCATCTGAGCTGGTTTCTTTCTCTCGATCCAGCTCCTTCATCCTAACTTCATGTTCCAATACCATTCTCTTCTCCTCCATGGCCAATCTAATCTTTTCTAGCTCTGTGGCGGCTCTCCTTGCTTCCCACCTGTCCTCCAGCTCCTCTGGGGACAGGCCACTGCTGCATGGTCGGAAGGGTTCCCCCCTCCCAAAAGCACATCCATCCTAAGACTAGGCTCCCTAGCCTCTCCACTAAGGTCACCAGATTGCCCACTTGCGTCTCTGGCTGCTACGCAGGCCCTCAGCGCCTTTTGTAGCTCGTCCTTCCTAGTGAGGCCTCTGACTTGGAATTTTAGGTTTTTGCTCACAGACTTCAATTCTCTCACAGTGTAGAGCTCCAGCCTATCCTCCTCAAAGGCAATGTCCATGGATGCAACGGATGATGCTATTGATTCCGTCATGATAAAGCAGAAAGTTCACCTGGCAAGATAACAAAAATCAGCCAAAAAGAAAACGGGTTAGTATGTGGCACCTAATGGTCTGCGATATGGCAGTAGTGCACAGCAATCGCTGTAAGTCAAGTGCAAACGCAAGTCCAATCCTCACCGCTGACAACCAATGTTAGAAATGGGATTTTTAGTAGGCTAGAACGCGGGCCAAAGCCAGGCAAACACCACCACTCTAGTCAGGATAAGGGAGTTACACGTCTAAAAGAACCCCTGCTCACCCTCTTGGTAGCTTGGCACGAGCACCCAGGCTTATCTTAAAGGCAGTGTGTAAAGCATTTGCACATAACCAACAGTAAGACAGTGTACGCACCGCGAAAGGACACCACACCAGTTTAGAAAAATACCCAATATTTTTATATAATTAAAACTAGACCAAAAACGATGGAAATCCACAATACTAAACTTAAAAGTTCACAGTTCAAAAATACGTTGGTTAAAAAGAGTTCCTTGTGTGCATAGCTCCGTTCGGGCTTCCACGGCTTTGTGAGCACACAAATCCAAAAACAGTTCTGCCTGACCACGGGGTTGCAGGCCAACTACGGTGTTGGGAAGACCCGCAAACAGTACCTTCC
The DNA here is from genome assembly GCF_964261635.1 of Lissotriton helveticus. NCBI lineage: Eukaryota > Metazoa > Chordata > Amphibia > Caudata > Salamandridae > Lissotriton > Lissotriton helveticus. The sequence continues at coordinate 254,463,693 of NC_136058.1, forward strand.
AGAGATGCAGGGCGATGGGGCCCTTGAAGTCACTCGTGTTGCGGAACAAGCACCTTTCTGAGGGGGTCTGGTGCGCTGGCGCCAACAGGCGTCGGTGCTGTGGTGTGAACCGCAGCAGTGTGGCATGCGGGGCCCCCAGGTGGCGGTGCGCGCAGCGGCTCTGTGGCGTCGCCAGATGGCATTGTCTGTGAGACCAGGGTCGCGGTGCGAGATGGAGGCGGTGCTCATCACGGTACTAGCAGGCCAGGGTGCAAGCAGCGGCATTGTCGTTGCTGAAGCTTTGTCGTCGGCTGACGAACTAGAGTCGATGACACCGACGTCGGTGGGCCAAGGCTGCGGTGTGGGATGAGGGCAGTGTGTCGTGTAACTTACGAGGGGTGCCCCCGGCCCACGGCGCAAGCAGCAGCGTCGATTTTGTCTGGAAGTGGCAGCGTCAGGAAGGCCAAGGCGTCGTCGTGTAGCAAGGCGATGCAGAGTGCGGGCCCCCAAGTCGATGTGCGAGCAGCTGCTTGGTGATGGTGTCAGCAGGTGTCGTCGGTGAGACCAGGGTCGTGGTGCAGCGTGGCGGCTTTGCCCTCTGCGGTGCCAAAGCTTCGGCAGAAAGCAAGGCGGTGTGGAGTGCAGTGGCCACAGGTTGCTGTGCGAGCAGCGGCTCGGTGATGGTGTCAGCAGGCATCGTCGGTGAGACCAGGGTCGCGTTGCGGCGGTGCCCTCTGTGGTGCCTTCAGGACACGGGTTCAGCAGGGTCATCGTAGACGTCGTCGAGTGGCATTTTTCTGGTTGAAGCACAAAACACACGGTCCCCAGTGCTGCGAGTCGAAGAACCTGAAGTCTTTGCTATTCCTGAGACTTCGTGAACAGGGGGCAAGCTCTACCTCAAGCCCTCAGAGAGTCTCACCAATTTGGTTGCAGAAAGTCCAGTCCAGGCCTTTCACTGCCCAAGACAGAAGCAGCCACTGCAGGTCAGCCCAGCAAAGCATGCAGCAAAGCAGTCGTTCCTTTGAGCAGCTTCTCTGGCTCCTCTTCAGCGTAGTCTTCTTGATCCAGATGAGTTCTAAAGTCAGTGGTCTGGGACCCAAAATTAGTACACAAAAATCCTTTGATCTGCCTGGCAGAGGGTGTCAATGTCTGGCCAGAACCAGTCGGGCCTTCTCTGGTGTGAATTCCTGGCAAGAGGTGGAGACGACTTTGTCAGAGGCAGGCCAGGCCCTTTGAGGAGCAAGGAAATCTCCTCCCTCTTCCCCCCATTGTAACCCAGGTCTGTGTAGCCCTTTCCTGACCTACCTAGACTATCGGGAGCCACCCTGCTCCCCAGGCATCTGTCGTCCGAAAGCCAGACAGGCAATACACATTCCAGCAGAGGCACATGGGATGACCGATCAAAGTAATACCCACTTTCTAAAAGTGGCCTCTATGATCTCAGAATGAAAAGGGCAACCTCGCTAAAAGCTGCATCTTTAGACGCTGAGTTCAGGCATACCAAACTTCATTCACTTATACCTTTTTCAGGCCACGTACATGGGTGGCACAATCCCTGCTGCAGGCCCACAAGTAGCAGTTGACTCACAAGCCCCGGAACCCGCAGTGTCCTTTACTGGGGACTGACAAGTAAGTCACACATCCAGTTATAACACAATTTACCACAGGAGCACCAGCGCATTACCACTGATCAACAGTGCGAAAAGAGCACAGAAACGGTATACCAGCAAAAACAGAGTCAAAACCGGAAGGACGGAAAGCAAAAACACGGGGGAAACATGCCAAAAGCTGCCAAGTCTAACAACAACAAATACAATATTCTTGCAGAGGATTACGGGCCTCCATCATTTCTAAGGGATGCTCTACAATGTGAGAAGATAATAAGGCAGGCCAGTCAGTCAATTATTCTTTATTCGATTAATTAAAATCATAAAAGACAGAAATAATTATGACAGATACAAAATTTAAAAAATATAAAATCTAAGAATGTGTGCAATAGAAGCAATACGCTAAAAACCGAACCATTCAGTATTTATATGTAATCCAATATGCAATTAAAACAATAAGTTAAAAGCCAGTCCATACAGTTAACACTATCAATGCTAAGGCAATTCATCCCGGATGCTGCACTTCCTTGAAATACATTGTTCATGACGAGCTCAGCTCGTCATAAGCACACAAGCAGTGTACTGCATGACGAGCTGAGCTCGTCATGAGCATGGAAGGGGTTAAGTAAAACAGTCACCTTGGCACATGCATTCACATCAATATAATAAGACCCACTTCTAGGGCAGGTCTTTTCTTTGTAGATCTCACTGCACCCAATAAAAAACGGGACATATAAGATTGCAACATTAGGCAGCTTCTGGAGATATAAAAGAGCAGGTTGATCTCGTGAAAAACCCATTCCTTTCAACAAAGGCAATATGAGACGTCTTGATAGTGGTCACAAAACAGGACAAAACGCATGGTATCTTGGGTTGAAAAGCTATCAGCTACATGGACCCAAGTTACCAACTGTGCTCCGTCCTAGTGGTTCGGCCAAAAACCAGTGCAGAAGACTGAGCCTGAATCTTGTTAGAAGGAACCGATGTTGAGAGATGGTGACCACTTCTGGGTAAGGCTCATCTTAGGTAACACTTTGAAAAAATGAAGCACAAACTGTAGGTTTACATAGCTCTCTTGCTTCTCTCTCTGTCTGGGCCAACGATAAAAAGTGTTTCTTTACCCAGACCAACTCTTTCTTGGTAATCTTTTCCGGAGAGATGTACAGTTTCGGACGCCCCAGCTTGGTCACTGTTTCTCTTATATACTTAAGCCACTGATTGCTATTCCCCTTCTCCAAGGATAAACAGTCTTTAATGACTAATTGATTAAATTTTGGTTCCAGGTTTATCCAGATTCTTTCTCGGGCCACCTTAATAGTGGACCGAGAGCCAAAAGATCTGAAATGTAACTGACAACTAGTTCCTCATGCACAACAAAGGACGTCTGTCGATCGAATTGCAGCTAACAGCCTCTTCAGGAACTTTTTCTCCACTCTCTGCATATCTAACTGAAGCTTGTAACCCATAAATCACAACTGTAGCTGGCTCGGGCAGTGCATTTAGATTGATACAATTTCAGGAGATCCTGCACTGGTTTGGCACCTACTCTACTGCAAAATCATAAATTGCTGTGGCAGCTCTGGCCATTGTGTTCCATTTAAGACCCTTCTTAAAGAGACCCAGGACCCCTTTTAATCAAAGAGGACCCTCAGATAAGAAAAAGAGTTGACCCAAGTCATTTCTACTCCATCCCCAAAGCATCTCTTCACATTATTGTTTTTACTTTTGTGGCCCATCACCATTATATGGGACTTAGTATAAATAGTGCTTACATCTAAACTATTCATGAAATGAAAGTTATTGAGGCGGTGCTGTCACCCCACTCCTGTTCTGTCCAATAGCATGGCATCATCAGTATAGAGGCGTGCCGTGATAAGATGTGAACCAATACGGTTCCTGAAGATAATGACAGAGCCAAATCATTAATATATAGGGTGAATATAAATGGGGCAAGTATACAACCTTGTCTACCACCTCTGTTTAGGACAATAGATGAAGAAAGACTCCCAGTCGCATTATACCTTACCGCAGCTAAGAGGTCAAGATGTATATCATGTAAAAAAATTACTGTATCTCGGTCCATGCCCATGTTAAGGAGGAGAAGCCAGAGATTCGCCCTGTTAACTCTGTTGAATGCAGATGTAAGGTACATAAAGGCTAGGTGTACCATGCCTACCTTGATAACCGTGTATTTCTCTATGACAAGTTGTAAATTTAAGCATTGATCAAGGGTACCATTACTGGCCCTGAAGCCATACTGTAGATTAGAAATTACTTCATTCTGATCAGCCCAGGTAATTAACATAGATAGTATCACACTCCCTAAATATTTAATCACGGAATCTATGAGGGATATGGGCCTTTAACATCTTGGGTCAAATTTTATTCCTTTCTTAAAGACCAGAATAATTATCATTCAAGATATGCGTCACAATTTTAGTCCATTTAACTAGGTCCGTCTTGAAAAAATTTGCTAGAGCCCCATCAGGGCCCAGAGCTTTATTCTTTGACATGGTTAATATCGCTTTAGTAAATTCCTCCTCCAAAAATACCAGATCATGAACTCTTCGGGGTTTTGCCTGCACATTGGCCGGGGACATTCCTCACTCCCATAATTTCCACTAAATGGGTCACCCAAGTCTGTGGGGATATGACACAGTCCACAAGATTGTTAAGAACTCAGTTGATAGATGGGCGATCAGCTATTTGATTCCTTAAGACCTCAATCTGGAGCAATTAGGTCCATGCTTCTTTGATTTCTTTTTATTGAATAATAGGGCCTGTTTATGAATCCTTCTACATGAAGTGACAATAAAAGCTGTGGATCTGCACCTCCCTCCATGCAAAGACCAATATCCAGGTCACAAAATAAATGTTATTTAAAAAGGAGTCTACAAGGACCCTGCTCCATTTTATTCTGTGTGCTTGATCCTGGGGACAATGTCACTGTTTCTAGGACCTAATTCAGTGAGGACCTCCTCATTCAATCTCCATTGCAAGCTCATACGCAAAGGATTGTGGTCACTAAGCTGGTTCCACATGACCTCATATTGCACCACACATTGATCAAGGGAGGGCGATAGAAAACTATAATCAGTTGCAGTGTTAGAGCCTTGTCCAGTAAAAGTAGGTATATCTACATCTTTTCAAGAAGCCTCCAAGCAAGTCAAGTTAAAATCTGCTATAATATCACCCAACATGCCCCCTGAATCTTATTCTTAAACTGACTTTTATTAAAATCTTCTATGGGATAATTGTGAGATGTATGGAATTCCGAATGAAAAAAAATAATGTTAAAATCTCCATCCAGTAAAACCCTTTAGGGGCTGTTCAATCTGTCTGCATATGAGACTACAAAGGATCTTAAGGACAGCAAATATTCTCTAAGATTGGATTGGATCGCTGCCTGAGGCTTTCATATTAGGGAACGTACGTATCGCCTCCATTATCTCATCTACAGTGACAAGCTGCACAAACAATTCTCTTTTCCCTGGCGTGAGATGCACCAGGGCCACATCATCTAAGTATGTTGCTGTCTCTGCTCCCGTTGTAGACTCGCGGGCCTCACACAGTTAGAAATAGAAATCCACAAATTCGCCAGGATAGTTGGCATATCATGACTGATGTCACTGTCTACAGATTCAATCCCTACAATATGTGTGTGTGGCTACGGTTCTTTTATTTTAGCGGCCAAGCCGACCTCCCTCTCCATATGCCCTCACGACCCATTGTTGGGATAAGTGTCTCACCTCCTGTGCGGCAGTGTCAATGTAGTCAGTGATCTGCACTCTTATTTCTGCCAAGGTGGTATGGTTTGGGTGTTCTCTATGGATTGCAAGTGAGATCATATAGCCTTTAAAACTCCTGCCTGCAACCCAATACATGCTCCCCTAATAGTGATTTTGAATGCTTCCCGCAATGTATTGGCCCCTTCTACGGAGCCCTTATTTTCCTAAAAATATTGACTGATCGCTGTGTGTACTCCATCTTGAAATACTAGATCCAGGAGTGCTGTGGCCTGAAGCCTCCACTGATAATGCGTTTGCCTGTGGGTGGGGATTGCCTTCACCAAAAGCACAGGGGCATGATTTGAGAGTGTTCTCAGCATGTGTTGTACTTCAATTGTCCATTTGCTCACCTCCCTCGTCACCCACCAGTAATCTAGCCTGGACCACATTTTATGAACCGAAGATATGAAAGTGCCTTCCCTGCTCCCCGGGTCTGTTGTCTCCTTATATCATTAAGAACATAGTCTTCCATACCTCATGTAATAACCCCTTGGACTTTTCCCCCGGCTAGACTGCCGTAGCAGATCGGTCCAGTGATGAGTCTAGATATGTATTGAGGTCTCCATCCCATATTACAGTGGAAGATTTCCGAGCGTGTAGCTGGCACCAGATTCGAGTATAAAACTCAGGGTCATCGATATTGGGGCCATAGGAATTTATGATAGTTTCTGCAGTGCCACATAGACTCCCCTATACAATTACATAATGTCTCTGATCATCAATCTCAGAATATGTGTTCGTGAATGAAACTCCCTTCTTGGTCAACAGGAACACCCCCGCGAATATGACATGTAGGACAAAGCCACTCAGACTCCAGCCAATCACGTACCTATAGCCTGTTCCATATGTTTCTTATAATAGTGCTACTTGCACACAGCGGTGGTCCACGTAGGTGAATACCTGCTGTGTTTTTATGAAAAGTTATTGAATCCTCGAACATTCTATGTAAGGAAGTTAATGTGACCTGCAATACGGGTCATTGTAGTTGGGCGCGGTCCTGTAATGTCTTACACGGCAAGAGCAGCATTACTTGTCATAACATTAAATATATAAAGGCAGCAGCACATTGATGTAGTTGTAAACTGTAACCATAATGCTCTCCCCCACCCACTTCAGCATCCCAACCATGCTAAAGATATTCCTGAAATTGAAAAGATAAAAAAACAAACATACTAGCAGAATATCACAATGGACAATTACTAATGTATCATCACATTTTAAAGTCATGTGGGGTGTACCCTCGTGGGGCTTCTCGAGGTCAGGATACCCTCCAGGTGGATGGAGGTGACCGGGAACCAGGCTGTGGACTTTTTAGTGGATCATTTCCTTAAGAGGTGCGATGATATAGTCATCAGCACTGGGGGCACGTGATCCTGCAAGCCAAACAGCAACCTCGAAACCTGTGGTTCAAGTAAATGGGGAGTTAGCAAACAAGTTGTGATGGATTCACTAAACCTATCCCATTTCTGTGTCCCAGTTCGATTATAGTTCCATAAGGGCTAACTCCCCTCAGTGGTATTGAGAGTTAATTTATCAATCTCCCCCAGTTGAGGCTTTATAAGGCATGTTGTACTTACAGCAAGCGACTTGTACTGTCTCTATCTTGAGGCATCTGTGGTTGCTGACTCAGACCGCGGTGGGCTTCACCTTATTAGTGTTACTGACCTAATAATGTCCGGGCAAGGTGAATATTTTCTGCGTACCACAGTGTTCAAGGCGGAGACAAGTGGATAAAGCATAGCGTATGGTATGTTTGCTGGTTGCAAACTCTTTTTCATCTAGGAAAATTCTCTCCGAGCCGCCTGCACTGCCACTGTGAAATCTGGGATGAATGCGACGTCATGCCTTTGGTATTATATAGATTTCTTCTCACTTGATAACCAAAATACTGTGTCACAATCATGGCAATTCAACAGTTTGGCAATGATTGGTTGCGGTGTGGTCCCAGTAGGTGGTTGAGCTGCCAATTACCTGTGCGTCCTTGCCACAATTACTACCGCAGAAAGCTGCTTATTCCCAAAGATCTCGCACAGCATTGTCTCCATGTAGTTCTCTAGCCGGCCATTGTTTGTGGACTCAGGGATACAAGTGATTCAGGAATTATTGAGGCGATAGTGTGCTTCTAACTCTTTGTTTTTAGCTTGGATCACCGCCAGCACCTTTTCCATGTTTAAGCATTTGGTTGTAACTTATTGTAAGTCATCCTCATTGGTTCATATTTGCTGTTATGTGGTTCTGATTTGTTTGTTGAGTTTTGCCCTCATATTATTTAGGGGTGGGCAGAATTTGCGTAGTCGCGCTTAGCAAAGTTCCGCGAAACAGTAAAAAATCTCCGCGAGCACACATAGTTCCGCGAACATGCGGAATTGCTTGGTCCGCCCGTTCGCGATGCTTTTTTCCTGTTTGCGAACGCTTTTTGCGTGCACGGGGGGAACTATCTCGCAAACAGGAATTTTGAAAGTGCAAACATGCAAAAAATTCAGCAAAGCTGCAGATTGCAGATTTTTTGGCAATTCTGCGTTCTCTGCGGATTGCGAAATTACCCAAATTCCACAAATTCCGTGAGCGTAACTGAATTTACCGCCCAGGCCTACATATTATCCATCCTCATATTCAATGTGTACATTTTTCCATCAATTGACTCTAGGGTTTGTTGTATCGCCAGCAGCATGGTTCCTAATGACGTAGCACCCTGAGTTTATAGCTCCTGTTCAGTGTCCGACCGCGCGTGTGGTTGGGTCTAGGTGGATGGCTAGTTTCAAAGGTGAACCGGGATTGAAAAAGCAAAATTGGAACTGCACCACCACTTGAAGTCCTTAATAGATTATTGTCCATAACTTTTGGAAGAAATCTGATTACAAGAAGAAAGTTGCTTTTCATTCAAGTTGTATGATGTATCTCTTCTTTATTTATCAATTCATACAAAAACATCAGCCAACACTTTTCGTCTTTTTTACCAAAGTCGCCGCTTGGCTTCTTTTCCAAGTAATACAAAGATATTGTTTTCTTTGCGTGTACCGCGGAGGATCCATTGACGCCGGTCTACACTACATTCGAAGTTCACTAATCTGGGTGGATAGTACCCACCAACATGTGCAAGTTCGTATTTGAACGTGCACGCTGATCACCGATCAATGGTTATTATACCATATCTGTTTGAGATTGTCTTCCATCTGCCCATTGGATTGCTTTCAATACAGCCTGCTCCCACTTGGCTTGGAATATCAGTGTATTACTTGGGAAAGAAGCCAGGCGGCGACTTTGGTTTGAGATATCGTTTTCAGCCAGGCAACAACCCAGGGAATTGGGTGTCACCCCAAATAAATTTTGGCCTGGAGAATTCCTATGTAAAAAGGACGAAACGCGTTGGCTCATGTTTTTGTATTAATTGATAAATAAAGAAGAGATACATCATATAATTTGAATGAAAAGTGACTTTCTTCTTGGAATCAGATTTTGGCAAAAGTTATGGACAATAATCTCTTAAGGACTTCGGGTGGTGGTGCAGTTCCAATTTAGTTTTGCTTCTGGACAGGGGGCACATTTGTAAATTTGCAAACAAAATAATACGTACGATTTACAAATAATTGGGTAATTTTAGATTCTGGCGCTGCGTATGCATTTTATGGTCCACTGTCTGTTCCTTGTGTCTTTTAAGTGAACCGGGATTGCTGCTTATCTGCCTTTCCCATTTTGGCTAATGCAGCGACCCTAAAGCACTCCGCGTGTGGGGGCCCAGTTAGGTACAAGACTGGACCCCGCAAGGGTCTAGCATCAGAGATCGCAGCCCAAAGGGAGGTTCTCCTAGTATCTAGGAAGATCGTTCTCAGTCGCCACAGCGCAGCGTGAAGAGCACTAGTTTCTCAGTCTACTGTTATGCTGTGGCACTTAGCTCAGTACATAGAAGGTCTCAATCTACATGGGACACTTTGCAGGGAGGAGGAGCAACATTCGCTCAACGCACGCCTCATACATAACTGCATCAACTATACAGTATTCTAAAGCTCACATCCAGGCTAATGGCACGTAATGAGGCATTGAGTGCTGCGGCCTCTAGATTTGCGCTATGGTTTGTTATGCCAGCATTCTTTGCAGTCAGTTTGTGAGCTTTAGCACTTCTAGTCCCCACCATTCTAATGCAAGTCCTCAGTTCTTTTTACATGCTCGTTTCAGCTGTCCGTGACCCGGCGGGTATCCACACCAGGCGTGGCCCTGCAGACCTCACTGACTCACCCAGCACTGTATTTCCAGTGCTCTTGTTAAGGCAGCAGTCTTTGTCCGATGGCAATAGCTGGAGACCACCACTGCGAAACCCTTTAGCACCAGGGGCCGAGTTCACCAGGCAATAGAGCCCTACTTTCTGCCCTGTGGCCAGACGGCCGCCACCAGTTTCTAGTCAGTTAGGCCCACATGTTGCCACAGACCCTGTAAAGTATCTCAGCTTTTTCTCTACTGTGGGAGATTTGTTTAGATCCTAGCTAGAGACAAAAACATTGCAGATAGTATGACCCTTCTTTAGTGGGAGAATAGCAGTCAAATAGGTAGATATGTGGTGGATTGGCATTCCCAACCAACAGAGCTACACTACAGTGCGACCATCTCGCCGTTGGCTCTCTAGCACCCCACCATCAGATCTAGTTCTGACCCTCCCGGGTAAGGGGCCCAGAAGGGTAGGTGTTAGTGAATCATTGTTCTCAAGGGAACTCAATGGGTGGAAGGCCATCAACGCCCAACTGTCCGAGTTCATCTAAGTGTACCACATCCTGGACACCTCCCAATGCAACTTCTGGAGCAACCACAACACGGAGCCTGCACTCCTCGCGGCCACGGACGACATCCACTCCCTGCTTGACCGGGGCGAGACCTCAGCCCTCATCCTACTAGACCTCTCGGTCGTCTTCGACACCATCTCCCTCCGCACCCTAATCATGAGACTGCACAACGCTGGGTTCTGCAATAAAGCTCTGGACTGGATCCACTCCTTCCTCACCGTCGGACCAAGCAAGTCAGACTACTACCGTTCCTCTCAGAACCCACATGGATCAGCTGTGGAGTATTCGTACCTGAGCCCCACCCTCTTCAACATCTACATGCCCTTTACATGACGAAGGACCAGCATACCTGAACCACCGCTTCACATTCACGTACCCGCCAGACAACATTTACGTACCCGCCAGACTATTCTGATCCTCCCAGGATCCACAAGACCAGAACCGGAGGAAGGTAGTCCTCCTACCTTGCCGCCAAGACCTGAAACACCTTGCCCCTCCACCTCAGGCAATCCGAGTCACTTACCCAATTCAGGAAGGACCTCAAGGCCAGGCTCTTCGAATGATCATCCGCCCAGCACCCAGTCCAACCAGCAGTCCCCCTCACCAACCACCTTGAGACCCTCATGGGTGAGTAGCCACACTCTGCAAATGCCTGATTGACTGAATCTATTCGACCTCTCAGGAGGGGCTACATGTTCTTCCCTCTCCTGAGAGCCCTGCGTACCTCTGGGTATGATTCCCTTCCTAATGGGAAAGCGGCCCTCTGGCGGATACAAAAAAGATGAGTGGTAGTATCTTAATGCCTGTCCCACGAAAATTACAATGGGCCAACTGATGGATTAAGTGGCCTGCTATATCCGGTTGATTCAAGTTAATCACAATACAATCCCCTTCCACGATTTCTCCCTCTGACCCACCCAGCTTACTCATCGCACCATGATAATAGGGTCGGACAGGCCCCGAATTCTCATGTTGAGTATTACACCAGTGGGTAACCTTGCAAATAAGTACAGGGGTTGTTTCTTCTGCCCCTGGACTCAGGGGCGGAACATCTGCCATTATGGCCACCAACAGGGTGGATTCAGGGGCAACTGCAGACGAGATCTATTAACTGCTAGCCCCACGTGGCTGGATGGGGGGGTGAGAGCTGCCATGTTTAGTGACATAGCTATGCCATGGAGGTGCCAGAGGGGGAGGGGAGGTGGAAGAACCCTGTGAGCAAGAGGCACAAAACCTCTCATTGCCCATACAATGAGCTTCATCGTAAGTAGACTGGTAAGGTATTGCTTTCCCCCAACACTCACTTCTATTGAGGCATCGGTAACAATATATGGATTTGCTGGTTACTCATATTTTTAGCTACACACTAGGGTGTAACCTCTTAGGGAGCCGGGACCCTGACCCTATTCCCATCCCTCGACAATGAAAGGGTCAAATTGGCTATGACTGATTCTAGTGCTTTCAATTTCAACTAAAAAGCATCAGCCATACTTTACATCAATTAAAAAATACTTTCCCAGAGATTGTCCAACAAGGGCTCCAAGGCTAATTTAAAGTCTCAGACAACAGATGCTGAACACAAGGGCTACTCTCGGTTCAAATCAACTGGACAATTTCCGACAGCCAGTGCTTTATTTATATCCTTAGCAGTAGTAGACTTCTTTTTACCAGCTTTAGGTTTAGATCCCCGGTCTGTCGTGGGCTTCAGTAAAGGGGTCGAATCAGAGGGGTGAGAACGCCATGATTCAGGGATAGTCACTGAAATAGAGACCTTTGATATCATCTTGTGCAATGCAAGACCTTCCTACTTGGGCATGAAGGTTGCATCAACAAAGTCCTTGGGGCTACTCCTATATCTAGAGCTTGGCGCTTTGTTATCCGTTCTTGTGCCTGATTGTTCCTCAGCGCTCAGAATTGCATCATTGTGGGCTCTCACTGCTGAGGTAAGAAACGTAATAACACACTCACACTTATGTGGAACCTTCGAGTGGAGAGGGACATTGTCACTGTTGGATTCCCTTTTGCCCATTTTCCTGTCAAAGTGCAGGCATTAGGGGAGTGTCCCAGCCCAGCCTCCTCCGGGCTCTGACCATTGTAGACGGCCCCGCCCTTGGACCGTGCTTCACCTGGGCACAGCCTGCCCGCGCCGTGGGAGATGACAAGGCACTTTGTAGTGCGGGAACTGTAGGCACAGCCCCTCGTACTGTTGCCAGGGGACTCACCTCCACTGGCGGCATCAGCAAGAAATCACCGCGTCCCGCGCCACAGGACATGACGAGGTTCTTTGTAGCACTGGCACAGCCCCTCCTCCTGTGGCTAGGGCCTCCTGGGACTACCAGGAAAAAGCTTAATTTATACCAGCTAAGAATCTGCAACCGTATTCAAATGATTGAATGTCTATGTAGTCGAGGTATAGTATAAAGATGAAAGGTTTATTGATACAGTTCTTAGATGTAGATAGGTATCAAGCGTAGAGCAGTACAGAACTAGACATAGAATAGGTCTTCAGTACAGAGCCCCACCAGGAGCCGCCTCCTCGCTGCTCAGCCCATACTCTCAACTGACAGACCACACTCAGGCATTCCAACATTCCATACCTCACCATGCACACCAACATTCCACACTACATCCACACTGGGTGAGCAGCAAGACAGATAAGCAGGAAAGATGTATTGCCCTGAAACCCAGATACAACACAACTTCCCCCTTTAAGGAACAGAAGCAAATGAATAATACAAGTAGTAAGCATAGCAATAGCAAAATTATAACTTGCAATAAATCCATGAGAATGCAATAAATTAATTAACGAAGAGTGACGTGACACATGACACACCTCTTCCCCCTTTACGAAGGAAATGAAGATTGGTCATAAGAAAATGCAAAACATCAAATAATAGTTTCAATAAAAATAAATCTTGCAATAAAGGTTGTAGAAAAAACAAAAAGGAGCAAGTAATACACAAAGAAGAGAATGCGAGAAAAGGAAATCTCCCACCATATGTTTAGTAATACTAAAACAAACAACAGAAGAATACAAGAACTTGACATCCAAGTTACCAGCAGGCACGCCAGTTGGCCAGACTAGCATGGAGATGATAAGCAGAGAACGCCAAATAAAAGCGCAAGAGAAGGACCAGAAAAAAAACCACGCTCAACAAGAAACACCAAGGAGAACTCTCTTACTCACATACACAAGGAAAAGGTTGGCTAAGATCCAACACATAATCCCTAGAAAGAAGTAAAAGAAGAGTTAAAAAAAGTAAAAAAGGGGCGAAAACTACAACCTGTTGGATTTTAAAAATAAATTCAACATGACAGTAAATAGGTGTGGAATCACGCACAGATACCATGTGAAAAAGTGAAAAACACACACTATCAGCAAATCATAGCAGTAGATCCTACGCACTGTGGATTTGTAAATCCAGCACTGTAAAGTAAAATAACAAGTAGGAACACTGTAGGTGATATTTCCACGCAAAAGTGTATATCACATAGCCAGTAGGCTATCATAACGTATACTTCAAAGTGACATATCCATGCACAAATGGAATATCACATAGCCAGTAGGCTATCATAACGTATACCTCAAAGTGACAATTCCTTTACTGAATCTTGCAAACAAAGTACATGTAGAAACAAAGTAGGTGACGTATACTTTAATCAATGACAGTCCCCTTACTAAAACTTGCAAACAAAGCACTGTAAGGAATCATGTAAAAACAACAGAGGTGTAATCCACGCACCAGTGGAAGGTCACATAGCCAGAAGGCTATTACAACAAACCTTGAACTAATCCATGCACAGCAGATATGCACAGGTGGAGTCAATAAAAATATGTTCTAAAATCCATGAAAGAAACAATGAAAAATTCCACATACAAATATCTGATTAGAGGTGGAAATACAAACTGTTAAATTTTAAAATGGACATGAGAGTAAAATATTCTGCGATACATACAACTCAATAAGTTAAGCATTGAAGATAAGGAACAAGACAATTTTAAATAAAAGATACTTCTCTCCGGTGAACGACTTCTCACCCGAGTTCCCACTGCAGACCCAGGTACTTTAAGATATTTTGGAGAGACAGCACAGTGAAACAGGAGTACCTCGTGTTGAATAACATTTCCTAGATCGTTTGGCAGATCAGTACCTGTAAAGTCACTAACAGTCACTACCAGTTTTAGTATAGCAATAGTTTAGAATACAAACCAATCGAATTCCAAAATGAATTCCTGAGGAGGAGAAATGCATGTTAGAAATAAAGAACTTTGTTGTTGCAGAACATGTCCAGTAGATGGTGCCCTAAGCACAGTATAAAGAACATAGATAACCTTAACAGGAAAACTCTCATATCAATTGCATGAGAAACCACTTTGTAGAATTTATTTAAATATAACTCTTTCTTAACTTCGCCGCACAGATTACTGTATAAAGCCTTGATGTATGACCCAGTTATAAAGTACTCCTCCAGTATTGCCGTTTATGGAGTGTTCAACCTTTGTTTACTTCGTTTGTTGGCTAACAATAGAATGTTACTTGAAGTCCTGTTAAGCTGCAGCAAGTCATTTTTGAACCACAAAGGAGCAACTTTGACACCCGTGCTTTGGACTGAGTAAACAAAATCGGCCACTTACTCTTAGAAACAAACATCGCAGAAGTGATGTTAAAGTGGTTGGCAAAGAACGCTATGAAGGAACAGAGTGACTCCTGTGAAGAGATGGTGCCTCCAAACACAATATGGTGGCACGTTGATCGACGTGGAGCAGGATGGCTCTCGGCATAAGCACATTCAAACAATTACCGAAGAGTTGTGGTGACGCCGAGAAGGCACGTCACACAGGGGAGATCCTTGGATACAGGAAGTTCACGCGACTACGGCTCGAGGAAAGAAGATGTCCTCGCGCCGTGTTCAAATGTCGCCAGCAATTAACGGTAGCTGACAAGGGCTGATATGGTGCTAGGGGAACGTTTTATTTAAAACAAAATTCAAGTAAATAAAAGTTAAACTGACCTCCAGCAGATGGCAGCAAATATCCACTCACTTCAGCCGGTAAAATCAATAAAATTAGAACGCTGTTTAAATTTTAGAAAAGTGAAATTAACACTTCAGCTCGGCACTTGAGCCTCTCAATCAGCCTCCTGTCCTGTTAAAGCTTGTGACACACTGACTGGATCTCGTCCTCACTCTCTGGTTCTGGCTCTCTTTCTTTGGTTTTAGCTCTCCTTCGCTGGTTCTGAACTCAGGGACCCAGATCAGGGCTCACTGACCCGATTGATATTTCTTGCCCCTGTTATGGTTTTCTTCCCCCGTTCTGGGCTCTCTGAAAGCTAAGCAGGAATTGACAAAGTGAGGGCGACCGATGTCACAGGAACTGGCAGACAGCAGGTCGGAGGGGCAGCAGGATCTCGAACTGGCACACTTCAGTTGTGGGCGACCGATGGCAAGGTCACTGGTGGGGCTCACTCAGGGGTGCCAGTATGCTTTCAAATCCGTAGTTTCAAGAAATTCTTTACCTTGTAGCTTCTTCAGAATAAAAAAATTAGTAATCCATAAACTGGTACACGTAGATTCTTTCCAGATCGTCGCCAAATGTAATAAATCCATGTAGTCGAGGTGTAGTATAAAGATGAAAGGTTTAATGATACAGTGCTTAGATGTAGATAGGTATCAAGCATAGAGCAGTACAGAACCTAATACAGAATAGGTCTTCAGTACAGAGCCCTACCAGGAGCCTCCTCCTCGCTGCTCAGCCCATACTCTCAACTGACAGACCACACCCAGGCACTCCAACATTCCATACCTCAACACACACACCAACATTCCACAGTACATCCACAGTACATCCACACTGGCTGAGCAGCAAGTCAGATAAGCAGGAAAATGTATTGCACTGAAACCCAGATACAACATTGCATGATTCTGACTAAGCAGGACGTCCGGGCCTAAATAAAACTTTACTCATAGTACAGTGGCATTTGTGATGGCCCACATTAAAACAGGATGCCCACAATCATCTCTCTATATGTATGACGTGCCCAAGCCAAATCTGACCATAGAATACTTGAATAGAATACTGGCAGGGCTGTCAGGGCTGTCGTGTCTAATTCCAACACCTGCAGCTCCCTGGCACACAATGTCAATGGATTTTATTTTGGAAATGCCTCCAAGCAAAGGTTTTACTAAAATGTAGTTGTAGATCATGTGAGTAATATGGGGCGTTTCGTACACGTACCAAAGGTTCCTTGTACATTAGAAATAGCTCAAGTATTTGGACAACACATAATCAAATTACAGTATCTTTAGCGTGCTTATTACTGACCTGGGAGGGTTTATGCAAAGTCAAATCAAATCAAATCAGGTGTTTGTTAAGCACGACTACTCACCTGTGAGGGTCTCAAGGCGGTGGGGGTGTGGGGAGGGGGGAGGACTTAGCAGGTTCCAGTCCATCAAGAAGGGGGTCTGTCAAAGAGCCAGGTTTTGAGGTTTCTTGCGAAGATGGGGAGCAATGTGATCTGTCTGAGGTGGAGCGGAAGGTCGTTCCAGGCACTGGCCGCGTGGAAGGAGAAGGAGCAGCTTCCCGATCTGGTCTGTCTGGTGACGGGGGACCATGGCGTAAGAGAGCTGGGCTGATCCTAGGGTCCTTTGGGGTGTGTGGAATTTGAGTATGCTAGTCCGGTGTCGTGGAGGGCCTTGTGAGCGTGGGTTAGCATCTTGAAGGTGACTCTAGCTTCGATGGGGAGCCAGTGGAGTGTGCGCAGGTGCTGTGAGATGTGGCAGTGGCTTGGCAGGTTGAGGACCAGTCTTGCGGTGGTGTTTTGGATGTTCTGTAGCTTGTGGGTGAGGTTTTTGTTTATTCCGGCATAGAGTGCGTTGCCGTAGTCGAGCCTGCTGGTGATCAGGGTGTGAGTGACGGTCTTTCTGTTTTCGAGGGGGATCCATTTGAAGGTCTTACGTAGGAGGCGGAGGGTGTGTAAGCAGGAGGATGAGACGGAGTTGATCTGGCGGTCCATTTTGAGCTCTGAGTCCAGGATGATTGCCAGGTTGCGTGCGTGGTCTTTGGAGGTGGGCGGGCTTCCGAGGGCAGGGGGCCACCAGGTGTCGTTCCAGGTGTCTGGGTTTGGTCCCTGATGAGTACTTCCGTTTTGTTTGTGTTTAGTTGTAGGCAGCTGTTTTTTATCCATTTGGTGACGGCTTCCATGCCTTCTCTAAAGTTGTGTCTGGAGGTGTTGTGTTCGTTGGATAGGGAGAGAATGAGTTGGGTGTCGTCTGCGTATGACACAATGTTGAGTCCTTGGGTTCTGACGATGGGGGCGAGCGGAGCCATGTAGATGTTGAAGAGCGTAGGACCCCTGGGGTGCTCCGCAGGTGGTAGGTGAAGGGTCTGAGAGGAAAGGGGGGAGTCTGACCCGCTGCGCTCTGCCGGAGAGGAAGGAGCGGATCCAGTTGACGGCCTTGTCTTGGATCCCTGTATTGTAGAGTCTGCGTAGTAGGGTGCGGTGAGAGACTGTGTTGAATGCCGCTGAGAGGTCGAGGAGGATGAGGGCTGCTGTTTCTCCTTTGTCCAGTGAGGTACGGATGTCGTCTGTTGCGGCAAGGAGGGCGGTTTCCGTACTGTGGTTTTTTCTGAAGCCGGATTGGGAGGAGTCGAAGATGTTGTGCACTTCGATGAATGTGGCGTGTTGGCTGTTGATGGCTTTCTCGATGATTTTCGCTGGGAACAGGAGCAGGGAGATGGGTCTGTAGTTTTTTAGGTCGGTGGGGTCCGCCGAGGGTTTCTTCAGGAGGAGGTTGATCTCAGCATGTTTCCAGTCATCAGGGAACGAGCGGTTGATGGTGTGGCAGAGCATGGGTGTGATGGTGTTGGTGGTTCTGTTGAAAATGTGGTGGGGCAGGGGTCCGTTGGGGCCCCGAAGTGGATTGACTTCATCGTCTTCAGTGTGTCTTCGGTGGTGAGGGCTGTCCAGTTGTTGATCGCTGGCTTCAGGGTGTCAGGGGTGGTTGGTGAGAGTTCAGTGTACTTGTTGTCTTCGTTGAAGTTGTCGTAGAGGCTCTTGATTTTGTGGTGGAAAAAATTGCTGAGTTTGTCGTAGAGGTCTTGTGAGGGAGGGATGTCAGTGGACTGGCTGGTGGGTTGGGCGAAGTCCTTGATGACGTTGAAGAGTTCTTTGCTGTTGTGTGCATGAGTGGAGATTCTGTCTTCAATCACTTTTTTCCTTGCTTTTCTGATGAGTTGGTGGTGGAGGTTGGAGGCAGCCTCTGAAGTTGTTGTGGGCTTCTGTGGATTTGGTGTTCCTCCAAGCCTTTTCGAGGCGGCGGCAAGTGTGTCTGGACTCTCAAAGTTCGGTGGTGAACCATCTAGCTTTTTGGCGTGGGTGTTGTAGTTTTTCTTAAGGGGGCTATGGTGTTAGCCCTGTCGGATATCCATCTGTGCAGGGTTCGGGCTGCGGTGTTGGCGTTGTCGTTTTCTGCGATGGTTGGGGTGGAGTTGCTGAGGGATGCGGTTCGCTGGTCGTCATTGATTCTGATGCAGTTTCGTCATGGGAGCAGGTGCTGGTGTCTGTGGATGGTGGGTGTTTTGAAGGTGAAGTGGACGCATTGATGGTCAATCCATGGGAGTTCGGTGGTGTGGCTGAAGGTGATGGAGTTTCCTGTTGTGAAGAGGGGGTCGAGGGTGTGTCCTGTTAAGTGCGTGGATTTGGTCACTATCAGGCGGAGTCCAAAGTGGTGGAGGTTGTCCAGGAGGCATGTGGTGCTGGGATCCAGTTGGTTGTCGAGGTGAAAGTTGAAGTCTCCCAGTAGGGTGTAGTTGGTGGAAGCGATGGCATGCAGGGAGATGATGTCCGTGATGGAGTTGGTGAAAAGTCCGTGGGGTTCAGGGGGTCGGTAGATGAGGGTTCCACAGAGGGTAGAGGTAGGGCTGGCCAGTATCTTGAAGTGAAGGTGTTCCATCAGGTCTGTGGGCTCATCGGGGAGTGTGCTCAGGCGGAGGGTGGATTTGTGGACAATGGCAATTCTTCCTCCAGGGCGGGTGGGGCGGTCCTTCCTGGAGATCTTGTATCCTTGGGGAATGGTGATGGAGATATCCGGTCCCGAGGTGGTGTTGGTCCAGGTTTCGGTAAAGAATGCTACGTCTGGGGTAGTGCTGTCGAGAATGTCCCAGATTTCGGTGGCATGTTTGTGGAGGGATCGGACGTTGAGGAGGATGCATTGC
This sequence comes from Lissotriton helveticus, assembly GCF_964261635.1. Lineage (NCBI taxonomy): Eukaryota > Metazoa > Chordata > Amphibia > Caudata > Salamandridae > Lissotriton > Lissotriton helveticus. The sequence continues at coordinate 254,483,053 of NC_136058.1, forward strand.
AGGGCCTCTGGTTCGGTTGTGTTCTAGCGGGCGGATTGCCCTGGGTCAGTGGTCTTGGCGGTGCTGCAGGTGTGCCGGCAGCGGTGACAGCTGAAGGGTCCGTAGGTGTCGGCTGGTGATGCTAGCTTGCTGTTGTTGTTGCAGCCTGGGTTGAGAGCTTGGAGTGCCGCTGGGTCGTAGCGTTGTTGGTGCAGAGGTCCAGGGTTCCTGGTGCTGGTCGCAGTCGGGTCGCGGACGGGCGCAGATGGGCTTGCCTTTGGCACACCGGCTGCACGACCGCGCAGTGGCCGCCATTAAGTAGGGGTTGGGGAGGGCTGGACAGCTGGGAGGCGGGAGCTGGTAGGGGAGCTGGATTGGGCCGGTCACACTGGTTTTGTTGGGGGGAGGAGCTGTGGTGGCAGCAGTGGCAGAGAAAAATGGGCTAAAAAAGGTAAGAGGAAAAAGGCAAAAAGGGAGAGAAAAGTGCAAATAAGGCAGCAAAAGTACAAGAAAGAGTGGAGGAAAGACACAGAGGACACAGGAAGGTGAAAGCGGGAGATTGAGATGAGGGTAAAAAACGAGTGAAAAACGGAGGAAAAACACAGGAGAGTGAAGGGGGAGTTTGAAATGAGGGGAAAACGACAGAAAATGGATGTTAAGACCCAGAAGGAGAGTGAAGGGGGGGGAGATAGAAGTGAGGGAAAAAAACGAGTAAAAAAGGAGAGAAAAAGCGGAGCAAGTGAATGGAGACAGAGGTCCACTGGACCACCAGGGATGAGGCGCGGGTGAAACCTGCGGGTGGAGGAGGGCTTTGAACACCAACACTCGAGAGTGCAGGGGCTCGGGGAAAGCCTCACTTAATGGAGGAGCTGCGAGGGAGGGAGAGCAATTTCACTGACAATGAGTCAGTGGTCTTGCTCGCCTGTCCCGGCAGTGACCACCATTAAGTAGGGGTCAGGGAGGGCTGGACAGCTGGGAGCCTGGAGAGGAGCTGGATTGGGCCGGTCGCACTGGTCGTGCTGGGGGAGAGGGGCCGCGGGGGCAGCAGCGGCGGGAAAAAACAGGCTAATAAAGGCAAAAGGAAAAAGGCAAAAAGAGAGTGAAAAGTGCACATAAGGCAGCAAAAGTGCAAGAAAGAGTGGAGGAAAGACACAGAGGACACAGAAGAGTGAAAGGGGGAGATTGAGATGAGAGTAAAAAACAAGAGAAAAACGGAGGAGAGACACAGGAGAGTGAAGGGGGGAGCTTGAAATGAGGGGAAAAGGACAGAAAAATGAAGGTTAAGACCCAGAAGGAGAGTGAAGGGGGGAGATAGAAGTGAGGGAAAAAACGACTAAAAAAGGTGAGAAAAAGTAGAGCAAGAGAATGGAGACAGAGGTCCACTGGACCACTAGGGATGAGGCGCAGGTGAAACCTGCGCGTGGAAGAGGGCCTCGAACACCAACACTCGAGAGTGGAGGGGCTCGGGGGAAGGACTCACTTAATGGTGGAGCTGCGAGGGAGGTAGAGCAATTTCACTGACAATGAGTCAGTGGTCTTGCTCATCTGTCCCCGCAGTGGCCGCCATTAAGTAGGGGTCAGGGAGGGCTGGACAACTGGGAGACGGGAGCGGGGAGGGGAGCTGGATTGGGCCAGTCACACTGGTCGTGTTGGAGGGGAGGGGCTTCCGGGGCAGCAGCGAGAGGGAAAAACGGGCTAAAAAGGCAAAAGGAAAAAGGCAAAAAGAGAGAGAAAAGTGCAAATAAGGCAGCAAAAGTGCAAGAAAGAGTGGAAGAAAGACAGATAACACAGGAGAGTGAAAGGGGGAGATTGAGATGAGGGTAAAAAACAAGTGTAAAACGGAGGAAAGACACAGGAGAGTGAAAGGGGGAGCTTGAAATGAGGGGAAAACAACAGAAAATGGAGGTTAAGACCCAGAAGTAGAGTGAAGGGGGGAGATAGAAGTGAGGGAAAAAACGAGTAAAAAAGGAGAGAAAAAGCAGAGCAAGGGAATGGAGACAGATGTCCACTGGACCACCAGGGATGAGGCGCAGGTGAAACCTGCGGGTGGAGGAGGGCCTCGAACACCAACACTCAAGAGTGCAGGGGCTCAGGGGAAGGCCTCACTTAATGGTGGAGCTGCGAGGGAGGAAGAGCAATTTCACTGACAATGAGTCATTAGTCAAAGTAATTAGTAAAGACACAAGAATGTCAATAGGTTACTAATCACAAACAGACGGCTAGATCAAGTGATTAAACCAAACCCTCACAGGAGTACTTGCTATGTCTGGCCATCCAACAAGATGAGGAGTTTAGTAAAACCATCTGGAAAGCTGAATTTGTTTACAATAATACAGAACATTAGCCTTTCGGCTTGTTCCCATTTTACAGAAGCATGGGATATAATTCTAATATTCTCTCCTTTGAAAGGCCTATTCATTCTCAAACATCATGTGAGTATTCAGGCAATATTTAGAAAAGCCTAAAGTCATGAATGAACCAAAAGAAAATGATAAGATCCAAGCAGATAAGAAATTAAAAGAAGCTTCTACATACAAGATAGGAGATTGAGTCTTGTTACCACCCAAACTTTGCAGTTGAAGGCATTTAAAAAGTTCAAACTCAAGTTTATTGGACCATACCAGATCAAAAGAATCATTTATCCAGTGACTGTTAAATTGGAGCTTAAATTATGCAGCACGTGTAGCGGTGAAGTTATTTGGGAGCTATTGTATGAGATTCAACGTATCTTGGACTTCAAAGCAATACGAGGTCAAGTCTATTACTTATTAGACTGGTGGGGGTATGGCCTAGAAGAAAGATCATGGGAGCCAGCCTCACATCTCCATGCACCACAACTATTACAACACTACCATTCCTCACACCCAGAAAAGCTGGATTTCCTAGCGCAGAACCAGCAGTTGTTAAGGAAAAGAACTGTCATGTCTACACATGGATTTCATCTTAATCGACTTTTATAATTAAGGCTCCCTGTTTTCCGTTTTTACTGCTTTTTACAGATAAATACAGACAGAAAACCACTTATTTTCTTATCTGTATTTATTTCTAAATGTGAATAAAAACAGAAATTGGGTGCTTTTTGAGTGATTCTAAATACACTTTGCCATGACTGACATGCTAATAACTGTGTAGTTTAATAGGTAAGAGGGTTAAAAAAGCTATTTATATTTATAAGAGGTTTAAACAGCAGTAGATATGCATAAGGCTGATACTGAAATGTGCATATTTTCATATAAGTGCATTGATTGATCTTCTGCGGGTGTTCATATCACTGAAACCTGGCAGGCATTCAAGCATGACTGCATATTTATTGCTTGAATAAATGTTGAAATATACCAATTTCAGCTTTATTTTTTTCACAAAGCCCATAATAAATATGGATAAATACAGATAAAGTTAACAAAACATAAATATGGATAAATACAGACGGAAATGTCTAAGAAATAAATACAATAAAACCGGGAGCTCTATTTATAATAATTAGCTTTGGTGGCCTCAATGGCAGATTCTCACATTGGGACTGCATGCCCTATTGGACATAATGTGAGAATATGGTGACAAAGAACTGTTGTGGTATTCCCTATGGGACATGCACCGCCAGCTCGAGCCACGCACCCCCAGCAGACCTTTATATGGTTAACTGACAACATCAGAAAAAAGCATCATTTATTGATGACAAGAGACTCTTGCCAAGAAAGAGAGATCAGACGCTATATCGTAAATCCGTTAAACTTGTTAGAATGGAGGAACATTCTAGAAAAGGCTTTCCCGACCACACGTGATTTGGAAATCATGGTGGCCATTTTGGATTTCAAGGGTACAAGTACTTCACCGAGCCTAGAGCACTCCTTGCTTGGCAATTGCTATAAGAGAGAGACCTGTCAACCTCGGGCGGTTCTGAACCTCAAACCAGTTTCTTCTCTGCAGCATAGCCGAATCAGCCAAGCAGCATCCACGAGTTGCTGAAAAAGAAAGCAAGACTTTGGTCAATGGTCAGCCCTCAGATATGTTTGCTTTAAACTTATAAAGATAAAAAAATAGACTGTACAAACAGGAATTCTTTGAGATATCGAACAGGAAATTAGTAAGACAAGTGCCACTTGCAAGGACTGTTGATTGAGAATTGATATGAAGGAATGTGAGGCCAAATTCTTCGAGGGAAAAATTGGAGGAGTTAAGAACTGAATGCAACTGAATAGAATTTAAGTACAAATTAGCTCGCTAAAACTGACTTAAAATACTAATTGCTAACTGAAGAAAAGGTTTTGAGTGGCAGCTCAGTTTAGAAAGCAAGATTGAAAACTATTTATTTATTGCATTTATATTTATTTATTGCATTTATATGGCGCAATAGCTACCCTGAGGGTTTCCCGGTGCCCTGGATCAGTATTCCTAGGAAGGAAGCAGTGGGCCGTTATTGATTAAACAACCATGATTTCACTCCTTTGCGAAAGCGTAGATAACATGGTTCTAGCCGTAGTTGGAGGGGGAGTGAGTTCCACAGTGCAGGTGCTAAAAAGGAGAAAGAGCGACCTCCTAGTCGAGTCCTCTTTACCCTAGGCACCATGAATTTTACTTGATTCATTGCGCGTAGGTTACGCGCAGGTAGGTATTTCTGGACCATTTTGCATAGGTACCCCGGAGCTGCACCAGAGTTAATCCTGTGCATGTAGCATAGTGCTTTAAACTTTACTCTGCTAGTCACTCTCAGCCAATGTAGATGTTTCAGATGTTCTGTCATCCTCGTGCGTCCTGGGAGCTTAAGGAGCATTCTGGCTGCAGAATTCTGGACTACTTGCAGTTGATTCAGCGTGCCTTTCGTAACTCCTAAAAATAGGACGTTACCGTAGTCTAACCTAGACGTGATTAATGCCTGTATGACAGTCCTCTGAGCCCCGTCTGGCAGTTGCCACAATATTTTTCTCAGCCATTTAAGGATGAGAAAGCATGTGGAGGCAGTTCTGGTTGTGTGTGTCCGCATGGACAGCTTGTCATCGATTATTATCCCCAGATTCGTGCGGAGTGCACCGCGACCGGGGTAGCGCCCATTTCGGCGGGTCAGTGCTTTGGGCCCCAGAGATCTTTTTGGTTGCCGAAAATTAATAGCTATGTTTTATCCCCATTTAGTTTTAAGTTTTTAGAATGGAGCCAATTGGCCATTCTGAGTAGTCCAGATCGAAGGGGAGAGATATCTGCTTTTTCTGTAGATGTAAGGGAGAACACAAGTTGTGTATCGTCCGCGTAAGAATAAATGGTAAGATACATCTCTTCAGCAATTTTGGCTAAGGGAGTGACATATACATTAAAAAGGAGGGGGCTCAAAATGGAGCCCTGTGGCACTCCATAGGGGGACATGTGTACTTCTGACCGGTTATTTTTTTAGAAGACCTGATAAGTGCGATGCGAAAGAAACTGCTCCTGCCATTCTAGGGCTTTCCCTCTAATTCCAATGTCTTCCAGGCGCTTGATGAGGGTTGTGTGGCATATGGTGTCAAATGCGGCACTCAAATCCAAAAGGAGGAGTGCCACCGTGCCTCCTGCATCAAGTTCTTGGCGTATGACCTCGGTGACCCCAAGTAGGGTGGACTCCGTGGAGTGACCTTTCCTGAAGCCTGATTGTGAGCAGTGCAGCAGGTTATTATCAATGACATACTCTGATAGCTGCTTATTGACATGTTTTTCCAGTATTTTGGACATAATTGGTAATAAAGATACCGGACGAAAGTTGGAGAACACTTCGGGGTCGCTCTTAGCCTTTTTTAGTAGGGGGACTACCATGGCGTGTTTCCAGTCATTAGGTAGTACAGCTTCTTTTAGGGAAGTATTTAGTAATGCTCTCAGTATCTCCAAGACAGGAGTGTCCAATTGTTTAAGGACGTGCGCAGGCAGGGAATCAAGGGGTGAACCTGATTTTATGCTATTCAAAGCCGTTCTAAAGGCTACATCGTCTATTGGTTGCCATGTTCTAATTTCTTGTTCCCTAGGGGTCTCTCGTTGATCCTCCAAAGGAGGTATAGGGGGTCTAATATCAATACCATCCTTGTTAGATGTAAAATTGGCATATATCGTAGCTATTTTTTCATGGAAGAACTTGGCAATGCAGTTGCATTGGGTAGATGATAGGATAGGAGGTTCAAGTAGGGCTGCTGCACCAGCTAGATTCTTAAGGACCTTAAAAAGAGTCCGTGAGTGATTCTGTGCTTCTAAGATCGTGTTTTTGGTGAAGTTTCCCATGGCGATTTTACATGATAGGTGATAAGTATTAAGTGCTATCTTATACTTTTCCATATTGGCCGGGTCGTAATCTCTTCTCCATTGTCTTTCTAGTTTTTTGCATACGCTTTTTTCCAATTTTAAACTATCCGTGAACCTGTGAGCTGGAGGGTTACAAGATTTTTGTTTGCTTACAGTTGGGGGAAGGACCGTTAGAGCAGCACCTGATAGCCAGTTATTAATTCTGTAGTGGTCCTCACTTGTAATTTTGTCTACCTCAAAACCTGGATTAGATCTGGTTAATTGTTCGTCCAGGTCTTTTATGTGAAGTTTTTTCCATTTCCTAAGCCACATTTCTGATTTTTTGAAATTTTTATGAGCAGGAGCCCCTGTAGTAAATTTACTGAGAAAGTGGTCCGACCATACAATGGGTATAGTCGATTCCCAATTAATGCGGTCGAAATTGGCAAATATGGGGTCCAGTAGATGGCCGGCTTGATGGGAAGGGCCCGAATTTCTCACGTGGATGTTTAATGCCTCCAGATCTGAGAGAAAATTATCTATCATCGCACAATTACGATCTTCTAAATGTAGATTTAGATCACCTAAAATGGTGAACATAGAGGCCTCCAGTAAGAGAGGTGCTAAAAGATCAGGCAAGGCAGCCGTCCACTCCCCTCCCGCCCCCGGTGGGCGATAGATCAGGAGTCCTGTGAGAGTTATTTGAGGAGTTAGTGTGAGTTTAAAAAGTCCTGCTTCGCAGTTACCTAATTTTACATATGTCCATTTGCATTGAAAGATATTTTTAAAAATGACACAGATGCCTCCTCCTCCTTGGTTAGCCCGATCTTTTCTAACTATCGAGTAGTTAGGAGGCAGGGCTGTGGCTATATCTGGGCCAGAACCATCTGATAACCAAGTCTCTGTTAAGAATAACCCGTCTGGCAGCTGGTCTGTTAAAAGATTAAAAATATAATTTTTGTGTTTTGGGAGTGATCTACAATTGGTAGTCAGAAAGTAGAATTGGGTGGCTTGCTTATTGAGCTGATTTACTTTAATAAGTTTAATATCTCCAGGAACACCAGTGATTCCCAGTGGTGCGTGAGAGAAGGAGAATTTACAATGCTGACAACAGCTCGTGGGAGAGGCCGGGTGCAGCGTGCTACAATTATCGTTGCATCTCGTTCGAATGGCTAACAGAGTATTCCTCGGGTATCTGGGGGCTGTAGGATTTTGGGCAGGTGGGGTTGCCCCGGTCCTGTCTGGTCGCGGACGGGCGCAGACGGGCCCGCCTTTGGCTCGCCTTCGGCGCGCCCGCTGCGCTCGTCCGCTGCGCGATGAGCACATACCCGTCTAAAGTAGTGCTTCCCCAGGGTAGTTCCGCCCTCCGACCTCTGACTCGTCCCTGCCCCGCCTTCACTCCCTCCACGTCAAACGGGACGAACCCGTGGTGGAACGGGGAGCCGGCGAGCAGAGCACAGACATCAGTGAGGCGACTAAGAGGTACCACGTGTATTAAAAAAGTTTAAAATAACACAGTTTAACACACAATTCTTAAAATCCTTCATTTTTAAAATCTCTGCAGGTTCAGTGCAAATCACAATGTGCAAACAATGCTAGTCTACTGGACTACTGAGAAAACTACTGAGAGATTTGTGAGAATGAAAAAAACTGAAAGGTAAAAACTAACCAAGGCTTAAATAATGTCAAGGCAAATCCTAGGTAATAGGCTTGAGCTGAAAAGAACAGAATAAAATTGTTAAAAGGTAATATATTCCGGAAACTAAAAATGCTGTCTATTTCAGATGGCTCCAGCAAGAGACAAATGCAGAGAGAACATATGACAATAACAAGTAGAAAGGAGAAGGAGCAAACTGATGTGTGCTTAACACCGGTGAAGACTCTATCTCCCCCTCCCCTTTCCCCATCTGCACCAAGTTGATTCGAGCAATGAGTATGTGCTTGAGCAAGTTAGTGGAGACAGGTTATAGTGGACATTAATCTCTTCTGCTGGGCCGGCAAAGGTGAGCTTTGTCAACCAAATTTGAGATCATTGTTGTAAACCAAGTAACTACTGAACACACAGCCAGTTATTTACAAAAGGGGAGCAACTTCTCAATAGTCAACATTCCACATATAGACACATTACTAAAAGAAGAGAAATCCTCCCCCCAAAAAATATACATAATATAATTAGTCCTGCTGTTCACATTTCTCACTAACTTTACAGCTACTATTCTGTTTGTTTTTATAACAGTTACTACACATATTGTGTGCACCATTCCCTAGTGTTCTTGAATGTGCCTTTCAATTATGAAAGAGGGTTTACATTCCACTAATTTCCCCCGCCATATTTTATAGACTTGATCGTTACCTGAAATATATCTCACTCACATACTGCTCAGTGAGTTGTGGGATGGTTGCAGTCCAACTGGCTTCCTGTCTCATATTGGCACGTTGACTAAGTCCTTAGTGCCAGAGATCTAGAGAGCCTATATCTGGGCGGTGTTCAGGAAGAACCAGAAAACATATCAATTTCACAAGCTGTATAGATTGCAAAGAGCACTCAATAACTTGCCTACAGGAGTATAAGGTGACAGAGCTCCATGCCAAAGGCTCTTCAGCGCCCTATTGTATGTCCATAACCTTGATCTCACTGGAACAGTGGTGGAGTCAAAAAATATTTCATCTGACCATGTTTCACAATTTGATTTGTTACACAATATTGAATAAGTTAGAGAGACTGTATCCAACAAAAATGTCTCCACTACTGAAGATAAAGCTGCTGACGTGTGGCTCCCCAAAGTGGGAGAGCTGGTTCAGGAACAGATCCCTGACAAGCACGTTTTCAGACCATCATACAGACCATCTGTACCCGTTTGGGGGGTGGGAGGCACACACACTAATCATGCCACCGCATGCCAGTGCAAAGAAAAACAGGAAGCTGTTGATTGATCACCTCAAGAAGCACTATGTGACAGATTCTGTTCAGCAGACCCCCTGCTGACTATATTGCCTCCAGTTTAGTTCAGTACACCCTTTACCTATTCTGTAGTTACCCCAAGAAGGGTACAGGCACATTGAAATCATTGTTCAAATTCTAGCTTTACAGCTGACACTATTCACATCAAGTAATGATCCAGCCATGGTGCAAGCATCATCTTTAACAACTGAACCTGCTGCCGCCATATCAACAGTTATTTGCATATGGCTGGGTCTGAACTGGAATGGCATGGGGAGCAAAAAACTATGGATTTAGGCCCTAATCTCTGTACTGGGTTGAATGTTTGAGATTGTGCAGCAGTCTGTCCATCAATTGTTCTTTTTGCATTTGTCACCCCAAGTGGGACGGCTATGCCCAGACGTGAGTCCCGTGCTCTCCATGCCCCTGGAGTCAAACTAGCCTCGCTGATGAGGGGTGATGCCCCAAAACCAGTCCGAGGATGCTTGGTTCCAGTCCAGGGAGGACCCGGCCTAGCAGTTCGGGATGGACTGTTCCCATGGGGAACAGGGTCAAGAGTGATTACCATATGGCTGGGTCTGAACTGGAATGGCATGACATGGGGAGCAAAAAAACTATGGATTTAGGCCCAGATCTCTGTACGGGGGTGGATGTTTGACATTGTGCAGCATTCTGTGCATCAGTTGGTTTTTTTGCATTTGTCACCCCGAGTTGGATGGGTATGCCCAGACGTCGGTCCCGTGCTCTCCATGCCACTGGAGTCAAGTTAGCCTGGCTGATGAGGGGTGATGCCCTGAAATCAGTCCCAGGATGCTTGCTTCCAGTCCAGGGAGGACCTGGCCTGGCAGTTCGGGCTGCACTGTCCCCATGGGGTACAGGGTCAAGACTGATTTGTATGTGGCAGGGTCTGAAAAGGAATGACATGGGGAGCACAAAATCAATCAATCAATCAATTAATCAATCAGTCATTTGTAAAGCGCACTAATCACCCGTGAGGGTCTCAAGGCACTTAGGGGGGGGAGGGTGCTGCTACTGCTCGAACAGATAGGTTTTGAGGAGTCTCCTAAAGGTCAGCAGGTCCTGGGTCTGACGCAGCTGTGTGGGTAGGGTGTTCTATGTCTTGGCGGCGAGGTAGGAGAAGGATCTGCTGCCGGTTGAGGTCCTGTGGATGCGTGGGATGGCGGCTGGGGCGAGGTCGGCGGAACAAAGCTGGCGGTTTGGAGTGTAGAAGGTGAGACTTTTGTTGAGGTATGCTGGTCCGGTGTTGTGGGGAGCTTTGTGAGAGTGTGTGAGGAGCTTAAAGGGGATCCTTTTGTTGACTGGGAACCAGTGCAGGTCTTTCAGGTAAGCGGTGATGTGGGTGTGGTGGGGTATGTCGAGGATGAGGCGTGCGGAGGCGTTCTGTATGCGCTGAAGTCTTTTCTGGAGTTTGGCTGTGGTTCCTGCGTAGAGGGTGTTGCCGTAGTCCAGTCTGCTGCTGACAAGGACCTGGGTGACCGTCCTTCTGGTACCGGTGGGCATCCACCTGTAGATGTTGCGGCGCATGCCGAGGGTGTTGAAGCAAGAGGAGGAGATGGCGTTGACTTGCTGGGCCATTGAGAACAATGAGTCCAGGATGAACCCTAGGTTGCGTCTGTGGTTGGTGGGTGTGGGTGCAGCTTCCAGGGCGGCTGGCCACCTGGAGTTGTTCCAGGCGGAGGGTGTGGAGCCCAGGATGAGGACGTCTGTCTTGTCTGAGTTAAGTTTCAGGCGACTGTTCTGCATCCAGTGGGCGACAGCCTTCATTCCTTCATGGAGGTTGGTTTTGGCGGTGGTGGGGTTCTTGGTCGGAGAGAGGATCAGCTGAGTGTCGTCGGCGTAGGAGACGATGTTGAAGTTGTGCGAGCGGACGATGTTGGCGAGTTGTGCCATGTAGATGTTGAAAAGGGTAGTGCTAAAGGATGATCTTTGGGGCACGCCGAAGATGACCTTGGTGGCTTCAGAATGTAATGGGGGAGGTGAACCCTCTGGGTTCTGTCGATGAGGAAGGAGGTGGTCCAGTCCAGAGCTTTTTTGTGTGTTCCAGTGCCATGTAGGCGTGTGCGTAGGGTGTGGTGGCGGATGGTGTTGAAGGTGTCTGAGAGGTCCAGGAGGATGAGGGCCGCGGTTTCGCCGTTGTCCAGTACGGTCCTGATGTCGCGGTGGCAACGATGAGGGCGGTTTCGGTGCTGTGATTGCTGCGGAATCCGGATTGGGACGGGTCCAGGATGTTGTTTTCCTCGAGGAAGTAAGTGAGTTGCTTGTTGACGATCTTTTCGATGACTTTCGCAAGGAACGGAAACAGGGAGATGGGCTAGAAATTCTTGAGGTCCTTTGGGTCTGCTGTGGGTTTTTTGAATAGGGTGTTGATCTTGGCGTGCTTCCAGCTTTCCGGGAAGGTGACAAACTCGAAGGAGCTGTGATGATCTTCCGGAGCTGGGGTGGGTGATGCGGTTTGCTTTGTTGAAGATGTGGTGAGGGCAGGGGTCGGATGGTGAGCCGGAGTGGATGGTGTTCATGGTCTTCAAGGTGTCGTTGTTGACGTGGGTCCAGGAGAGCAGTCGGTTGGTGAGGCTGGGGGGAGGTGAGTCTGCAGTGTCGGCGGCTGCAGGGAAGGTCTGGGCATTGAAGCTGTCGTGGATGTCAGCAATCTTGCGGTGAAAGAAGGTGGCTAAGGAGACGCATAGGTATTGCGACGGCGGGATGTCATTGGAGCTGGAGTTGGAGAGTTCCTTCATGATGTTGAAGAGCTGTTTGAAGTTGTGTGCATTGTTGTCGATGCGTTCCGTGAAGGAGGTCTTTTTGGTGGCTCGAATGAGTTGGTGGAGCTTGCGGTTGGCATTTTTTAGGGCAGCGTGGTTGTCCAACGGTATTTCGTGGCGCCACTTCTTCTCGGGTCTTCGGCAGGTCCGCTTGAATTCCTGGTGGTCGATGGTGACCTGGCTGGCCTTTCTGTCGGCGTGTCTGTTTCAGGGTTTTTTTGATCGGGGCGAGGGTGTTGGCGCAGTCGTCGATTCATTGCCTGAGGTTGTGGGTGGCTGTGTTGGTGTCTGTGGTGTCTGTTGGTGGGTCTCAGGCGAGGGAGGTGATGAGCTGGTCTTCGGTGACCTTGTTCCAACTGCAGTAGGGATCTGTTGTGGGTGGTGGTGTGAGGTGGGTTTCTTGAAGGTGAAGTGGACGCAGCAATTGTCGCTCTAGTGGAGTTCAGTGGTGTGGCTGAAGGAGATGTGCTTGCTGGCGGAGAGGATGGGGTCGAGCGTGTGTCCGGCAGTGTGGGTGGGGGTCGTGATGAGTTATTTGAGTCTGAGGTTGGCGAGGTTATCAAGCAGAGCGACGGAGTTGCTGTCGTCGGCATTCTCGAGGTGGAAATTCAGGTCTCCAAGGAGGATGTAGTCTGTGGAAGCAAGAGCATGCGTGCTGATGATGTCGGCAATGGCGTCGATGAACGAGTGTTCCTCTGAGGGTGGTGTTGGGGTCCGTGTGGATCTGGAAGTGCAGGTGTTCGGCGGTGCTGGAGGTGTCTGCTGTGGATGCCAAGACTCTGAGGGTGTTTCTGTAGACTATAGTGACTCCTCCTCCTGGTCTGTTGGTGCGGTCCCTTCTGATGATCTTGTAGCCATCTGGGATGGCTATGGCGATGTCGGGTGCTGAGGAGGGGTTTATCCAGATCTCTGTTAGGAAGGCGTCATCCGGGGAGGTTGAGTCGAGTAGGTCTCAGAGTTCGATGGCGTGCTTGTGGATGGAGCGGATGTTGAGTAGTATGCATCTGAGGTGGTTGCGTTCTGCTCTGGCGGGTGGGGTAGGATGTGTAGGTGTTCGGAGGCTGGTGAAGCTGCAGCTTCAGCAGGTGAAGGGTCCATGGGTGAGCTTCGGGGTGGCCTGGAAGCATTTGGATGATCGTCCGGTGTTGAGTTCATGGAGGAAGTTGGCGTCTTAGCAGCGTCGGGTGTCGTGGCTCTCGCGGGGGCCAAGGGATATGGCACTGGGCGCGGTCCAGGCGCGGCCGGGTACAGACGGGCTTGCCGTAGGTGCATCTGCTGCGCGACCGCGCAGCAGTCACCATATGAAGGGAAGGGAGCAGGAGCAGTGGCAGGGAGGTGGGAGCGGCTGGGTCGGGGAGGCGGGGCCCCATGGGCAGCAGCGGCAGGAACGGGAAGACGAGGGCAATGCAATGAAAATGCAACGCATTAGAAAAATAAACAATACAAGGAAAATACAATCAGCAACAGCAACAGTGGAGCAATGGGGGTTACCGGAAAGCAGCCAGGCAGACCCTGACGTGCAGTGCCGGGTAGCTGGCTCGAAACCTGCACGGGGGTCGGTGTCAGTCCTGGCAACGGTGAGGCGGAGCTGCTGGGGAGAGTGCTGTCCTTGGCCCAATGGATTTAGGCACAGATCTTTGTACTGGGGTGAATGTTTGACATTGATCAGCATTCTGTCTATCAATTGTTCTTTTTGCATTTGCCATATCAACAATTGCCTCTTCTGCAACTGCAATCTCATGTGTACCACTGATTGAATCTACATCAATTGAAATTATACTAATGCAAGAAATTGAATTGTCTGGAGATGAGCCCAATTCCGATTCTGCACTCTCAGTAATGTCTTTACCCCTCTGATGTGGAGTTTGTGTTTCTGGAGGATGCCCTCCATGTGGAAGCAGAAACACAGTGAGATGCCACTTTGCTGTCAATGCAGCAGCTTGTCACAAAATTCCCACAATCCCCAGGAACTATGTGCTTCCCTTGGTTGCTTCCACCAGAAGTTCAAAGAAAGCAACACAGACTGATGCATATTTATTTATTTATTTATTTATGTGTTTTATAGTGCGTGAACTTGACCCGTTATAGTATTAGGACGCTTTACAGGAAAACATAGTCATGTCCAGAATAGGCATAGCATCATCCAGTTACTGATCGAATGAGGGAGGGCAGGGTGAAGGATACATAAGAGAGATAGGGCACATATTTACAGATTAAATATCCAAATACTCAAGGTGAGATAACATATTTACAGATTATGTTAACCAATGTTCGCGGCAAGGCCCCAGGTTTCTGATGGAGTCAGCTAGATAATCTGAAGGAAGGCAATAGATGGCTATAGATCAGGGCCGTAGTGGTGGTAGAGACAAAGTTTAAATGAGAAATTTACCCATGAGGAATGTTTTAGCATCCTTTTTGAAGTGAGTCAGAGAGGGTATTCTTCTGATGTCAGGTGGGAGAGAGTTCCATATTCTTGGAGCAGCCCTGGAGAAAGCCCGGTTGTACGTTTTTTTCTCCAAAAGTGTGCAGGTTGGAGCAGGAGGTCTCTGGCAGATCGTGAGTTTCTGATTCCTCCGGAAATCACAAGTTTCTGCCTCAGATATGCAGGGGAGTTGGAATATAAGGCCTTGTGCGTGATGCATGCTACTTTGAGCTGCATTCTTGCCTCCAGGGGAAGCCAGTTGAGAGCTTTCAAGTGCGGGGAAATATGGTAGTATTTCCTCGTGCCGGTGAGTAGTCTGGCGGCCGCGTTGAGGCAGGCTTATTAGCGGTGCCAGGGAGATCTTGGGTAGACTCGAGAGGGTAGAACAGCCATATTCCAGTCTAGAGATGACAAGTGCTTGGACTGCCATTTTTAGGTCGGGAGCATCGAGGAAGGGTTTCAATTTCCTACGGTAGCTCAGGTGGAATCTGGCTGATTTGGCCATTGAATTGATATGGTACCGCATGTTCAGATTGCTGTCGAGGGTGATTCCCAGGGATTTTGGCCTAATCCATGATGGTCGGTGGGCAATTCAAGGCTGTGATAGCCTTAATCCATGATTGAATCTCAAGGTTGGTGTTGGACGGGGCGATCAGGAGAAATTCAGTTTTCTTTGCGTTGAGTTTGAGTTGATTGGATGCGAGCCATTGGACAGTGAGTTTCAAGGCTTAGTTCGGGGAGAGGATACGTATTGAAAGACTATTTGTTAATTACAGCTCTCTTGGAGATCTTGCTGTTTGAACTGCATATGTGCTTGTGGTGCTTTCCTAAAAGTCTAATAAAGAACCACTTCGCTTTGCGACCCAGTCCTCCAGTCTTTTGAAATACGTGTTTTTAGAGGCAACAGGTTTGGCTTTGCTCTGCGAACACATGTGTGCATGCTTGTGTTAGCATATTAAACACAAAGAAAATCCAATATGTATGACTCAGCAATAAAAAAGCAAGGTAGTCTTAGTGTCTTTCCCAACGCCAGGTCTTCAAGTGGGGAGAATTTTGAGTGAACATTTAACTTAAATTATGTTTTTCTAAAGATGTATCAGACAAAGCGCTATATAAAATGTAGCGTCCTCCCCAGCCCGGGAGCATGCAAATCAATATGCCACACATGGTGCTCTCGATTTTACATCTTTATTCCTTAGCATACAATCTCACTCTACTCTCTGACTATGCCATAACCATTAATACCTCCCATCCAGTTACGTATTTTCTCTACTGAGTCCGCCCAGAACTGCAAGGGTCCTAGCACACCTAGGGCCTGATTACTAAGGTGGTTGGTTGGACCGCCAACCACCCTTGCGGCTTCCTGGAGACTGTCCGTCAAGCAGTTGACATTCCGACGGACTGCATTATAATGCGACCGCCAGGCTGGCAGTCTGAAAGTGTTTTTTTACACTGCTGCTTCTGCTGGGGCCCAGGAAAAGGGTAGCAGCGCAGGCCGGAGTGTAAATGAGCACTTTGCACATATCCATGCACTGTGTGCCATGCATCATGTGATACATGGCAAATGGATGTGTGAGAGGGCACTATATGTGCCCCCTGGGCCACTTTGCAGTGGCCCACCAGGGAAGGGGGCCCTGGTTGGTGTCCACAAAGTCCCTTTCTGACAGCCTCTTCACGACAGAGGGACAGACATGAAAGGGCTGTCGGAAAGGGACATCATAATTCCGATGGCGGTGCCTGCCTCGGCACCGCCTCTTGTTGGGACTGCAGTGTGATGGGGCCCCTCGAAGTACTGCTCACTGCTGGGGATGGGAAACGAGGTATAGAGGGGCACAGTGCTAAATCAAGGGTGAGGCATGTTACTTGCTGGGCACGAGTAAAGACACACGACCACTCTGTAGTCGTCGGTGCCGCCACCCACGAGAGCTGATGTCCCTCTTTATTTATACTCCCCGGTCCGAGCACCGCCCAGGGAGTTGCAGTTGCAACAATGTATAGTGGAGGCTGTGTGGCTCACTACATACAGATGGTCCTGTCGGACTCGGCGGACTTTACCCCTGACCTCTGCTGTCCCATCGCCTACACCTGCGGTTCCCAAAGTGTGCGCCGCGGCACCCCGGTGCGCTGTGATGAGCAGCCAGGGGTGCCGCGCCGCCACACAGGATGTGGGTGATATAAATTGCAGCCCAACATGCAGTGGGGTTTAAAATGCCACCTTCAAAATGGTTTTGCCCAGCACAGCCATACGCATCCGTGCGTACGTACGCACGCACGCGTCGTACTTAAGCTGCGTAGGCTCACCATTACTGCCTTAGCAAGCTTGGACCATTGGAGGAACGTTGCTGTTGACCCCCGTACCCTGCCCTGCCATGCCATGCCTCACCTCGCCTCTCCTCTCCTCGAGGGACCCTGTTCAACTAAAATCGGTAAGCAAGCACATCTCAAATGAGGAAATGTGACACACAAACTCGTCAGCATCAAAATATGTCCTCATTCAAATACCTCATCACTGCACTCTCTCTATGCAGAAACGTTATGCTGCCTGACTCCCCAGCACTAGCTTCCTTATTTTCTCTCCCCCTCGCCAGACTGTATTATTTCTCACCTGAATAAAAATTCTCAGATAGGAACATGGGGATGGTAGGCGTCATTTAAAGCAATACCGCCACCCCGAGTGTTGAAAATAAACCTGTATGGAGGCACCAGTTGTTGCTATTATAACTGAGTCTGAAGCATAAAATTGTATTTGCCCAAATAAATTATGTATGTATCTTTGTTGCTTAACGTCCCTTATGGGTAATACATAACGGATACATTTGCCTCGATGACGAGGTTGCACACAGGGGCACTGTTGCCTCCTTATGAAAGATTTTGGTCCAAAAAAATATGACTAAAATGAAATCATGTAAAATCAGATGTCCTGTCTTTACCACCTACCTAAGAGAAACACTTAAATTGCAATATAATTTCGAAGCACACTGGTTTACCTCGCCAATAAATGTATTAGATCAATTAATATTAACACGCATCTCACAGGCCCATACAACTTGTTGGGAATTACTTGTGATCCAGAAGGAAAAAAAGTCAATGAAAGACTTTTTTGCAATAAATGAGAGCCTCCAGAGATGCGGATCTGCGGAAAAGACACAGAACATTAAAAAAACACGAGGAACGCTACCATCAGCTCATTTGCCTCATACACCAACATGCAAATCCGACTCTGAATAGGAAGGAATTGCTTGCTCCTTTTACCCAGGGCAAGCAGGCAGGATGCATTTTATTGATGGATGACATCTTATCAGGTACATTACAGGAGGAAAAAGTGACGTGTGTGCAAGTTACAAAAACGTACAAACTACAAGTAGCGGTATAATACTGCAATAAATGGCAGACACTCAAGCACAAGAAAAAACTTTATGTAGGCAATGGTGGCACTTGTGCAAGTATCTAAAGCAAACAGAATGTACGAGGTAGCAAACAGTGTTACAAGAGAAAAGTGACATGTGCATGTTATAAAAGAGTTCCAAACACAGGTAGAAGGATAACACTGCAATAAATGGCAGACACTCAAACCACAAGAACACACTGGGAAGGCACTTCCATAGTCATGGAGAATAGAATTTTCTGTACTGGAAGGTCTTCCTTCAGATAATAGAGAAGGTGTGAGTTAAATTTGGAAGTGTCTTTGAAGGAGGAGAACTTTGAGGTCCGTTTTGAAGGCCTGGGAGGAGATGGTGGCTCCCAAACACATGCAGATAAAATGGGTTTTCTCTGAGAAAAAGGCCCCAAGCAGGGCGAGTTTGTCACTCCCTGGTAAAACTAGTGACTGGTAAACGGAGTGTGGCTGATCCAGGGGCCGCCATGTCCCGGTGCGCCTCCATGCAGCAATACTTTGATGAACATGCTCTCTGTTCATGACTCCAGTCCATCTGCAGCTCAAAGCTGTTCTGCTGGGCTGTTGCTTTATGACAGGTGCCACACACAGTGCCTGAAGGCTCTTTATTAAGGATGTTATTTAGTTTTTGCACTAATGCAATCGTTCTGTACTTGGCCCTTGATGCTCTGTTGTGGTGCTGACTGCTGTGTGGAAGCCGTACAAGTGGGTCTAATAACTAAACGAAGTGCGTTGAACACACGTCCACAGACCAAACAGGATTGTTTGGCCACAAATTAACAACGACCAAGGCGAGAGAACATACAAGCAAAAGTCTCTACGAGTAACGTATAACACGGGCAGGTAGCAGAGTAGAAGAATCTTTTAAAATAAGCGACCCTGTGGACTGGTATGAGCTGGAGAACAGACAAATAGAAAAGACAGAGCCCTGATGAGAACCCGAAAACTGATGTCATAGGGTTCGAAACGCGTCATTTACAAGAGATTGACTTGGAAGTCTAGTAGACCAATTAATTCATATGTGGTCGTATGAAATCTTTTGCTTTCAGAATTTCCTTTTCTAGATTAACTTGCAATTGATGAAATATTTAGTGTAATGTGACGTAGCTTTGTCATTTGGTGTTACTAGAGAACACCTCTCACAAATTGATGTCTGGTGATAAAAATTGATAAATTGTTTATATGTATTGTTGAATTGTAGTATATATATGTTGATTTGTATTGTATTTGTGTGTAAATATGTACAGTGTCTTTTCTTAGATATTGAAAATAATGAAAAAATAATGAAATAAAACAGGTATGAATAAAGTATACCTTACAAGCTCAATAGATATGAGTTTGTAGTGCTCAAATTTGAGACATAAAAGAAACGTGCAGTTGGTAATGCTGTGTATATTTGGAATCTAGTGAAGGTCCAACCAACTGCATGTCCCAGGACCTAACTCCTTATTTTAAAAAAGACTGCTGTGTGGTAAGCACGTGGTTTTACCAAATGCCGTTCCTTTGCAGTCTATCCATCCCACACATCTCTTCTCTCAATTTCAGTGGGGGAGGCATGGGCCCTCTCGACCAGTAGTAAGGCCCACCAGGATGTTGCAGATGGCTCAAGCCCCCTCCAGGAGTGAGAGGGAGGGTGGGAATGGAACCATAAATGCGGTGGGGTTATTCAGACTGGGGGGTATATTTTATTATACAGAAGTTTTTAAACTATTGTTGTGTGGTTAAAATAAATTGCATGTAGACATATTTGGCTATTAATCTTGTATTGTTTCTCACTTAACGAGTTTTTATTAAACAACTGTTATCATCTTGTTTTGTTACAAATATGATTATAATACCTTTATTGCGTCCCAATTACTTTAAGGAAGACAACAGGAAGTACTCCCGAGGTAGGATTACATCCCGCCCACCGGTAAAAAAATGGTGGGGAGCCACGGCCAACTGCCGATTAGGTCAAGGGAGCCAAAGGTCAAAAAAGTTTGGGAACCACTGGCCTACACTGTAATGCGGTGCTCTGTCAGAGGGTGATTGATTAAACCCAGATCTGTTGACTGGGTGTGAGTGTTTGATTGGTTCAGATGCTCCGTCCATCACCACCCCCTTTTGTATCACCGATGGCCTGTCAGCGTCAGTCCGCCCGACACGTAATCCGGCCCCTAGTCTCATGATACTACATAAAACTAATGATTATTATGAAACAAAAAAAAAATGTTCTTGTGATGATGCACATATATTATAGTTGCTGTCTTTAACGATAACATGGTGTCCCCACCACTATGTTCCGCCAGAGGGCAGAGTGACTCAAGCATGTGCTGGTAGAAGCTGAAATCGCCTTTCGTGAGCAAACCTAACCGCACTCTATTTTTTGTTTAATTCAAGAATTTCTTCACTTTATGTAGTTTATTAAATCTGTTTCCACTAAAACGTGTCCTCGGGTGCTAAATCAGTCTTTGAATGTGCATTTTTGTGCTGCGGCTTCCAAAGCTTAGAGCAGAGGAAGGTGGCGGCTCTCGCACGGCGCTTTTTCATAGATGTATCTTTTATTTTGCCGGATATGACAGCTCTATCTGGGGCACCAGTGCCGGCAGGCTGGCGTCGTTTCATTCTCAAAGCGCTATTAGAGGCCTCCGCGCGCCTCATGAAAGTAGCTCTGTCAGGAGGCCATCAGCACCTGGAGTCTGAAAGAACTTGTTCAGAACCGATAAACACCTCCCAAAACCACACAAAATATAGATTTACATAGCCTTTCACAATGAGCGCGTGCTGCTCAGTTGTAAACAACGTGCACAGACGATTTAAGATCTGTAAGGAACATGATGTGACCCGGGGAATGGATATGTTGCCTGTCAAGGCTTTTTGACGAAGGTCGGGGTGATTTTCTGCTGACTGCAGGGAACGATTATTGAGGGGAAAAAATGACAACGGGGTGGCACGAGAGCAAAAATAGATGTTTCATCATTTATATAGCGCCCACGAAATCTTGCATAAGGCCATGAAAGTGCTATCAAGAAGTTCCTGGTGAATAAGTGTGAGCTAGCTAGATGTGATCTTCTTGGCGATTTGGTGGATTTTATTTGCTGGAAGTTCTACCTGGAGATGTCCCTCCTGCTCTTCATTCGACTTGTCCCAATATTTTAAAGACACATGTTACATTTCCTGTTCCTTCTTCCCCTTACCTGGCGCTTAATTGTTGCAAGGTTGCTCGTTTCACTCCAAAGTTTCACAGCACACGTAACACCGCAGTCAATGTTACATAAAGTTTACCCGGGTGCAAAATTATAGGAAATGCGAATGTGACAGGGAATGGAACTTTGCTCCAGCTCACGAAAATAAATGGCTTTGATCCAGACAGAAAATGAAGAAACCACACCGTGAAACAAATGTATTAACACATGACCTCTTGGCTTGCAAAATAGTAATGTTCAACAAAAAACACATGCTCCACAAATAGACACTATTAAAAGAATGAAGCAAAATACTTTTCCCATCGTTTGCACTTCATTTTTTATGTGAAGTAGGCTACATTGCCAGTAGGACCCGGTGTTCCACCAGTGGCTGTTTCTAGGGATGTCTGACTTTGAATAAACTAAACTGTAAGAGAGGGACCAAGTAAAGTGATTTGGTGCAGGAAGCAATGGTTAGTGTTAGGCAGTATTTGAATGGTAGAGTTGATCTATTTACTGTCCTAATTACTTAATAACAACCTTTATTATTCAGAGGTCCACACTGTCTCAATTCAATCATCACTATTGAGGTGACTCTCCAATGAAAATATTGTGATTGCAGGCCCGCCCACCTATATTGGTTGTTGGAAATGAGTCTGATATTCCCTGAATCCTCTTGAACCATCGGAGCCATTATTAAAGGATGAAAGTCCTAAAGACTGTGAAGAGGGACAGTAGGACTAGGAGTAATGAAGATAGCACTACTTCCAAATTCCTGGACACAGTCATAACCATTGTGCTATTCCATAGATACCACAGTAACAAACACCCAAAAGCAGCCAGTTCTGCAAACCTCTGTGAACCTTGTGGAAAATTAGTACGGTTTGGTGAACATTATCTGCGCCATCTTGCCTTTTCCCCTGATGCCACACTTTTTGTCGCGCGCGCCCCGCCATTTTAGGTGCCTTGAACAGAACAGCCCTTTCTGCATGCCACCGGCCCCCCAGCATAGCCCTTCGCTCTCACCAAGCCTGCACGCTGACCCACCCCCCCCCGCACGCACATGCTTTGAGTCATAAACCCCTCTTCAGCGCAGCCCCGACTCAGAACCCCATCCTGTTCCCAGCGCGACACCTCCCTTCATTCCTTTCATAGTCCCCGGCCCTTTTGATGCAAAACCCCCTTTTTTCCTGTGCCCGTTTGCCTCCCTCGTTCCCAGGCCGACACCTAGCTCTGCCGATACTGTTTATTGCCCTTCCCCGTACAGTAGGAAGCTTCCCCCCATCAAAGGACCCCCGAATTGATCAAAGCACCCACCCTATGAGATCCGATAAAACCCCCCCCACATTCCGTGAACAGGCGGAATATCCAGCTGCGCGATACTCATCACCTGTTGTGACTAGGGTGGGGACTTCAACTGTAAATGTGTGTGGGAACGGGCCCAAAGGGGAGATTCCGAGAATGTCTTTCCGTACATCAAAGCACTGCCATGAATATGTAATCTGCAATAAAGTCATAAAACAGTGTATAAAAGGCCAGGCCTCAGAAATGTAGTTAGAGCACCTCAGAACGATACCTGCTGTCTGTTTTGCTGTGTTTCTCCTCCGGAGAGAATAAAACCTTGTTTCCTGCTTTCCAGTCTCCAGCGCCTGCCTCTTCATTGATTAATATTTCGTGGGTTAAAGAGGCGGTACTGCCGGGCAATAATCGACTGTCCCCGACCCTAGTTTTTACAATTGGCGTCCCAAGCGTGGGGCCCATCAGCGACTCGTGGATCCAGTGGGAGAGGTCCCGACGACAGAGTGAACGACTGCAACGATCGGGAGAGCTCTTGCCCAATAGACCCTCGTCTGGCAGCCGATCATCCGAACTTCACTAGTTCCGAACAGACCTCTCTCGAGTGATCTACGGTCCTGACTGGGAACCATTAGGAGTGCCGCGAGGAATACGAGAAAAAGAGGACGAACGGGCGCTGGATTCGGAAGACAAGAAACCGTCCACGCGGTCCGGGTAAGGTCGTGTAAACACGACGGATTGCGAAAATAATTGATTGCTTGATTGTTTACAAAAAAAATATACTAGTATTACTCTTTGTTAACTTATTTGGAGATTCACTGTCTGCACGCGGAGAAACAGGAGGCTCTTTCCCTTCTGCAAACAGTGAAGGATAGGTAACGCAACCGTCGCGCCTATCTTTCTCCCCCACTGACTCTATTATTTCTTAAACGGTTTTTGGGAGACTCCCTCTCCCTCACTGATTAACTGGGTTCCTTGACCCCGAACTACTGTTCACAGATTGTCTTCTGGAGATTCTCTGTCGGCAAACCGGAAACAACAGATTCCTCTTTGCGGATAGTGAAAGGGTAGAGGACGCAGACTTTTGCGCCCTACTTACTCTCCCCATTGATCCTACTCTATCTTATTTATTTATTGATTGTTTGATTGTTCCTCGTTATTGGTTACTTTTTGTTCATGAGGTATTCACTGCCTGCAAACAACGTAGAATAGGAATATTCTGTCTAGTCTTTGCACCTAGTGATAAGATAGGCAGTGCTGACTTTTTAGTCCCTCGTTACGAGCCGTCATGTCTGTCTTCTCCCCACTGATTGATAATTGGTTCAGCCCGGACCGTGTATTAGAGGTGGACCATATAGCTCCACTAGAAGGCACCCCTAATAAGGACATGTTCATAAACTATGGATTAGTTACCATAGCCTATAATAAATTGTGGCACAGGTATACCAAAGAAAGTCAAGACAAACAGTGGCCACTGGCAGGATCCTTTGACCTTGATAAAATAGAAACGTTGGAAATAGCCCTTCGCAATAATAAGACAACGCCTATTATGCTCGACAGTCTCGGTATGTGGCGCAGAGAGGCTACGCAACGACAGAGAAAAGACGAGGACAAACCAGGTAGAGAAATATACCGACAGGACAACCCCGGGACACCACGACCCAAAGGTTATCCCCCGACACTACGAAAAAGACGGCCAGACTTAGGGCAAGACCAATGCGCTTTTTGTAGATATGTCGGACACTGGAAAGCCCAATGCCCGACTCTACTGAGCGTGAGTAAGGGCAAAGGGCCGACAGGAATGACAGGCCGGCAGAATGAGAAAAAGCACGAGACAAAGAAAAATCCGACTCGCACGGACAGACCAGATAGAACCACCATGTTTGATTATGCCCGATGGCACAGGTTCCGCCAGAACGATTTCGGCGACATGTTCGAGTTTTCCTAGGTCGGACAATATAAAAACGGGAACCCAGCCTAGCTCTAAATTAACAGATGGAAAAAGATAATTTTGGCCAAATAATCACTGTTTTATATTTGTCTTGGGTCTTTGTATGTCGTACTTGTACTGCCCCCCGTCTGAGTTTGTGTGTACGTGATGTATGAATCTATGTCATTCCCCTATATGTGTTTCCGTGTTACTTAAACTCTGTTAGTAGAAATTTTAGCATGAAATAACCTGGAAAGAAAGAAATAGGAAACGTAATCAGTAAACCACTGATAAACACGAACTTTTATTTTAACATAACAAACCAGGAACAATAATGCTAAGAACAAGAACGGTAAAAATGTAGAAAAATGAAAGTCAACAGAACATTCGCCCCCCCCCCACATTCTGGAACCTTCCAAAGTAGGGCAGGGTTACGGCTACGCCCAACCAGCGACAACCCATATAAGGCGGGCCCCGCTGCCAACTCTCGGTCAGGAAATCTTAACATATGGGGAAGCCGGAGGAGAGGCAGGAGCCCGCGGAGTCCGGCCGCAGCGGCCCTGGATAGTTGCAGGCAGTCCCGCCACATGCCTTCCCGGCCTGGCCTTGGTGGCGCATGGGAGTTTCAGGCAGTCCCGCCACATGTCCCCCGGCCCGGCCGCCAAATGGCCAGGGACCGGGGCCAACTGAGTCCGGCTGCAGCCGATAACCTAAGGAGGCCCGGCCCAGAGAAGGATGGGACACCCTTTTCTTTTCCCTCCCGTGACAGCCGCAGCAACTCTGGGCGGCGGAATGTCCTGTTCATACCTCCATGGGATTTAGTCCAAGCGGGGCTGGGAGGGAGAGGCGACGAGGACGAGCCTCTCCCACCTCCACAGATAGGAGGCTTCCCAGCCCCAGCCCAACACCGAACTCCTCCAGCCAGGCGATGGTGCCCCAATACTTGCGCAGCACCGAACGTGCAATGGTGCCCATATTTTCGGAGCACCGAATATACAATGACTGCACCGATACTTGCGCAGCACCGAGTGTGCGCCACAGATGGCCATACTCCCACAGCACTGAGCACAAGACTTGGGGAACACCGGATGTGGAGAGACCTTCATGCGGGCCGATGAAAAAGAGCAGCCTGGAGTGCACCGGGAGAAGGAGACGGCGCGAACGAGTCTCCCTCGCCCCCCAGGTGGGGGCATCACAGCTGCACCCCAGCCGAACGTCCCGCTTTCACAAAACAGAGCCCTTTTCCTTTCACTCCGAAGGGCCTCTTCCACTCTTACAGACTCGGCGAAGGGTGACTGCTGCAGGACCTCAAAATGGCGTCTGGGCCTGCTGGAAGGCGGGTTTCGGCCGCTAGAGTAACTTTGAACAGCAATGTAACTCGGTCGCTCGCCCACCGGAGCACGAGCCCCCATCTCCGACAGCATCTCCACAGCCTTGAAGATTCTACAAAAGTCCCCGGCGGAGCCTTCGGCCCCTGCAGGCTTCCGGTAAGGGACGACTGCCTTGATCACTAACGAAACAGGCATGACATTGCCACTCCTTCTGTTAGCATGAATTCTTGAACTGCCGAAAAGGACTCTGGTCCAACTGCCAGTATAGGAAACATTTCCCCCTGATGCTACTTCCGGACTGAACCGGCCCCGCCCAAAATGGCGCTGGTATCAATAGGAACTTACGAACACCTCGTGGTGTTCCTTCGCACTAACACAAACTTGATGTTCTGAGACATATATGATCCTTTGTACACTTGGCTAGAAAAGACAAGGAGAGCTCACTCGACGAACATTGTAAAAAGATCCCGTTAAAAATGTTGATTACAAATGTACGGTGTATTATATTTTTATAGCTGATGTATAACCTCATTTATGACGCACGCATACGGTATGCATATAGGAAATCTGATTGCAACTATTCTGACTATGCTTCTAAATTATGAAATAAATGCCCCCGAACCCCCGGCCAATTAATAGACGTTTTAGTTTCTTACAAATGAATGAATAAAACTTTCTAATGTTTTTATTGCTGCAAAACGACCCCCCCCCCCACTGTACGCACTTTAGCCATTGCCGTGTCCGGCCAAATATGACCGCACCCTCATAATCCACGTGCTGAAATGATTTTGCAAAATAAAGGTTTTCGAAACTATGAACGGGTATTGCATGCTTTACTTTAAGAAAATGTGGGATCGGCGGGAGAATTCTTTTCTGTGCACCCTACTCTGCTCTCTCTTTAAGGTTGAAAGAAGATGGTTGCCCAGCCCCGGATGGAGGATCGAATCTGAGACACGACACTCCGCCGTCAAAAATGCGACTGACTCCGGGACTCGCGCATGGAGAAAGACCCCGACTTCTGGGGATGGAAAAAAAAACAAAAAACGAAATGGCGTAGTGTAAACGATGGGTAATATGAAACGATGTAAATGTTATGAAGTACAAGATACTAGGGAACAGAGTTGATCGAAGAACTAATGAACCTTAGAATGTCACAGCGTTAAGGGAGATTTAAGGACCCCGATAGCTAGATACACCTACCAACTAGATACCTCGCACTAAGTATCTTTGGTTTTCTTCTTAACGTTTTTCCTACTCACAGCCTATAAGGGCACACTGCCCCTCCCCCCCCCGATCCCAGAAACCATACCCCCAGGATTCTATCCCAAGGAGATAAGACGAGTATGAGGTAAGTAAAAAGCTTTCGTATCTATGCTTTTAATATGCCCGTATGTTGTCCCCTTCCCCTCTTTTCCCTCCCTCTGCAGGTTACATCAGAGATCACAGCTAAGGCGTGGCGAAGTCCTGAAGCCTTGCCATGTCTGGTGCACGAAGCAGACTAGCGTCGCAAGGTGGCACCTAAGCACACCCACGAACTACTAATGTAACAGACAAACCAGCAAATGGGATGACTCGATGAATAATGATCACCCTTAACCCATGATGCGTGAATGGACACAAGTCGCGTGTGAATGAAACTATATGAGAACGTTTGTGTGTAACTGAGGCGCTTACTCAACTGGTCAAAGGACCAAGAATGCAAGGAGGGCGACACGATGGTGCCCCCTTTTCCTTTTTGTCAATGCATGCCCCCCGTACCCGACCTAATACTCGCCCGTCCTGTACCGCATGCTTACAAAATACTAACACAGACCCGCAATGTCTTGTATCGAGTAATGCGCTGAATAAAATCTACCTTAAATACATGGCCGCTCCCTATGTTGCACGTGTACTGTCTAAACCTATTGTTACTCTCTCTCTCTCTCTCTCTCTCTCTCTCTCTCTCTCTCTCTCTCTCTCTCTCTCTCTCTCTCTCTCTCTCCCCTCCACACTCTCACTCTCCTAACGGACTAGCACCAAAATTGGCAAACCGCCACCCCTAGCACACCACCCAATTGGCTTCAAATACCGCCAGTATTTGCACAAAACTTGTCTTTAACACAATCACCCTGAGACCGTGTCATTACCTCTCCTTTTCTGCTAAAAAGTCGATGAAACCGAGGTTGGACCGTAAGGGAAAGGACAGGTAAGACGACTGAGGTTCCCTAATCTGACCCGTAATAAGGGAACTACATGTCAGCGGCTCCTATGTTATAAAAAGATGCCTCAGATAAACGCGACCTTCCCCGACCCGAATTGTTGCAACACCCTAACAGTAAAGGTGATCGAAACATCCTCATGGTCCATGAACGCCCCTGTCCCCGTATCAGCTGCTCCAGACGGGAATTATGAAACTGTCCCACGTTCCCGGTTGTGAGAGATGGGTCAATTTGCGCCCTTGCCACAAGTTTTCTATGTCCATAGTTGTTTAATTAAGTAATCAGGCCGTAGGAGGCTACGTAGGAACCAGAATGATGTTTTACAAAGTTAAAAGACTAGACAAAGGTGAAGAAATCATTGCAATGAACCCTAGTGAAGAACTGAACCATGTCGAAAGCGAAAATGTTTAGTTGAAAAGCAGGAGGCATTGATAGAAAATAAATGTTTAGCCTATGTTCGTCCCTCAGCAAAATACCTGTTTAGTACCATGTTGATAGCTCACAGTACCCTTGGTAAATATAGAACCCTAGAGAACGGCATATCTTTGTCAAGCTCGTCTTACGAAGGTGGGTCTCCATCAGATGAACTGTCGTAACTGTAATAAATAATTGTGAAGGAAAGTCATAGTAAATCCAACAGGCCCGTCATCGGTCATTCATATGTCAGTTGTGAACACTAATATAACGGACGTTTTCATTTTTGCCTGGAGCTGGGAGAGAAATAGACTTTTGTGATTACCTTCCTCTGCTAATTCTCTAAAGACTGTCTTTTCAAACTCGTTTAAGGGTATGGCTGTCGGGAGAGAGAAGGACCGGATGTGGGAGCACGAGGCCTGACTGCAGACTATGGAACACCTGCGACATTGGCCAAGGCGAGACCGCGACAGAAAAGAGCTGCAGGACGAGGCACTGTTTTCGACAAAATGAGAAAAAAAGGGCCGACCTGATGCCCCTGCTCGAAGTCCAGTGTTTGCCGACAAGTCCCCGCTCTCTGAATTCGGTCATGAGCCTGCCTATCTGAAATTCTCCGTCCCCCTAGTCTGTACCCGATCTGGCCCTGCTCCATCCCCCTTCTTTCTCCGACCTACCCAAAAGGACTGCTCACACGCACCCTTCTTCCATCTGAACTTTTTGACAATCACCTCAAAGGACACAGGGCGAAAAGGACCTTTCCGACCAGGAATGCGAGGGAAAGATCGTGCCCTGCAACGCGAGACCTAGAATAGAGCTGGACCCGTAGCTCCACAGCGCCAACGAAAGACAACAAAGAATACTGAGAACTTCGAACATTTGACATCCTCAAACACCGTTTCTGCTACGCCTCATTTCTCTCCCAGCCACCATTGTATCGATTATGCTCCAATCCAAATCTGATATATGTAATAACCTATCAGTTCACATTATGAAATGTACTCACTGCCCTCGCTACAGAATCGTTTTTATATTGCATTTCTATGACTTTCCTGCAAACAAGTTTATCAAAGTTTATCAATAGGCCCGCCTCCTAAGACTAGAAATCTTAAATGTTTACAACTCCTTCATCTGGGTTCCTACTGCTTTCCCTCTGCCCACCATAATAGACCCGAATAGAAAATGAACCAGCAAGATGTCTTGAATATGTTAAAGGGAGGACTGTGGAAAATTAGTACGGTTTGGTGAACATTATCTGCGCCATCTTGCCTTTTCCCCTGATGCCACACTTTTTGTCGCGCGCGCCCCGCCATTTTAGGTGCCTTGAACAGAACAGCCCTTTCTGCATGCCACCGGCCCCCCAGCATAGCCCTTCGCCCTCACCAAGCCTGCACGCTGACCCCCCCCCCCCCCGCACGCACATGCTTTGAGTCATAAACCCCTCTTCAGCGCAGCCCCGACTCAGAACCCCATCCTGTTCCCAGCGCGACACCTCCCTTCATTCCTTTCATAGTCCCCGGCCCTTTTGATGCAAAACCCCCTTTTTTCCTGTGCCCGTTTGCCTCCCTCGTTCCCAGGCCGACACCTAGCTCTGCCGATACTGTTTATTGCCCTTCCCCGTACAGTAGGAAGCTTCCCCCCATCAAAGGACCCCCGAATTGATCAAAGCACCCACCCTATGAGATCCGATAAAACCCCCCCCACATTCCGTGAACAGGCGGAATATCCAGCTGCGCGATACTCATCACCTGTTGTGACTAGGGTGGGGACTTCAACTGTAAATGTGTGTGGGAACGGGCCCAAAGGGGAGATTCCGAGAATGTCTTTCCGTACATCAAAGCACTGCCATGAATATGTAATCTGCAATAAAGTCATAAAACAGTGTATAAAAGGCCAGGCCTCAGAAATGTAGTTAGAGAACCTCAGAACGATACCTGCTGTCTGTTTTGCTGTGTTTCTCCTCCGGAGAGAATAAAACCTTGTTTCCTGCTTTCCAGTCTCCAGCGCCTGCCTCTTCATTGATTAATATTTCGTGGGTTAAAGAGGCGGTACTGCCGGGCAATAATCGACTGTCCCCGACCCTAGTTTTTACAACCTCTGTAGCCTACTGGAGAGCATGCCCGAATCAAAATAGAAATTATTGCCGCTTTTATCGGCAGGAGACTGCTGCTAAAGCGGTGATAATAGGCTTGATAATATGCCCTTGTGAATTCCCATAGCAGCCCAGGTTCTGGTGTTAATCTGGGCTTCTATGGGAATTCACAAGGGCATATTATCAAGCCCATTATCGCCGATTTAGCGGCAGTTTCCTGCCGATAAAAGCGGCGATAATGTATCGCCCTTTCTTGATAATATGGCCCCAAGATCCAACTAACCAAGAGCAACTCCAGAACCAAAGTGATTCACCTAGAACGGGAATAGGCCAATAGGGCGGCTCCTCAAAGCTGAGAAGAGGCACACCCATAATGTTCCACCAAGAAGACGCCAAACATAAAAATGAATGTGACCCAAATACCTAAAGACAATAGGACAAGTTGAAAGGAGCAAGCAAAAGCTAAAGATGAGCATAGCCCCCTAGTAAAGCCACACTGGGGACCATGGATTTAAGAGACCAAATGCAAAAAAAGTCACAGGGTGACTATTTGCCACCCAATCCTGCCCAGTAGAGTATACAGCCATGCTGACAAGAAGACTTTGACCTTACCTACCTCTGGACTCGTGTCAAGAATTAATGTTTACTATTGTTTTACACTGTTATGCGTTTTATACCTTTGTCCCCCTCCCTGAAAAGAACTTGTCACGAATTACCGCAGTTACTACTGTGTTTATATTATCTCACTTTATTAATGATTGCTACATGGCAAAAGATTGTAAAGCGTGCCGATACCCTCCGGTCTGGCCAGCGCTATAAAAAACTCTGAAAATAAATAAATACATTTCCCAGAGACCTGATGTGACAAACCAAGAAACCTCACTACTGTCATTACATGCCATACCCCTACTACCAAGCTGCTGGAGGAGGTCGTGCCAGGTTGCACTAACCTTATTGTCCATAATCCCATGAAGAAAATGTTCTTTACCATCTGTAAACATTCCCTCTAGTGACCCCTGACATACACTAAGATACGATAGCCATCAGCAGAAGCAGGAAAAGGAGATTGGCATAAAAGAGAAAATAGAGACACAGGATTTCACACTCCCAGTGGCACACGCCTCCATTCCCCAAGGTATTCAAAGAGGCCTGCTGTTCTGGGGAGGGTGGCAGGAACAAGGAGACCACACCACTAACTGCAGAGCCCTTGAATCCCCCAGTGGCCGCAAAACTGCCATCGGGGGCACAGTGATGTCATTGCGCGTCTTGGTGGCCACACGGGGGAGGACCAGCCCAGGTTCTCGCTGCCACCATCTCCCCACACAGCCCTCCCATAACTATAGCTGCACCTTGAGCAGTAGTTTCCTGCTGCTTTAGGCTTGCAGCCTCTTGCATCACCCCTTGGCTCCCATAACCCCTGGTAAGGGTCATGACTCAGGATGACTCAGACATGCCTAGAGACCTGATCAGATGCACAGAGAGGGGAACGGGCTGCCTGATAATTCAATTCAGGGAACTACATAATGGTGCAAAATTGAAGTTTGGCATTTTTCTTTTTCAAAATTGGCCAATGAATGCAGCAATTTCCACAGGGGTGTGGCTCAGGGAGAGTTCTGCAGCAGAAACGACACATTCCCCCTGGCACTACTCAAACCCTCATGCAGTGGGTGCCTTTAAGTCATGCCTCCTATCGCCTATAACAATGCTCTCGTCTTTTTGAGGGCACTTCAGAAGGAATTGCACTTGTGCTTGTGTCTTAATCCTTGGTGGAATTCCTCGATACAGGTGGCTCTGTGGTGTATTTCCAAAATAATTGTATATTTTCTATGTACATATGGTCACCATCTTGAGAAGGAGACGCTCTAGTAGTGCTATATAAAACTTTGAAAATCAATAAAATAAATAAATAAATTTCCCAGAGACCTGATGTGACAAACCAAGAAACCTCACTACTGTCATTACATGCCATGCCTCTACTACCAAGCTGCTGGAGGAGGTGGTGCCAGGTTGCACTAACCTTATTGTCCATGATCCCATGGAGAAAATGTTCTTTGTCATCTGTAAACATTCCCTCTAGTGACCACATGACATACACTAAGATACAATAGCCACCAGCAGAAGCAGGAAAAGGAGATTGGCATAAAAGAGAAAGAGAAAGAAGGAATGTCTCAGCACTTCTCTGCCGGTACTTAAATCCAGGGATAGCGCCAAAATGCAGCGGACCCAAGCAGCGGGCGCCCCGCTGGCGCGCCAAAGGCAAGCCCGTCTGCACCCGTCCATGCCTGGACCTCGCCATATGGCAGAACCCCTGGTTCCGGGACATCCCACAGGCAAGTCTACTCATGGGAAGATCTGTTCGCACTACAATCTAAAACCCCATGTGAACAGCACAACTGGCACCCTGACTCTCCATACCGGCAATACAGCAGATGTGGGTTTAGGGCGGATATACATTCACGGCGGTCCCCTCTATGCGCAGGGCTGAAATAATTCACAATATGCAGTCTCAATTGTAGATCTCTTGTTAAACATCATGTAGAAGTTTTTGATCTTCTGCAGGAATCCTCACCGAACATCTTATTTCTTACAGAAATGTGGCTCACTAATGACTCTTTGGCGATCCCGGCCTTGGTCCTACCCTCAGGCTACATGATGTGCGCCCAGAATAGGTCGGTCGTCAGAGGGGGAGGGTTAGCTATTATTTTTAAATTAACATTTTCCTGCACCCTCACACCACCGACCATCCCCAACTGTGAAAGTGCCTTTTTTAAAATTACATTAACCCACAACTTTACCTTT
Source organism: Lissotriton helveticus (assembly GCF_964261635.1). Classification (NCBI taxonomy): domain Eukaryota; kingdom Metazoa; phylum Chordata; class Amphibia; order Caudata; family Salamandridae; genus Lissotriton; species Lissotriton helveticus. The sequence goes on from NC_136058.1 coordinate 254,516,024, forward strand.
TCAGGGTTGTTTATCTACCACCCTTCAGGCCCTTCAAAAGCCTTTCAAGAAGCCCTAGCTAACACTACCTCTGCACTCACATTAGAAACAGCCAACTTCAGTATCATAGGGGACCTAAACCTACACCTGGAACATCACGATTCCCAGGAGATTATTAATTTCCTAGGAGACAGGGACGCTTGTCAGCTACCGCAGATGGTGATGGGACCAACCCATGTAGCAGGCCATCTACTTGACCCGGTATTCTCGAATCTCCAGACGATGGTGGCTAACCCGCCCCTCCCTATGCCCTGTTCGGATCACTCCCTCATCTCTCTAGGCCTCTGTCGAGTTGGTCACCCACTGCAATCCCCTCGTCAGTCCTCTATGAAGCATCCATGGCATAAGTTGGACTCGACCATCTTCACATCCACTCTAAACTCGCAGCGCATTGAATGGCCTACAGATCTAGAGGCAGCAGACGCTGTATTAGGGGATGGGTCAACAAAGCTCTCGATCACTGCATTCCAGCCAAAATGACCCAGGCAAAACGTTGTCATACCCATGCCTGGTATGATGAGGCACTGAGCGCAGAAAAGAAAAAATGCTAAATTTTAGAAGGAGCCTGGAGAAGTGCTTATGATCGCACAGCAAAAACTACCTACAGGAATGCAGTCAAAGCGTGCCATAAACTGGTCCGGAATACTAAGGCCATGTTCTATGCAAACGTGATTACGACGTGCAGCAATCCCACAAAAACTATTTTTGCCCTTATGAAAGACATGGTAAAACTCCCGCCTGCTGTCAATAATACAATATCCTCCAATCTACAATGTGAGACTTTAGCTAAATATTTCATCAGCAAGGTGGAGAATATTTATAACGCTCTGTGCCTGAGAAAGGTTGCCCCTGTACTTTGGGAGAATCTTACCTTGAGAGACATACCTCACTCCCTACAGGACTTTCCACGCTTGTCCTCGAAAGACATGGACGTTCTGTCAGCCAAGGTAAAATCAGGCTCTCCTGATGACCCTTTAAAACCAGATCTTTTCAGGAAATTTCTTGACTACCTTCTGAAGGAGGGACGGAAACAGATCAATAGGTCACTCTTAGTGGCCGTGATCTCTAAGTCATGGAAACACACCAACATTATCCCCTACTAAAAAAACCAACACGAGATCCGTCTCTGCCTGAGAGCATCCGCCCTATATCCCTACTACCATACCTGGCTAAAATCATGAATTCCTATGTTAACATCGCTCTGACCAAATACCTGGAAGCGAATACGTTTCTGGATAGCTCACAAAATGGCTTTCGGCCTAGACACTGCACCGAATCTGCACTACTTGGAGTCACAGAGCAGCTACGGGCCACCCTAGATGAGGGCAAATCCTCAGCACTGATTTTATTAGACATCAGTGCGGCCTTCAACATGGTCTCCCATAGGATTCTACTACAATGGCTCGAGGAGCTCGGGGTCAAGGGCAAGGTCCTGGCCTGGTTTGCGTCCTTTCTGACCGACCGAACCTTCCACGTCTCTGCCCCTCCCTTCACTTCTAGCGTCCACCCTCTCAGATGTGTGGGTCCCACAGGGCTCTGCCTTGAGCCCCACTCTATTTAATGTCTACGTCCGCCCCTTGGCCCTTCTGGCCAAAAAACGTAACATTGACATGGTATCATACGCCGATGATACCCAACTGGTATTTACTTTCACCAATAACCCCAAACAGGACCAAGCAAAATTTCAAGATGACCTTATGTCCATCTCAAACTGGATGGCAGATAACTACCTGCAATTGAATTCCACCAAGTCAAAGGTGCTCCTGGTGGGCCGCAATGCCCACCTCTGGGACAACCAATGGTGGCCAGTGACCCTGGGTACCCCTCCCCAACGAAAATGGTGGTCAAGAACTTAGGATTCCTGATGGACAATACCCTCTCATTTGAAAGTCACGCCAAATCAGTCGCAGGCACCTGCTTCAGCCTCCTAAGTGGCCTAAAACCCATTCTGGGATTCTTTGATGCATCTACACATCAGATGTTTGTCCAATCGACTGTACAGTCCTGATTGGACTACTGCAATGGGCTCTTACTCTGTGCGAATGAAGCAGTGACCAAAAGGCTCCAGCATGCACAAAATGCAGCTGCCCTGTTGCTTTTTACACTACCCAAGCACTGTCACACCTCTGAACTGATGCCCCGGCTCCACTGGCTGCTGCTAGAACAGAGAATCTATTTTAAAACCCTTTGTACCACACATAAGATCTTACATGCCCAAGGTCCACAAATCTTGAACGGGCAGTGCTCACCGTATATGCACCCTCGTACCCTGCGCTATGCATCTTGCCATGGGCCCCAGAATACGCAGGTCAAGAGCAGGGGGGCGCTCTTTCAGGGCCTTGGCACCAGCCTTATGGAACTCCATTCCTCTTGCTGCACGGAATACGCAAGACCACTGAGTTTTCAGAACAATTATTAAAATGTGGCTTTTCTCAAACCTCTAGGCGAAATCCTCCCCTGCTGCACCTATCAGTTTCAGAGCTGGGATGCCCTGTTGCTGGGGCAGCCATGCGCTTTATAAGAACTCATAACATAACATAACATAACATAACATAACATAACAATGGAGTAACTGCGCACGCCACAATGATGGGTGTAGAGGGGCGGGAGAGATAGGATGCAGGATAAGGTAGTTTACCAGTTAAGGACCTCAACAACTACAAAAAACAGCTGTTGAAATAGCTTACACCGCCCTCCTTTTCTCCCTAAAAGAATGAGTCCTGCACACCCTGTCAGTATCCCCCACTGCTGGATACCTCTGTAATGCAAATAACAACATTTCATAAGTATAACAGTGCGCCCACAGAGAGAAACAGTAATAAGTTAAATTCAGTCTAATTGTTCAATATTCTTAGTTTCATCCTTATTTTGTATTCCAAAATGTTTTTATGTTTTCAATACTCATATTCCAGTTGTTACAGCCTCAGTCAACGTGTTTCGTCCACAGCGGTGAAATTATTCATGGCTGCAATACAAAAATGATACATGAAAATCATTTACAATAATAACTTAAAAACAACATTACATACTTGATAAAACTCTGTACCAAGTGAAAAAGGCATATCACCAAGCAAAATCTCATCTACAAAATACCAATAGTAAAAAACACATAAAAAAGACAAACATTAACATGCCAAATAACCCGCCATATCAAAAGTTCAATTCATAAGTATCACAATATAAATGTTTCAAAATAGAAGTGAAGAGAATACTGTAAATTCAATCAATCAATCAATCAATCAATCAATCAGAGTACTTGTAAAGCGCGCTACTCACCCGTGAGTGTCTCAAGGCGCTGAGGGGAGGGGAGTGCCACTACTGCTCGAAGAGCCAGGTCTTGAGGAGTCTTCTGAAGGCGAGTAGGTCTTGGGTCTGCCGTAGGTGGGCAGGGAGGGTGTTCCAGGTCTTGGCGGCGAGGTAGGAGAAGGATCTGTCGCCGGATGGCATTCGTTGGATGCGGGGGACAGCGGCGAGGGCAAGGCTGGTGGAGCGGAGCTGGCGGGTGGGAGTGTAGAAGCTGAGTCTGCTGTTCAGGTAGGTTGGTCCGGTGTTGTGGAGTGCTTTGTGTGCGTGGGTGAGGAGCTTGAAGGTGATCCTCTTGTTGACGGGTGCCAGTGTAGGTCTCTCAGGTGGGGGGTGATGTGGCTGCAGCGGGGGACGTTGAGGATCAGTCGGGCGGAGGCGTTTTGGATGCGTTGTAGTCGTCGTAGGTGTTTGGCTGCGATTCCTGCCTAGAGTGCGTTGCCGTAGTCCAGTCTGCTGCTGACGAGGGCCTGTGTCACCGTTCTTCTTGTTTCGGTCGGGATCCACTTGTAGATCCTGCGCAGCATGCGGAGGGTGTTGTAGCAGGAGGAGTAGACGGCGTTGACCTGTTTGGACATAGAGAGTGAGGAGTCTAGGATGAATCCTAGGTTGCGTGCATGGTCGGTGGGTTTCGGTGCTGGTCCTAGTGTGGTTGGCCACCACGAGTCGTCCCAGGCTGAGGGGGTGGGTCCGAGGATGAAGACCTCCGTCTTGTCCGAGTTCAGTTTCAGACGGCTGCTTCTCATCCAGTCGGCGACAGCCTTCATTCCCTCTTGGAAGTTGGTTTTGGCGGTGTGTGGGTCCTTGGTGAGGGAGAGGATGAGCTGGGTGTCGTCGGTGTAGGAGATGATGTTGAGGTCGTGGTGGCGGGCCACTTGTGCGATGGGATTGAACAGCTTTGGGCTGAGGGATGAGCCCTGGGGGACGCCGCAGATGATGTTGGTGGCTTCCGATCGGAAGGGTGGGAGGGGAACGCTCTGGGTTCTGCCGGAGAGGAAGGACGTGGTCCAGTCGAGGGCCTTCTCTTGGATTCCGGATTTTTAGAGGCGTGTCTTTAGGGTGCGATGGCAGACCGCGTTGAAGGCAGCTGACAGGCAGCTGACAGGAGGACGATGATGGGGGCAAGATGGCCGCCGTAGCGCTGTAGAGGGAAGTCGCATCACAGCCCCTCTCCGACCCAAGACCAGACCTAGGCGTTAGATGGCCCTAAAGCAGTAGCATGCAGCTAATTTTTCGCTGGGCAGAGGCTCAACAAGGACGAGGCAGCTGGACGCCTTGGCGGAGAAGCAACGGTGCGTTTTGCAGAGCCGCACGTATATGGGGAAGGGCAAGGATACTGACTGCCTCCCTGGTTGAAGCACTCTGCACTAACGTATTGGAGAGGATGATGGCATTTTGAGGAAAGGATAAACAGCAGCCGATGCCCAGCAGCCTGACTAAGGAGACGAGCCAGAAGGATACAGGGAAATCCGGCACCATCCCAAAAGTTAAAATGCCGGCGGCGGTCAAACGCTCTACACCAGCCATCTCAGCAGCGACCAAAGCCCAGCAGCGAAAGTTAGATAAAGCAGCCGAGAAGGAGAAGGATAGCAAGCTGGCAAGAGACACGGCTGCTCGAAGCAATGGGAGTCAGGAAAAGCCGGCGCGGGACCTGCCAGAAAAGAAGAAGGGCGAGAGAGACCCTACCTATAGGCAGCCGTCTGTATCAGAAGCATTTGGACTGAAAGTAGCTGCGGGAGCGCCAGGAACATCCTCGGTAAGTCTGCCGATCGGAGGAGCAAGTAGCAACGTCCTCGAGGACGTAAGCGGCAGCGCTGCTAGGCAACAGGAGCGTACAGACCTCACGCTTCCCGCGGGAATCTCGACAGCGATGATGGACGGCTCTGAGAAGGAGCAGGAATGGGGAAGCCGAGGAGATTTGGAAAATGATGAGATGACGGTGAGAGACGCCGCTGGTGGGACAGAGCTTCATAGCACTTCACAAATGCTAAGCGCGCTAAAGGAGGTGGAGGCAGAGATACTCGAGGAACAGGCTCAGTTACGAGGAGCCAAGGGGACAGAGCGGGGAAGCCTGGCGAGTCTTGGGTCACAGGAAGGACAAACAGAGGTGGAATTCACCGAGGGGGCCGAGGGGGCCGAGGGGCCGAGGGGGTCGAGGGTGACAGGTTCTTCTCAGTCCCTGAAGAGTCTGAATCCACAATAGCCAGCAGTGATGAGGAAAAAGACACATCAGATCTGAGTTTGAGCACTGGGGATAGTGGGGGCTCCAGAGGGAGATGTACTCAGAAAAGGCGCAAGGCGGCAGCAAGACGCGCAGGATCTCCCTTGAGCACCCATAAGAAGCTAGTAAGGGACTACTCAGCTACATCTAACATGTATAGAGATGATGGCCAAGACGGACAAGGAGATGGAGCGAAATTGAACATTATGTTTGCCACCCTAAAACAGATACAAGCAGAAGCCAGAGCGGAGAGCCGGAGAGCTAGGCATGATACAAAAAAAATCCAAGCCTCAATCAGGAAAGTAAATAAAAAATTTGAGGAGGTCGAGGAGAGAGTGGTAGGAGTTGAAGAGAGAACTGGAAGGTTGGAAGATGAAGTCACGGACTGGCAGGCGTTTAGAGTGGAGCAGACAAAGACCGTGGAGGACCTACAGTGGAAGGTTGAGGACTTGGAAAACCGCCAGAGGCGAAACAACGTTAGGCTCCTGGGGCTCGAGGAAAGTGTGGAGGGGCAAGATCCTAGAGGATTCGTCATTAAGCTGCTCAAGGGGGTCTTTCCAGAGGTGTCATGGCAATGGGAGCTAGAAGTTCAGAGAGCCCATAGGTTTCCACTGGTAATGAAGAAAAGGCGGGATGGGGGCACAGATACCCTCCCAAGGGCCATGCTGGTGTTCTTTGGAAACTTTCTAGCAAGACAAGAACTGATGGAGAAAGCCAGACCAGACTCTAAGAAATCTTTTGAAGGAGTAACATTTTTTGCTAGACCTGACTTTTGCCACATAACTGTGGAGAGGCGTTGGCGGCTTAGACAACTGATTGCTGCATTTCAGAGTCAAGGGGCAGAGGCTTATCTAATGTTCCCGGCAAAGCTAAAAGTTATTGCTGCAGGACGTACAAGAATGTTCTTTTCTGAGATAAAGGCGGGGGAATTCTTGGCAGAATTAACAGAACAAGGGGGAGCTAGGAATAAGTAAAAGGAAATGTATAGGGAAAAAGAGCAAGGCTCATAGGGGGGTTCGGGTTGGATTTCTTAGCCTGGGTCTGGGAAGGGAATGGTCGGCGGATCAGTGTTGAGGGAAGGAGAGGGGGAGCGACACTACAATGCTTAGTGGTCACGCATAGGTCAGTTGTGACCTATTTGCCTGTGGCAGGGGGGGTGGGGCAGTGGAGGGGGAGGAGGTATGGAGGGGGGGGTAAAGGGGGGGGGTGGTGGGGGTGGTGTGGGCACAGGTGATGATGGTTGGAGAGATACAGTACAGAATTCTAAAGCATATTGGGGAGAGAGACAGCGGTTGGACAATTTCATAGTAGCAACTGGAAAGATGGCAAAACTAAGCATGAATAAATGGCAGTTAGGATAATTACGATTAACATTTGTGGGCTTAATAATGGAGAGAAAAGGCAAAAGCTAGCTGCGCTGCTTCGATTCTGGAGAATTGACATAGTCTGTTTACAGGAGACGCATGTGGCTAGCAAAGACAAGTTTATGTTGGATCAAATGGGATTTGAGGTACTTGCCTATACAGGACAAGAAGGTAGAAATAAGGGGGTGGCGATATTAGCCGGAAAAGGTGCTACAAAAATTAAAAAGAAAAAGGAGGATCAAGATGGAAGATGGGTTTTGCTGGACCTGGAAACTATGGCTGGGAGGTTTACACTTACATCACTGTATGGGTCAACTGAAGATGAACCTGAGCTGATTGAATTTCTGGATGGGGAATTAGCGTTGTGGCCAGAACCTGTAGTATGCTGTGGGGATTTTAATATTAATGGTCTCGATGGCCTAATTGATGGGGGTGGGGGCAGATATCGGGGGAGGAAGAGGAAGACACACAAAGCAGTACAGAACCTGGTCCGACATAATGCGCTGGTGGATATGTGGGCAGAGAAAAACCCAACTGGCACAGGAAGTACTTATTATTCAGCTCCACATAAAACAGTTGCCAGGCTGGACTATTTCTTCATCTCTAGTTCACTGGTGTGCTGGGCCATAATAGAACGGCTTCCCAGGATAGTGTCGGATCACAACCCGCTGGTTTTAAGTTTGACAGTGGCTATAAATAGGGATAGGACGACTAGTGCATGGACATTTGAACGGGGGCTGTTGAAGGAGAAGGAGTATGTTACAAGGATGCAGGAATGGATAATACAATTTGGGATATGAACAGGTACTCGGCCTCAGCAAATATGGTATGGGATGCCTTTAAAGCTAGAGTAAGGGGAGAGACACTAAGCTATACTATGTTAAGAAGCAAGAAGGAAAAGGAGAGGATGGAAGAGAGGATTAGAAGGCTGGCGCGCTTAGAGGAGGGTCTAGTGGTAGCAATAAGTAGACAAGACTCTATTGAACAGATTTTGTTGGACCTGGAGGTACAGAAGGCAGAGGCAGGCGTTATTCTGGCGCAAAAGGCAGCAGGGAACTATCTAGCAAAAAAAGAAAAATGCTATGAATTTAATGAGAGGGTGGGCCATTTGCTGGCAATTAGGACTAGGCAAACACTAGCAGCAGGGGAAATAAAAGAAATTAAGGATAGCACAGGGACTATAGTCAATAAGGTGGAGGAGGTGCAGGAAGTGTTCAGAAGGTTCTACGAAACACTATACGAGCAGGATACAAATATTGTAGAGACAGGGATTACAGAATATTTGTCACAGGTACCGCAGGTAGGGCTAAGTATAGAAGAGAGGGATAAACTAGACCTGCCGTTAACAATCCAGGAGGTAAGGGAGGCGATATTTAGTCTCCCCTCTGGTAAGGTAACAGACCAAGATCAGATACCCGCTGAATTCTATAAGACCTTCTGGGACGTGCTCGGAACGGACATGTGGGCAATTTGCTGTTTGGCACAGGGGGGCAGGGTGGTCCCACAGTCCTGGGCCGGAGCAGATATAATAGTAATATTAAAAAAGGATAAACCCCCAACAGAACCAGGTTCATACAGGCCAATAACGCTGCTGAATGCAGATGCAAAAATATTTTCTAAATCATTGGCAAATAGGCTGAGTAAGGTTATCGAGGGGGTGGTATCCCTGATACAGCATGGCTTTATCCCAGGTAAAGGGACCACCCAACATACGAGGCAGATGATTACCATCCTAGATGCAGCTGAGGTTGCAGGAGACCCTGTCGCGGCTATTTATTTGGATGCTGAGAAGGCCTTCGACAGGGTCTCCTGGGACTACCTGTGGAAAGCCATGGAATGGGCTGGTATAGGTAACGGCTATATAAAAGCAATCCAGGCACTATATAAACACCCGTCAGCCAGGATAAGAATCAACAAATCCTATACGAAGGCAGTACAGATTAGAAGAGGGACTAGGCAGGGATGCCCAGCCTCGCCTCTACTGTTCGCTATATATCTGGACCCGTTGTTAAGAAGGCTTACCCATAACAATAGGATTTCCCCAGTTAGGCTCCATGAGCAGGAATACAAATTATTTGCGTATGCAGACGATGTAGCCATTACAACACCAGCACCGGGGGGGGGGGGCACTGATCGAAATAGAACAAGAGGCAAGGAACTTTGGGATGATTTCAGGGTATCTCATAAACAGAGGAAAGACACAGGTAGTGCAGAATAGGTTCACAACATTTCAGGATACGAGGGTAGTTTCAGAAGCAATGTACTTGGGAATCAGGGTGTCTGCGGATTTGGAGAATTTAATAGAGATTAATATGGAACCGCTTTTAGGGAAAGTCAAAAAAAATATGGAGAGAATTAATAACTTACACTTGACACTAATGGGGCGTATTAATTTGATTAAAATGGTTACTTTTCCAAAATTTTTATATATTTTTAGAGCGATTCCCTTATACTTTGACGGCATATGGTTCAATAGAATAGAAGCAACACTGAATAGACTAATTTGGGCACAGGGGAAGACACGTAGAGCATATCGATTTTTGACACTACCGAGGGAGAAGGGGGAATGGGGGGCACCTGATTTTAGACTGTATTACTGGGCAGTAGCTCGCCAATACTCTCAAGGGTTATTAGGAGGTAGTAGCCAGCATGGAGAAAGATTGGGCAGCGTGAACGTATATGAAGCGGTTCTGGGCAAGGAGGCAGAGAATGCCTTAGTAAATACAGTGGATTATGCCTACTTCAAACATACTAGGTTCAAGACACTAAGTGCTATATATAAAATCTGGAGGGCCATTGGGAAAAAGTTAGGAATTGGAAGGTATAATAGATATCTGAGGCTGTACACAAACAACGATCTTCCTGCAGAGATCTTCACGGATGCAGTTATGAAGGAATGCGATGGTAAGGGGATTAAGAAACTTGGGGACGTGTTGGACGTAAAAGGGGTGTTCCTACTGTTTCAGGATATTCAAAACAAATTCAAGATACCAGGAAACAATTTTTTTAAATACCTACAAGTGAGGAGCTATTTTCATAGGAAACAGGGTGGGACAGCAGGGTTAGCACACTGTAGGATAATGGATTATTTGGAGAGTAAAGTACGGGGCACGATTAGACAATTGTATGCAGAGCTCTACGTATTAAAAACGGATGACTGAGAGAAATATGCCAATAAGTGGGTGGAACAAGTAGGGGCGCATCCCGAGGCTCTACAAGCCTCATTAGATTTAGGCCGGTCTGTCTTGTGTTCGGCAACGCTACAAACTCAGCACTATAAGACAGTCTACTCGCTGTATCATACACCTGCTAGAATTGCCCAGTGGGGGGTAGTACTGGAATAACTTGTCCACGATGTAATTCAGCTAGTGCCAATATCACACATATGTTTGCACAATGCCCACAACTATATACACTAAAACTGGCAATTGAAGAATTTCTGGAGGGATCTCTGGGGATGAAGATCAAACTAACGGACGAGTTGATAATGTTAGGGGTCATTATAGGCGATAATAGCGAATATCTAGAATTTATGTTTATGGTTACGGCAGTTTTTAGGATTATTATTGCAATGGCTTGGATTGATAAGACGGCACCTACATTCCAGTCATGGATAGCAAGGCTTCTTTCCACATACAATTTGGAGAAAGCTATCTATGATAAGAAAGGCAGAAGGGCAAGGGCATTGGGGGGTAGGATATGGTTACCCATTGAGCAATGGAAGAATAGGGGGAAATAGGGGTAAAAGGTGTAAAAAGATGTATTTCCTTTTTTTTTCTATTTTTTTTTTAGGTTCTTTTCTTTTGTTGACTGTCGAACTTTCTGTATATGTAATATCTGTACTGTAAAAATACATTGGATTCATTGGAAAAATGTGGGGGGGAAAAATTCAATAAAAATATTTAAAAAAGAAAAAAAGAAAAAAAAAGAAGGCAGCTGACAGGTCCAGGAGGATGAGGGCTGATGTTTCGCCGTTGTCTAGTTAGCGCCTGATGTCGTCTGTGGTGGCGATGTGGGCTGTCTCGGTGCTGTGGTTTCGTCTAAATCCAGACTGGGACGGGTCCAAGATGTTGTTGTCTTCGAGGTGGCTGGCCAATTGTATGTTGACTATTTTCTCGATGACCTTCGCCGGGAACGGGAGCAGGGAGATGGGCTGGAAGTTCTTGAGGTCCTTGGGGTCAGACTTGGGCTTCTTGAAGAGGGCGTTGGCACCAGCCTTATGGAACTCCATTCCTCTTGCTGCACGGAATACGCAAGACCACTGAGTTTTCAGAAAAATTATTAAAAAGTGGCTTTTCTCAAACCTCTAGGCGAAATCCTCCCCTGCTGCACCTATCAGTTTCAGAGCTCGGACGCACTGTTGCTGGAGCAGCCATGCGCTTTATAAGAACTCATAACATAACATAACATAACATAACAATGGGTGATCATAAGTACTAAGTAACTGTGCAACCCACAATGATGGGTGTAGAGGGGCGTGAGAGATAGGATGCAGGATAAGGGAGTTTACCAGTTAAGGACCTCAACAACTACAAAAAACAGCTGTTGAAATAGCTTACACCGCCCCCCTTTTCTCCCTAAAAGAATGCGTGCTGCACACCCTGTCAGTATCCCCCACTGCTGGATACCTCTGTAATGCAAATAACAACATTTTATAAGTATAACAGTGCGCCCACAGAGAGAAACAGTAATAAGTTAAATTCAGACTAATTGTTCAATATTCTTAGTTTTGTCCTTATTTTGTATTCTTGAGGAGGGCGTTGATTTCGGGAATGTCGCTGTTTCGAAGGAGATGTTGATGACCTTCCGTAGTTGAGGTGCGATGGCTGAGTCTGCTTTGTTGAATACGTGATGTGGGCACGGGTCTGACGGAGATCCTGAGTGGAAGGAGTTCATGACCTTGCGTGTCTCGTCGTCGTTGATGTTGGACCTGGAGGTCAGGCGGTTGGTGCTGGTGGTGTTCGCAGGGGAGGTGGAGTCTGGTGTAGTCGGGGCGGTCATGATGTTGAAGCTGTCGTGGATGTCAGCGATCTTGTGGTGGGAGAAGGTGGCCCGTGAGTCACACAGTTCTTGTGAGGGCGGGATGTCGTTGGCGTTGGCGCTGGGGTTGGAAAGTTCCTTTACAATGCTGAAGAGCTCTTTGCTGTCGTGTGTGTTGTTATCCAGGCGGTCTTTGAAGGAGGATCTCTTGGCTAGTCTGATGAGGTGGTGATGTCTGCGGGTGGCATCCTTGTGGGCTACGTGGCAGTCCGGTGTGTGTTCGTGGAGCCATTTCTTCTTCAGTTTCCGGCATGCACGTTTGGAGGTCTGGAGCTCGTTGGTGAACAAGGTGGCTCTCTTACTGGCGTGGTTGTTGGAGGGTTTCTTTAGCGGGAAGAGGGTGTTGGCGCAGTTGTCGATCCACTGTCTGAGGTTGTGGGCTGCGGCGCCTGGGTTGGTGGGGCTGGTGGGTGGGTACTGGGTGAGGGTGATGATCAGCTGGTCTTCGGTGACTTTGCTCCAGCAGCGGCGAGGCAGCTGTTGGGTGCGGTGGTGTGTGGTTGGCTTTTTGAATGTGAAATGGATGCAGCGGTGGTCGGTCCAGAGAAGTTCGATGGTGTGGTTGAAGGCGACGTGGGTGCTTGTGGAGAAGATGGGGTCCAGCGTGTGGCCGGCGGCGTGGGTGGGTGCAGTAACAAGTTGTCTGAGGCCGAGGTTGGCGAGGTTGTCGATCAGGGTGGCGGAGTTGGTGTCATTGTTGTTCTCGAGGTGGAAGTTCAGGTCCCCGAGGAGGATGTAGTCCTGGAGGCGAGTGTGTGAGTGCTGGCGAGGTCGGCGATGGAGTCGCTGAACTGAGCCCAGGGTCCGGGGGGTCTGTATACGAGTGTTCCTCTGAGGGTGGTGTTGGGGTCGGTGTGGATCTGGAAGTGCAGGTGTTCGGCAGTGTTGAGGATGGTGTTTGTCTGGGTGGCGACCTTGAGGGTGGACTTGTGGACGATGGCTATTCCTCCTCCGATTCCGTTGGCTCGATCCCTGCGGGTGATCTTGTAGCCGTCCGGGATGGCTATGGCGATGTCGGGCGCCGAGGAGTCGTTCCACCAGGTCTCGGTCAGGAAGGCCACGTCTGGGGTGGAGGTGTCGAGCAGATCCCAGAGCTTGACGGCGTGTTTGCGTGTGGAGCGGGTGTTGAGGAGTAAGCAGAGGAGTGGTTGGGTCCAGTCGTTGGAGGTTTGGTGGCTCAGTTGCAGGTGAAGCTGCAGGTGCGGCAGGAGAAGGGTCCGTGGGTCAGTTTCGGGGAGGCCTGGAAGCAGGTGTGATTTCGGCCGGCATTGAGTGCGTGGAGGGTGCTGGCGTCGTAGCGGAGTCTGGTGTCGTGGCGTTCGCAGGATCCAGGGGTTCTGGCACTGGGCGCAGTCCAGGCACGGACAGGCGCAGACGGGCTTGCCTTAGGCGCGGCCGCGCAGCGTCCAGCATATATGGGGAGGTGGGAGGGAGGAGCAGCTGGGAGGCGGGAGGCGGGAGCACGAGTGGGCGGGGCACAATAGGGGAAAAAGGGTGGTACAGAAGGCAAAAGGGCACAGAGGGGGAAAAGAACGAGTGGCACAGAGCACAAAAACGGGGCACACAGGCAAAAGGGGCACAAAAGGGGGGGAAACGAGTGGCACAGAGCACAAAAATGGAGCACACAGGCAAAAGGGGCACAAAAGGGGGGGAAAAACGAGTGGCACAGAGCACAAAAACGGGGCACACAGGCAAAAGGGGCACAAAGGGGGGGAAACGAGTGGCACAGAGCACAAAATGTGCTCTGTGGGGTCACAGAGAGGGGGAGCAGTGGCACAGAAGCCAAGGACAATTACCAGCGAGTCGGCGGCGGCAGCAGGGGCACACAGTCGGAGCTGTGTGGAGGGGGAGTGACCTACCAGGAGGGTCAGGAGTCGCTCACCTCACTGCACAGCGTCTGGCATATATGGGGAGGTGGGAGGGAGGAGCAGCTGGGAGGCAGGAGGCGGGAGCAGCGAGTGGGCAGGGGGCGGGTCACTAGAGGGGAAAAAGGGTGGTACAGAAGGCAAAAGGGCACGGGGGGAAAAAGAACGGGTGGCACAGAGCACAAAAACGGGGCACACAGGCAAAAGGGGCACAAAAGGGAGGGAAACGAGTGGCACAGAGCACAAAAACGGGGCACACAGGCAAAAGGGGCACAAAAGGGGGGGAAACGAGTGGCACAGAGCACAAAAACGGGGCGCACAGGCAAAAGGGGCACAAAAGGGGGGAAACGAGTGGCACAGAGCTCAGAAACGGGGCACACAGGCAAAAGGGGCACAAGCGTGGGAAAAACGAGTGGCACAGAGCACAAAAACAAGGCACACAGGCAAAAGGAGCACAAAAGAGGGGAGCGAGTGGCACAGAGCACAAAAACGGGGCACACAGGCAAAAGGGGCACAAAGGGGGGGAAAACGAGTGGCACAGAGCACAAAAAAGAGGCACACAGGCAAAAGGGGCACAAGGGGGGGAAAACGAGTGGCTGTGGGGTCACAGAGCGGGAGAGCAGTGTCACAGAAGCCAAGGCCAATTACCAGCGAGTCAGCAGTCGGAGCTGTGTGTAGGGGGAGCAACCTACCAGGAGGGTCAGGGGTCGCTCATATACACATCTTCAATGGTTCATTAGTTCCTAGGGATAAGTAAAAAAAAAAGATGTTCTAACCCAAATCGGAATGAGTCAAGAAATTGGGATAGAAAAAAATAATTTCACTATTTAATCAATATCATAATGCTTGTATTTCTCAATAAATATATGAATGTCATAACATACCATTTCCGTTTTACTTATAATAATCCATTTATTATTCCTAAATCACAAATTCCAGCCTCCTTGTCTTTCTAATCCAAGAGGTGATTCTTCAATCAATATTTCCCAAATGCATATTTTATGCCTAAATCCCCATATTCAGGATTAGGCCAAACCCATCCAGAGCACCGAACAGACACATTTGTGGCATTGTGAGTGTAAATATTAATCTCATGTTTCAAATCAATTCTGTGTCACAGTTTTATTCACTTCCCTTATAAACCTGGAATGCAACCAGGTTAGAGCATTAATAATTCAAAACCATACCATTGTCATCCTAAGTGCACTTTAATTTTAAAAGTAAATATAAAAAAAGAATACATCATTTCATTTTATCCACTCCATGTCCCAAACTACAACAGTCAATTATACTTTACATTGACACAGTAAACCACAGAACTATATCCTGTAAACCATAATCATTTATATTTCCCCATGACATGTATTGCACTTGACCCCTATTTAAAACAATAATTTATATGATATCATAAAAAGTATTGCCCAAATTCACCATTAAAACCACTGTCATACGGCGAGATTCACAGTCTGTATGTGACATACTAAGTATTGCCCTCAGAATCAACTTCTACTTCAGACTTTTCTCAAACCTCCATCAATAAATTTCAATGAGCTCACATTACAGACATCACAAAGCTAACATACAAACAACTCAATAGAAAATATATTACAACCAAATGTCCCAATAGTATGGGCTATACACTTCAAGGCAAATATACAAAGCACCTTTTCCCAGTAAAGCATCGAATAAGACACCATTTCAACTTACCCGAATCCACGTCCCACATCCAAAAGGGTACCTGACACATAAATGGCACACAACAAAAAACTCAAAAGTTCCTGAAAATTCTCTGTAAATAGATCGCGACCAGTATGAATCATGCCAAACACCTATGAGAACTGACCGTCACACTAACTGCAACATGGCTTTGTGAGCATCCACCATCATATAATGGTGAAAATATCATTATGACTAATTGCAAAACACACTGATTGAGCCTACTCACTCGGCACAATTTGTTAGATATCAAAAATAATAATTATTTCCTTACTCAGTGTCACAAGAACTCTTAATAGCAACATATAAAATCCACAAATATCTATATCTATCCAAATCCAATACTAACACTGAAAGAAAAGAAGGTGAATTGCGTCCATCCTAGTATGGTCGCCATCTTGATATAACAATTTTATATTGGAACACAGAAGCAAAGAACAACTACCATATTTTCCTTTACATAAATTCAAAGCTACAATTGTATATTGACTCAATATCATGAAGTATTTTCACAACATCCTACCTATTTGCACCTGGACTTCAAATCCACACAATCCCAACCCATCTTCTGCCAGATACATGAAAATAAAGAAAGGGGATATAACCTAATCCCATCACCATTCTGGCAAAACCATATCATAAAAAACCAACACTAGTCAATTATAAGACCACCTTAGTGAGGTTACTATTTCATTGGGGCAATTAAATGTGGTAACAACAATAAACTATTGGATCACTAAAAGTAACCGTGGGCATTGAACTCCGCTCCGCTAGCGGCGGTTGCAGAGATTTGGTAACTACGCATTTCATTGAAACATGGAATTCATGCAATAATTCGACTCCGCTACATAGTGGAGTTAGATACTGCACCCACACCCCTGTGATAAAACAACTTTACCTTTACATGCTAAAAAGCATATAATCAATTCACAAAAGTGAACTTTGAAAAATACCAGGCAATGAGAGAGGTAATGATTTTGGGGTCACCCCTAACCTAGGGGAGGGCAAGCAGATGCCTTGAACACAAAGAACATATCATGCTGAACGATTCGGTGGTGGTCCCATCCTCCTAGGACCACCCCAAGCAAATTTATGGGCAAAAATACACTGCCAACCAAAGGCCCAGCAAAGCATAATGGGACGAAATTCTAGAGTTTTGTGAATATTGTAGGATTAGCTATCAGCAGAGCCCCAGAGCCTGCCCGTTGAGGAATGTTTTGATATTGGATACTATAATATTCACTGCACTCTAGAATATCGTCCCATAATGCTCTGCAGGGCCTTTGGTTGGGATTGTATTTTTGCCCATAACTGTGCTTGGGGTGGTCCTAGGAGTATGGGAGCACCACAGAATAATTTCAGCATGATGTGCTCTTTGTGTTCAATGCATCTGCTTGTTACTCTCCCTAAATTAGGAAGGACCCCAACATCATCACCTATCACTGCTTGCTATATTTTCATTTTCACTTTTGTGAGATGACTAGATGCATTTTAGCATGTAAAGATAGAATTATTTATTGTTTAACGGCACTGCTTGCTATATTATCATGAGATGACTTTATGTATTTTAGCATGTAAAGATAGTTATTTGTTGTTTTACTAAAGGCATGTGAGATTTCTGTTTTATTAATACGTGCATTATTCATACACATAACATGGAGTCATGCAAAAACTCTGGAGTAAGCTACTGCACCCACAACCCTCTGATAAAACAACTTTACCTTTACATGCTAAAAAGCATGTAAACCAATTCACAAAAGTGAGCTTTGAAAAATATCAGGCAATGAGAGAGGTAATGATTTTGGGGGCATCCCTAAACTAGGGGGCGACCAAGCAGGTGCCTTGAACAGAAAGAGCATATCATGCTCAATTATTGTGGTGGTCCCATCTTCCTAGGACTATCCCAAGCAAAGTTATGGGTAAAAATACAATGCCAACCAAATGCCCAGCAAAGCACTATGGGGCGTGATTCTAGAGTGCAGTAAATATATAGCATTAGCTCTCAACTGAACCTGGAGAGCCTGCCCCTTGAGGAAGGTTTTGATATTGGATACTAAACATCCAACATGATCACCTCTCTCACTGTTTGCTGTATTTTCATTTTCACTTTTGAGTGATGACTATATGCATTTTTGCATGTAATGATAGAGTTACTTGTTGTTTTATTAAGGGCATGTGAGGTTTCTGTTTTATTAATTGGGGTGAGATGGAGCTCACAGAGATTTTAAACTATTCCGCAGAATTCCGCGTAGTAGTACTCCGCCAACTACACCCACCCTTAACTAAAAGGCATTACCATCTTACTACATTCAAAGCCACAATCGTACTGCAGCTCAATCCCACAAGGTATTCCAGCTGCCACATATAAAGTATCACTCATATTTTATACCTCCCGGGATACCCACCGTCCATCACTAACATCGCAGGAGCAGAAAGACGGGAAATACCACATTGTTTCCTTTTACGTTCACAATTTTATTCAGCTAATTTCATATACTTTTATCAACCAATATTAAAAAAATCAAAAACCAGAGTACAACACAGAGAAACCCAATAGTTGTGTCTAAAAAATGTATTCCTCTTCCATTGTTACTCCTATCCTCTACCTATTCGTACAATTCCTGCTTAATTGTAAGACTTATCAACCCATAGGTAACACAACTCAATACATGCCTAATTATGTAAACTTACTTAACCCATAGGCAACAACTCCCTACCTCGTCCACCAAGTTCATAAATTTCAACAAGGTAAAAGCTATACCATCCATTGATGTTCTATATCTGAGAGTACATATGTTTAAGGAGAAAATCATATGATATACAAATGTGCACTATTCACCATGTCACTCTGTGCATCACTATATCCAGTACCACAATGCCCATCAGTGGTATTTATAAAAAGTAGTGAAATTCACTATCCGTATTATGCTCCTTATCAAAGGGCCTTAATCGGCATATACAACATGCTTCATTGTGTCTAAAGAGTAGTTCTCTATCCTCACTCGGTCCATTATCTGATATATGGTCAATTCCATGAAACCATATTTTAAAGTCACCCCTGTGTTCTTCACTGTAATGACATGTCATGGGATATTTCATATAACCATTTCTCAATGCTCTTATATGTTCCTGTATTCAAAACTTTAAAGATATGACCATAGTCCCCACATACATGATATTGCATTCACCACCAATTACATATGTTACAAATGTTTTATTGCAATTAATCTGTCTTATATTGTACTGATGTTCTGTATTATATGAAAAATGTCTGAGCTTGTTCATACCAAATGTACATGCATTCCAATCATTACATGTGAAAAAACCAAGTGCACATTGGGGTAACGAAGTTTCCAGGTCCTGGAAGGGAGTCACATAACTTGGACACAGTAAATTCCGTAAAGATTTACCCTTCCCAAAAATTATTTTGGGAGTCATCGAAATATCCTTCTTAATTCCAAGTACTTCCAATAAAAGATTCCAGTGTTTTATCATAACCTTGTAAATGCTATCACTATATACTGAGTACTTAGTGAAAAAGCTAATTATCGAAATTTAAAGTCCCTTAGGACATCCCTCTTTTTAGCGTCATGTCCCCAGTGATCTTATGAATGTTTCTTTTAGCCTGTTTCAAGACCTTTTGATCATAACCCCTGGCTATCAATCTCCTTTATACATCCTCAATTTTGGCCAATAAAGTTTCAAGCTTCCTGCAGTTCGGCCTAATGCGGAACATTTCTCCTTATGGTATGTTTTTAAAAGCTGATCCAGGGTGAGCACTTGCTGAATGCAAAATGCTATTACCTGCTGAAATTCTTCTAAACATATTGCTCGGAATTGCACCCCCATGAACGTAAAACTGGAGATCCAAAAATTGTATTCTATGCTTACCATGAGGCATTGTTAATTTCACATTAAATGGATTATCATTAAGGTCTCTAAAATACTAATTCATTTGGTCCTCTGACCCCATGCACAACACAATGTTATAATCTACATACTTTCTCGCCCAAAAATATATTTGATCCAGGAGGAGGCATATCGACCCCAGGCATGCTCACATTCATACCATCCCATACAAAGGTTGGCATAAGAGGGAACGAGCTTGGAGCCCATCACCGTACCTTGAATTTGGTGATACCAGCATCCATCGTGTAGAAAATAATATTTGGACAATATTATATCAGTCATTTCGATGAACATAGTATTATGTTCAAAGCAATCAGATTTCCTTGTATTAAAAAATGATTCAGCTGTCAAAAGTTTAAACTGCTTACATCTGCAGGTAGACAGACAGGTGACATCCAGTGTAACAAGCATAATTTCTTCCGACCAGGAAAACGAATCACATTTATTTAAAATGTCCTTATCATCTTGTACATAGGAGGGAAAGTTACAAAGTCCTTTAAGCAATTATCTACATGTTCTGCTAAGTTATCAGTTGATAAACCTCTGCCTGATATAATTGACCTTCTAGGGGGAAAATCCCCTGTCTTATGGACCTTCAGCAATAAATAAATATATATAGATATATAGACTATATAGACTATATAGACTATATATATATTGCTCACAAACATGTGGTAGTCTGGGACTTTGCTGAGCGGCGGTCCGTAGCGGAATCCGGAATACCGTAATAATAGCCAAATACACTTTCTTCTATTGTAGAAAAAAGAAGCTACGGACACTCCAAGATGCTTAATCCGTTTATTCCATAACAGATGCTCTCCTACCAATACGTCTGAAGGTACAAGCCGTAAAGGCGAAACGTGTTGGTTTCCATAGGAGCACTCCTGAAGACTTCTCGCTACCTATTGGGTGTGGCTGCTTTCAGGCTGAGTCGGGTGGCTTTAATCTTTCTTGCCTCCCCTCCCCTCTGGAGTCTTGTCCTGGTTGTAGTGCGCTGAGCGAACACTGTTTTTTAATCAATGCTCGCTCACTTATTAAAAATAATTTGGTCTTTAAGGAGTTCATATTGGAAAGGGAACCCTCCTGGGTTTTCATTACTGAAACATGGGCCAAAGACTCCTCAGGACCAGATTTAGTTGAAGCGGTCCCTGATGGTTATTGCTTAGTACGGCAGGACAGAATGGGTCGCGTTGGTGGTGGGTTGGCTATTCTGTATAAAGACAGGTTCCAATGCCACACTATTCCTGTCTCAGATCCTAGGGACGCGTTTCAAGCTCTCTATTTTTCCCTGTCTGACTCTGCTAATCCCGCGTTTAATGGGATCCTGCTCTATCGCCCCCCTGGCCCTAGAACTGATTTTGGGCTGAAGCTGCTTCAGGTTTTGGAACCTTACTTTGGCCGCCAAAATCTCACTATCTTGGGTGATTTTAATTTTCACCTAGAGAGGTTGGAGGCCCATGACACTAGTTCCCTGTTGGAAGCTCTGTCTGCCTGTGGACTCACCCAACTGGTGGAAGGACCCACCCACCGAGCGGGGCACACGCTCGATGGAATTTTCTCTAACGACCAGAGGTTGGCTGTAACCGACCCTTTCCATCTATCATGGTCGGACCACCTAGCGGTTCCTTTTAATCTGACCTATCCGGCCCAGGACATTATTAGAAAGGTCCCAAGTACAATGGAAGTACGAAGGAACTATAAAAATCTCAGGGAAAACTCCTTCCATTTGTGGACGTCTAGTCTGTCCACTACTCAGGGGATGGATGTTCCCTCTGCGGTCTCGCATTATGAAAAAACTATTGTGGAGGCCTTAGATGAACTGGCCCCGGCTAGGTTCTGCTATTCAGCCAGGAAAAGACCTTCATCTCCCTGGTTCTCAGAACAACTTAGACTTCTTAGACAAGAGGTAAGGAGACAGGAGCGCCTATGGCATACTAGCTGGGACCAAAAGGATAGAGAAGCCCACAAGATCATGTTAAAGAGATACAAGCTGGAAGTGATTAAGACCAAGCAAGAATACTTTATGGTCCTCACATCCTCTCTCTCATCTCCTAGAGAGCTTTTCAGGATTGTCGAATCTCTTACTTCTCTCCAGATCCCAGATCCTGTTGCTGCTTCTCAGGTGCTCTTCAACCAGATAGCAGCCTTCTTTCAGTCCAAAATAACGGACATTTATCTTGCTTTGGAGTCACAAAGATCTTCTACCGCTGAGCCCCCGGTGCCCGCTGCCCTGGCCTCTGATTCTGTTGAATTATCTGAGCTCGGGGGTCTGGAATCTTTTCCTCCTCTATCTTACCAGGATCTTGAGATCCTTCTTAATAAAACCAAATCTGGCTCTCCGCTGGACGTCTGCCTACTAAAGATCCTTAAGCAGTGTAAGGAATCCCTCCTTCCCCCTCTGGTTGACATCATGAATAGGGCGATGAAGGAGGGTATTTTCCCTCAGCAGTGGAAAAAGGCTGTGGTTAAACCACTGCTCAAGAAGCCTTCCCTTGATCCTGGGGTATTAAAATTTTTTCGCCCCATCTCACTGCTACCGGCTCCCGCGAAGATGTTAGAAGCCCATTTAAATCAACATCTGGCTGCTTTCGTGGAGAGCTCGGGCTGTCTGGATCTATCCCAGCACGGATTCAGGAGGGATCATAGCACCGAGTCTGCCCTCACCATAGTGCTTGATAACATCCGCACACGGGTTGATGAGGGCCAGACCTCCCTCCTGATCCTCTTGGACCTTACGGCTGCCTTCGATACCCTTTCTCCCTCGGTACTTACATCTCGACTGAGGGAGATCGGGGTTCAGGGGGCAGCCCTGGGGCTCCTTTCCTCTTTTCTTGATTATAGAGAGCAAAGAGTGATGCTGGGTCAGTTTCTATCTCCATCCCTGTCTATGCAATGTGGGGTCCCCCAAGGGTCAGCGCTTAGTCCTACCCTTTTCAATATCTATGTGACCCCCTTGCCAGACTTATTAGATCTTATGGGATGGAGGTAGTCTCTTATGCGGATGACACCCAGATCCTCGTCTCTCTCTCCCATTCGGTTACATCGACTGCCGCCAATTTTAGATCTTGTATGGAGGCAGTCGGCCAATGGATGATTTACAACTCATTGAAACTGAATGGGGAGAAGACTGAGGTGATGGTGTTCGGAGGAAAGGAGGAGATCTGGTCAGCTGAGTGGTGGCCAGACACACTGGGTGTGTGTCCTGATCTTGCCTCTTCGGCTAAAAATCTAGGGGTCATGATTGATCCTACCCTTAGTATGTGCCAACAGGTCAACAGGACTGTATCAACCTGCTGGGGTATTATCCATATACTTAGGAAAATCAGGCACTACCTCTCCTTGCAGGCAAGAAAACAACTTGCCGTGGCATTACTAGGCTCTCGTCTGGACTACTGCAATGCGCTGTATGCAGGACTGAACAAAAGTCAGCTGCAGCGCTTGCAGGTGGTCCAGAATGCAGCAGCCAGATTTGTTCTTGATCTACCCCGGCATGCCTCTGCCACCTCTGCCCGGAAGCAGCTTCACTGGCTTCCTGTTGCGGACCGTATCTGTTTTAAGATCCTGTGTATGGTTTATAAGGCTTTGGCTAAAGCTAGCCACACGGGTATCAGATCTATTCTGTCATCCTATAACCCGGGCAGGAATCTCTGTTCCTCCAACAGACTGCTTCTTTCTGTTCCTCGTATTAGGAAGGCCAGATGGGGGGGGAAAGCCTTTTCCAATCTGGCTCCCAAATGGTGGAATGCTCTTCCTCTTGAAGTAAGGTCTCTTCCCACTCTTCAAGCTTTTAGATCTGCCTTAAAGACACATCTTTTTGTACGTGCATACCTGTAATGGTGCTTTGCAATTTTGATCTTTTTGATAGGCGCCTTGACACCTTCGGGTTTAGTTTGCGCGATACAAATTGCTTAATAAATAAATAAATAAATAGGAGACCATCTGTTTTATATATATATATGTATATATATATATATTACTTTAGGATTACTCACAAGTAGATATCTAAAGTCATAATCTGATATCAAACATCTTTACTTCCAGTCATTAAGTTTCATATTGACAAAGTGAATTAATTACTTCATTGGATTATAAACAGCTTGCTCATGACAGTCAATATCAGAAAACTGTCTATCAATTTCCTTCATGTAATCCAAACTATCCATAATAACAGCATTACCACCTTTATCGGTTTATCTGATTACTATGGTCTTGTCCTGTTGTAATCCAGTGAAGAGCTGGTTTTTCAGCCTTTGTCAAGTTGCGTTTTTATGTCTGCTGTTTTAACAGTTTATCAAATAGCTGATATAATTCTTCTGTGACCTTCTCCTTTAAAATGTCAATATTGCTATAGCGCATACTGGCTGGAATCAATATAGACCATTGTTTCAATGCACTATCAGCACTGTACATTTTCTTTTATAGTGACAGGATGAAAAAAGTTTGTGATTGGTGAGCAGCTTGAGTGTTGGTGTAAATCTTACCTGGAATTTCCACAGGGGCGAAAGGGTGGGGCTAATCCTGATGCTAACTCCCAACTTCCCTCACCCACCTAATGCCCCAATAATGTCAAAGCAAAGGACGGTGTGGTGGGGAAGAGGGGAAAGACGGAGCCCGGGCTGGGGAAGGCAAAGCCAGACCCAATGGAGGCCTGGGACAAACGCCCCCAGGGGCGCAAGCCTGGGAAAAAGGGGCAATTGCGATTGGTCGCCCCAGGCTGAATTCGGCCTCCCCCAATCAGGGGGACAGGCAGCGGAGGGGGTTAAGAAGGGGACGAGACCCCCCTTGAGCATTCAATCCCCTCGGGCAGCAGGAGAAAAGGAATATGGTGACATGGACTATCGAAGAAAGGAGAAGTACCTGCTGCAGGGACAGGACCTGGCCTTCCCGACTCGCTTTCAGCGGATCCGGCCTTCTCAACGCACTCCACGTAAGCACTGGCAAAAGTGGTGGTAGCCAAGTCATCAATTATGGAGACAATAGCAAAAAGAGCTGCAGATAGACTAGCAGCGTGGAGGCAGGAAGCATATGAGTGTAGTGAGCAGGTCGGGCATCACCTCGCAACTAGAGCTAGACAAAAAGCCACAGGGAACATAATAGCAGAAATCAATTATCCTGTGCGGGAGAGAACCATAGACCCAGGGGTAATTCGCAATATTTTTTATTCATATTACCAAGACCTATATCACGAGGTCACACCTGGCCACTCCGGAGATGTTATGACATATCTTAATCAGATTCCAATGGAAAAATTTTCCCAGGAGGATCAGGAACAACTGGAGAAACTCCCTCAATGGGTGAATATATTGATATATATTAACAGCATCCCAAGTGGCAAGGCCACCGCCTTAGATAACATACCCCTAGAATTTTACAAGAAATTCTCGACCCAGCTAAAATATTGTATGCTACAACTATTTATTCATGTATTTAAGATGGGAAGTCCACTGGAATCCTGGATGCAGGCCAAAATTATAATTTTTCTTACAAATCATAAAACACCATTGGAACCTGGCTCCTATCGCCCTATAACATTGATAAATGCTGATAGCAAGATCTATTCTAAAATCCTTGCCACTCGCATAGCCTTTGTAATTCACAAGGTAGTCTCGACCCAACAACATGGATTTATATTAGGGTGTGGCGCGACAGACCATATTAGAAGGTCATTTCACTATTCGATGCCGCTAACATCTCTAGGGATCCAATGGCACTAATTTTGCTAGATGCTGAAAAGGCCTTCGACAGGGTCTCTGGGAGTTTCTTATGGGAGACCCTGGCAAGGGTCGGAATAGGCAAGGAACTTATACAGGCATTTAAAATGCTCTATTGCCAGCCTAGTGCAAGACTCTTTTTAAATGGTGCACTCACAGATACATTTAAAATAACCAGAGGTACCCAACAGGGTTGCCCGAGCTCGCCGCTTTTGTTCGTTTTATATCTAGATCCTTTTCTACGTCAATTGGAAACCAACATGATTATTAGGCCTATCGTATCTCATGGCTGGGAAACCAAAGTTTTGGCATATGCTGACGATATTGCTCTAGTGACTCCCAATCCTGAAACAGCTGTAGTCGATATTGAGGCAGAGGTGGCGAGATCTGGGCAGCTCTCTGGTTATTTCCTCAACCGCACTAAAACCCAAATTGTATGCAATAATATCAGCATGGTTAATGACACTAGACAGGTAGAAACGGCAACATATCTCAGAGTTGACATCATGGCCAACTTAGATAGCATTGTTGATGTTCACATTGATCCTTTGATCACTAAAACAAAAATCAACTAGTGAGACTACATAATCTACACCTGTCGATTACTGCCAGATGTAATATCATTAAAATGCTATTATTCCCTAAGTTTTTGTATTTATTGAGTGCAATCTCCTTAGAATTTACCACTAACTGCTTAAAAATAATTGAAGACCTATTCTCCCTGTTTATCTGGGCATATGAGAAACCCAGAAGGGCATATAAATATTTATCTCTACCAAGAGAAAGGGGATGATTTTCCTTACCAAATATAGGACTATACTATTGGGCCACTACTTTATTATTTAATCTAGCCCTTATACTAGAAAAGACAAGACATAGCATTACGGAAGAAGTACCAACACCAATAGAACTTATAATGTCGTAGACGCATGGGGTTGGGTCTGAAGATTCTTGAATGACAGTCATTACAAGAAGGTCCATTTCAAAACATTGATTGGAGGGCATAGAATTATAAGATCAGTTTGGAAAATGTTAGGTCTGGGTCGCCTGAATTACTGTACACCCCTCTGCAATAACCCCAATCTACCAGAAATTTTGATAGACCCTATTATCAAAAGATGGCATGATGTGGGTTTGTCCAAGCTCGGTGATTTTTATTCTCTAACTGGTTTAGTTTCTTTAGAAAATCTTAAAAAGCTGTATGAATTAGATGAGGGGGATTTCTATAAATACCTTAAAATCCGGGATTTTCTAAATAAGAAAGGTGGTGGTCCAATAGGCTTTGCCAATAACGATATAATAGATAATTTAAGAAAGAATAGACCGTTATCTCTTGGAGCAGTGTGTAACTTTTTCAACTCATCCATGCCGGATGACATGGAGGCACGAGTATTAAAATGGAAAGTGGAGAGAGGAATTCCAGAAAATCTATTTTTTTACTCAGCTGAGTTATCACAGAAAAGTTTAATCCGGGCCCGGCTCCAGGCTCAATATTATAAATCTTGTTTTTCGCTTTACTACACCCCAAAAAAGATCGCTAAATGGAGGACTGGGAGAGGAACTCTATGCCCCAGGTATGCATTATTTCAGGCAGATCTAAATCACATCTTTTATTCCTGTGATGCTTTAAGTGAATTAAAACAAGAGATCTCCAACTTTTTTAAGGAGGTGCTAGAGTTGACTGTCTCCTTTCCCCATCCTTGATTGGACTTGGGGTGTACCAGGAACTGCAAGGGAAGCCAGGAAAAGAATTTGTGTTTATTGGCATGGCAATACTTCGCTTATGCCTTGCCTCTGCCTGGCTGGATCCAACCCCCCCGGATTTCACCAGTGGCTTTCTCGTCTACTAGCAAATTATAACTTCAAAAAAGCCATCTATGAAAAAAGGGGATTGCGGTCTCGAACAAAAGGCTTAAAAATGTGGGCACCACTGACCAGATGAATAGGTAAATCCCAAATGTCCATCTAATTTTTTCTTTTTTCCCCCCAAAACCTAAAGATAATTAAGTGAGTCAAACTCC
The DNA here is from genome assembly GCF_964261635.1 of Lissotriton helveticus. Classification (NCBI taxonomy): domain Eukaryota; kingdom Metazoa; phylum Chordata; class Amphibia; order Caudata; family Salamandridae; genus Lissotriton; species Lissotriton helveticus. The sequence continues at coordinate 254,543,213 of NC_136058.1, forward strand.
TTGTGGGTGGGTTGGGATTTAATTGTGGGAAAAAAATACTGCATAATTTCCTTTTCTTTCTCTTTTCACATTCTTGTTTGCTTTCCTGTTTGTGTGATAATGAATTGTAATTATTGCATATAATATTGTTAAATTATGCACTAATAAAAAAAGAAAAAAAGGGACATGGAAGGGGATAAGGAAGGGGACACAGAAGTTCCCCAGAAGGGTCAGAAGAGGTAAAGTTGGGGGGGCAATGGCCCAGAGCTGGACGAGGACCTACAAGCAATGCTGGACAGAGCCAGGGAATTGGTAGCTCTGAAAGGGAAAACATGGGTGGACCAGCAAATCAAGGATGGAGCCCATGGGATAGGGAAGAAACAGTGGCAGGCATCCCCACCCGCACCACCCACCAACAAACCCGGCACGAAGGGGCATGCAGCCAGAATGGGGGCCCTTCGCAAAGACCCCCAAGACAAGGGCCAGGGTCCCTGCGGCCAGGAAGGAGGAGCAAGGCTGGCACATGGGAGCATGAGCCAAAAGCAGTAGGGCGGCATCCCCCGAGCTGGTGTCCAGCTCCGAAGCCGAGGAGAACAGCGAGGATGAGGGGTCTGTAGCCAGCACAGCAGCCTCCTAGGACTCGCGCAACAGTCGAATCAGCACAGATAAGCACCGCAAGAAAAGCAGTGGAGGGCCTGGACAGGCACTGTGCGATAGCCTAGCAAAAAGGGGCCCAGGGCAAATAGTGAAACTGGGCACGCAGCAGGGCATGAGCAATTTGGTAATGGAAGGGCCCTGGCCCAATCATCCCCCCTGGCAGATAGGGCAAGGGAGGGACCAACAGTGTTTCCGAAGGGAGGTTTGGGGTCCACCAGCTTGGATGCCATGGTGGCAGTGGCCTGGGGCCGGATCCTCCAGTGGAGTGGGTCCACCATGGGGGTCAGAACTGGGAGGCAGCAAGGAGCAAGAGCAGGGCTAGACCTAAGGGGGGGCACGAAAAGGGCAGCAGGCAAAGGTAAGCAGAACCCCCAGCTGGCACAACGAAGTGAGGCGGAATCACTGGAGGAGGCCGCACAAGGGGGGGCAGCAGCCCCCGGGGCTAGCAAGGCCTGTGAAGTTGGGGCGACAGGGGGAGGCCCAGACCCTAAGGGGAAGCCGGCCAGTGCATACCTGCGCCCTTCCCCGAGTGATCCTCCCACAACCACAAAACTCCAAGGTTTGGCCAATCTCATTCCGCTGGCAGTAAAAGAAAGGATATGGAGGAAGGAGTTTATAGGTTTACAGTCGTACTGAATCGCTCACTTGTTTAAAACTATGCATCAGGAGATATGTACGTATGTGTCATGTCTTGTTTATATGTTTTTCATCGTACCTTTTGCCTTACAGATTTCTTACGCATTCAGAAGTGCTGAAGGTGTCCTTTTTCGAACCGTGAGTAATCCGGTTCTTTAGTTGACCATAGGTTAGGATGCGTGTGCATACCACCATGGTCCACGGTCCTGAAGAAAGCCTCACAACTGGCATACTGAGGCTGAAACATGTCGACCTGCTGTTCTGAATCCGGATGTGGCTGAAGAATCTAATCAGTCGCAACGTCCACCACACATCCTTTTTTAATCTAGTCGTACTACCCTATCATTACATTTTTTTATAAGGAGTAGTAGAGACTATTTTAACATCACCCACTGCACCATCACTTGCACTCAACACTCACAAAAACCTGCTCCGCTGTAATCAGGCGTTGAAGCACACCGGAAAGGCACTCGGCCTCGCTGGTGGGGGTCCAATGATGAAGCATGTCACCAACTAGGTTGGTGGTTTAGGACCCTTCTTAAAACATGAGTGATTCTCATTTCTAGCCGTTGACATTCTGGCTTCACTCTTCTGTTGTTTATTTGCATACTCTTGGGGAATAAGAGTGGAGACAAAGAAGTTCCCTCTCTCTCTCTTTGTTTTGATATGGAACGAGTTTATAGACATCTTTTACCAACTAGAAGTACACCAGGCAGGCTTAGACCAGAGAGTGCAGGACAAGAAGGACGATGATAAGAGGGAGAAGCGCAAACCCAGGGTAGAGCGAACCATAGAGAACTGGCTAAAAGCATTCAGGACCCTAGCTTGCGTTTTTGTGGAGAAGTTCCCCCAGAGCGCAGCGGCAAGCATCTTGTACGAGCAGAAGGTGCACGAGGCACAGCTGAAGTATGATGGGGAGGCCTGGTTGAAATACAATGAGGGTTTCAGTGAGAAGATGCAGACATGGCCAGTGATGGAGTGAGACTGGCAGGACATGGAGGGTTTCTCAACACACATGGTGGCTGCCAGGGAAGGTGTCAGCTCAAGGGACAGCAATGTTTGCCCCTACGATAGTAAGGGTGAATACGAAGATCAACGGTTCAAGGGCAAGAACCAGGGCAATACCAAATCTGGCAAACCATGCTGGAAATTTAACAAAGATGATTGTAAATGGGGGCAGGATGCAGGTTTAAACTTGCATGTGGGTCTTGTGGGGGAAACCACTCCGCAGTCCGCTGCAAGATATGCCAGGGAGCAGGAGTCAGCAAAGAAAGAACCGGCACAAAGAATTAAGGAGTGGGCCTCGTGGTCGGGGGTCCAGGGGCCAAGGACAGGGGGCAGCTGCTGCCAACCCCTGTTAAAACCAGCAGGCTGGTATATCTATTGGGGCAATATCCCAAGGCCACAGACAGACAAAAGCTGGCAGAAGGTTTCTCACAAGGTTTCATAATACCCTACAAGGGGCCCAGGGGGGAACGGGAGAGTCGGAACCTGAAATCTGTAAGAGACAACACAAGTATAGCACAAGACAAGGTGGGCAAGGAAGTTCAGCTGGGGCAGGTGGCCGGCACTTTCAATTCCCTCCGCTGGAGGACTTGGTGGTCTCCCCGCTAGGCATGGTACCCAAGAAGAAGGAAGGGAAATTCAGGTTGATTTGTCCCACCCCCAAGGGCAGTCCGTCAACGACTGGCTGGAACAGGATGATTGTACAGTAGCTTATGCATCAGTAGACGACGCAGTAGACCTGATACGGCAGTAAGGAAAGAGTGCCCTGCTACCTAAAACAGACATAGAGTCGTCGTTCTGACTCCTGCCGGTCCACTCAGACAGCTACCACTTGATAGGTTTCCAGGTAGATGGAGAATATTACTACAACAAATGCTTACCAACGGGATGCTCAATATCATCTGCATATTTCAAGGCATTTAGCAGTTTTCTAGAGTGGAAACTAGGGACACAGACACCGCGAGAGGGGCGGGTCCACTACTTAGACGATTTACTTTTTATCGGCAAGGCAAATACAGGAGATTGCGCCCTCCTCCTGCAGAGCTTCACAGCACTGGTCCAGGAACTAGGAATACCACTAGCACAAGACAAGACAGAGGGCCTATCCTTCTACGCTAGGTGAGTGCAGCAGCTTCTGCGAAAATTGAAGTTCGCCACAAGGGTGATCCCGGCGGGGTGCACGTTTGCAAGAAGACTGGCATGGTTGACCAAGGGCATGACACAAAAACACCACAGGGTCCGCTTAACGCAAGGGGTAAAAGCAGACTTACAATAGTGGGAATCCTTCCTCTGTGATTTCAACGGCACTCTCATGTGGCATGAACCATGGGTAACAGCGTCTCAGCTCGAGCCGTACACTGACATAGCAGGGGGTCTCGGCATCGGGCCACCCTAGGGACAGCGTGGATGGCAGGGGCATGGTCAGAGGCCTGGAAACAAGCAGGGGCCGCAGCGAACATTTTAGTGGTGGAACTATTCCCCATAGTAGTGGTTTTTTACATTTGGGCAGAGCGACTAGCAGATAGGCAGATAATACTGTGGTCCGACAACCACACAGTAGTGCAGGCAATCAACACTGAGACGGCAAAATGCACGTCTGTGGTCGGCCTGTTACGAAGGTTGGTCCAATGCCAACTGGGGGCGAATATAGCGCTTAGGGCACGACACATTCCAGGAATAGACAACTCAGTTGTGGATGCCATTTCTCGTTTTCAGTGGGCAAGGTTCCAAGACCTCGCTCCAAATGCGGACCAAGGAATGACCCCGGTGCCGGAGGAAGCATAGGCATGGGTAGAGCTGGTTTAGAAGCAATGCTGGAACATGCACTGGCCCCAAAGAAAATGCACTGATACCGTAAGTGCTGGGCGACATTTACTGCAGCGACAGGGCTAACAAAAGACCAGCCGACTGGGCAGAGCGAGTTCCTGGGTTTCATAGGTTGGACTTTCAGAGCGGGTAGGACGAAAACATGGGCCCAGATTAATTTGAGTGAGGTGGCATACTACACAAAGATGGCGTTGGGGCAGGACCCCCCCAGGGGTTTTCACTGCATGAGGGCATTGAAAGGGTGGGGCAGAATGCAGAAGGCAAAACGAGATGCAAGAAGGCCCATTCATTTCCACATACTGCAACAGATGATAGTGGCCCTTGGGGAGTTTTGCTCATCAGAGAGTGAGGCTATACTTTTCAGGGCAGCATTCGCACTTGCTTTCTTTGGGGCATACAGAGTGAGCGAGCTGGTGGCTTCAGCAGTAAGGGATGCAGGGACGTCGTGCATACACCGTACCGACCTTAGGATCGGGGAAGGCCACATGGACATCCTGCTGTGGAGGTCTAAGGTGGACCAAGCAGGCAAAGGAAGGTGGACCAGGCAGAATTGCATTAAGGAGGAATGATGCTGCCTGGTATGCCTGGTATGGAGTTACATGGCAACTGTAGGACCCAGAGATGGGCCGCTCTTCAGACATGAAGATGGGTCATTCCTTAGCTGTTTCCAATATATAGAAGTGATGAGGAAGGTTCTGGGGGCGGCGGGGCTCCAGGCCAGGGCTTTCGGATCCCATTCATTCAGGATTGGGCCGCAACCACGGCAGCTGGGCTGGGCATTGTCAGTGATCAAATCAAGGGGATTGGGTGTTGGGCGTCTGGCGTGTTTAAACGGTACATACACCCCACCTTATACTGAGCCCGGCTTTTCTCCCCCCCCTTGTATAGGTCCACCCAAGCTGCGTAGGATGGTATGGTTCTTGGGACATTCCTACGTCACATGGGCACAACAGTGGGCAACGGCCAGAAGTCAATTTGCCGCGATTTGGCTGCGTGACACCGAGGTAGTCTGGATGGGTCGGTCTGGAATGAAATGGGACCAACTGCTATCCGCAGTGCAAGGAGCACCAGGGGAGGTGGCAAATCGGACGCGGTGATAGTCCACCAGGGAGGTAACGCCTTGGCCACTTTAGGTAGGGGGGCCCTGCTAATGACAATGCAGGCAGGCCTAGCTGCATTGGCAAAACTGGTGCGCCCGGCTGAAATAATCTTCTCTGAAATAATAGTGCGGAGGTCCTGGAGGGGGGCGATAGACCTGGGGGCGGTGGAAAGATCCAGACACAAGCTAAACATTACTATGACAAAGATATGTAGGACTAACGGGTGGGGCTTCGTAAAGCATGGCTTCATAAATCTTAGGTCGCTAATCTACCACCTGGAGGATGGCGTGCACCTAACAGGGGTAGGGATGGATATGTTCCTGCTAAACATTGTGGGGGTGCTAGAGCAAATGGGCTTCTCATAAACGGTGGGAGAGCATAGCTGAGCAAGGGGAGATCTCCCTCCAATCAGTGAGATCGTAGATAGCGTGGCGAAAGACAACCTAGAAGGATATGAAAGGAAGGGAAATTGCTAGAAGTAGATGGAAGGCTCACGCAGTGTCCTTGGGATGCCTCACAGCAGGGGTACCAAAGGAGCAAGTGGTAGAACTCAGCCGCAGGCTGGATAGATGAGGTGCTCACATGGGGTCTTTGGGATGCCACACGGCAGGGACCTGGAGGAGCAGGGAGAGGCCAAGATGGCATTGAAGGCAAGCGGGATGGCACTTGCAGCACAAGCAAGTCCGGACGGACACCCTCCAAGTCAGTAGCAATTTCAAGCCTAACCCCTTGGCAACAGTGGCTTTGGTATTTGGGCCCCTCCCCAGAAGGTGATCTGTCTGAAAGCAGATAACGAGCAAAAACTGACTTAATGAGCTATGATGGCAAACCGTTAAATGAGGCAACAGAATGTTATGTATGACAATGATGAAGTAAATGTATAAATGTTTTAAGTGTTTTTTAAACTGCAACCTTTTTCGGCACCAAGCAAGTTGTCCATGGTGTGTGGAATGAGCGCAGTTGGAAAAATGGCTAAGGGAGGGGGAGGCAACTCGCCGCCTGGGAAGGGTTAAGAGGAGAGACAAATCCTGTCCGAGAGGCACGCCAGGAGGATGAGTAGACTTTGGATACTTCCTATTTGTTGCCTATATTAACAGAAAAGTATATATGTAATAGGTTTGTAAGGAATAGGATGTAATGCTATTGTTCCATGATTCCTATGTAAACATACATGTATCAACTTTAACTACCTGTTAAATTCCTTTCTTCCACTATGTATGTAATGCTGGTAGATGTAGACAAGATGATTATGTAGGCAAGTAAAAAGAGTACAAATAGACATTAAGTAATTAGAGCAAAGGACATATATATGATAGTAAGTGTAACATGTACTTACCTATGTTGGAAAAGAATATATAGGAAGTATAATGACACAAATGAGTTTATATGAAGAAACCAAAACACAATGAATTCCTAAATGGAACTCAGGATTAGGCACAAAAAGGTGCGGGCTAAAAAATAAAGGAGATATCCTTAACTTCAGGAACTAATTAAGTCCTCTATACTTTCCTTATCACAGACAAATGCACAAGGAAAAAAGAAGATTCCTGAACGTAATAAAACCATAAATCAGATACATATATCACCAGTAAATACTAATAGTGCAGCTTAGCATTACTACCAGATTGTAGGTATCATGGATTCTTTAAATGTATATTTTGTTTTTTCTTCTTCTTTGTTGGTACTTCCAGGAGCGGCGTGAAGCGGGCCAGAAGATGCAGAAATGCCCTGATATGTCATGGAACAAAGAACGGGAGTCGGCGTACAGTGAGCCGGGCGAGAAACCACTGGATGCGCGAAGCAGTGACCCTAAGCAGGTAAGTGAGGTGAAAGGGCTGAAGACGCGCGCGTCAACTAGAATTCCAAGCACTCTTCCGCTCGTGCCGGCAACTTTTATTCATGCCTTTGCTCCGCCCCGTTGGCAAACGCAATCTGGAGCGGAGCTGTATTGACAGTTGCCTGTGGTTGGCTGACAAAGCTGTATTTAAAGTGACAGTTTCTATAGATTACATAAACTGAGCCTTTGATTTTTGTTTAAATGTAAATATTTGTTTTGATAATAAAGAAAGAGAGTATTTGTTTTTGAGCCTCTCAGTGGCCAAACAAACTGTTGCCAAAAACCGAAAAATCTGGAGAACTTTCAAGGTCAAAGAATAAATGGCAAAGACGGCACGGCTGCACTGGTTGTCAGGCACTGTTGTCACTGCAGTCAAGCCAGGAGCACTTTCAAGGTCAAAGAATACATGGCAGAGACGGCACGGCTGCACTGGTTGTCAGGCACTGTTGTCACTGCAGTCAAGCCAGGAGAACTTTCAAGGTCAAAGAATAAATGGCAGAGACGGCACGACTGCACTGGTTGTCAGGCATTGTTGTCACTGCAGTCAAGCCAGGAGAACTTTCAAGGTCAAAGAATAAATGGCAGAGACGGCACGGCTGCACTGGTTGTCAGGCACTGTTGTCACTGCAGTCAAGCCAGGAGAACTTTCAAGGTCAAAGAATAAATGGCAGAGATGGCACGACTGCACTGGTTGTCAAGCACGGTTGTCACTGCAGTCAAGCCAGGAGAACTTTCAAGGTCAAAGAATAAATGGCAGAGATGGCACGACTGCACTGGTTGTCAGGCACTGTTGTCACTGCAGTCAAGCCAGGAGAACTTTCAAGGTCAAAGAATAAATGGCAGAGACGGCACGGCTGCACTGGTTGTCAAGCACTGTTGTCACTGCAGTCAAGCCAGGAGAACTTTCAAGGTCAAAGAATAAATGGCAGAGACGGCACGGCTGCACTGGTTGTCAGGCACTGTTGTCACTGCAGTCAAGCCAGGAGAACTTTCAAGGTCAAAGAATAAATGGCAGGGACGGCACGACTGCACTGGTTGTCAGGCATTGTTGTCACTGCAGTCAAGCCAGGAGAACTTTCAAGGTCAAAGAATAAATGGCAAAGACGGCACGGCTGCACTGATTGTCAAGCACTGTTGTCACTGCAGTCAAGCCAGGAGAACTTTCAAGGTCAAAGAATAAATGGAAGAGACGGCACGGCTGCACTGGTTGTCAAGCACTGTTGTCACTGCAGTCAAGCAAGGAGAACTTTCAAGGTCAAAGAATAAATGGCAGAGACGGCACGACTGCACTGGTTGTCAGGCACTGTTGTCACTGCAGTCAAGCCAGGAGAACTTACAAGGTAAAATAATAAATGGCAGAGACGGCACGGCTGCACTGGTTGTCAGGCACTGTTGTCACTGCAGTCAAGCCAGGAGAACTTTCAAGGTCAAAGAATAAATGGCAGAGATGGCACGACTGCACTGGTTGTCAAGCACGGTTGTCACTGCAGTCAAGCCAGGAGAACATTCAAGGTCAAAGAATAAATGGCAGAGATGGCACGACTGCACTGGTTGTCAGGCACTGTTGTCACTGCAGTCAAGCCAGGAGAACTTTCAAGGTCAAAGAATAAATGGCAGAGACGGCACGGCTGCACTGGTTGTCAGGCACTGTTGTCACTGCAGTCAAGCCAGGAGAACTTTCAAGTTCAAAGAATAAATGGCAGGGACGGCACGACTGCACTGGTTGTCAGGCATTGTTGTCACTGCAGTCAAGCCAGGAGAACTTTCAAGGTCAAAGAATAAATGGCAAAGACGGCACGGCTGCACTGATTGTCAAGCACTGTTGTCACTGCAGTCAAGCCAGGAGAACTTTCAAGGTCAAAGAATAAATGGAAGAGACGGCACGGCTGCACTGGTTGTCAAGCACTGTTGTCACTGCAGTCAAGCAAGGAGAACTTTCAAGGTCAAAGAATAAATGGCAGAGACGGCACGACTGCACTGGTTGTCAGGCACTGTTGTCACTGCAGTCAAGCCAGGAGAACTTACAAGGTAAAATAATAAATGGCAAAGACGGCACGGCTGCACTGGTTGTCAGGCACTGTTGTCACTGCAGTCAAGCCAGGAGAACTTTCAAGGTAAAATAATAAATGGCAGAGACGGCACGGCTGCACTGGTTGTCAGGCACTGTTGTCACTGCAGTCAAGCCAGGAGAACTTTCAAGGTCAAAGAATAAATGGCAGAGACGGCACGGCTGCACTGGTTGTCAGGCACTGTTGTCACTGCAGTCATGGCAGTTGAATAGTCAACTCCAGTGGAACTGTGCGTGCAAGTAACTTCACCTCCATTGGATCCCGGCTAGATTAGTCATGCCATTAGAGCAGACGCTGGTCCGAAAGCAGTGTACCACCTCGATATTAACCTTTTAGTTTTAATAGAACTTGCCATGTCCTGGCACAAAATGTAATTGTCAACATGAAGGATGGAAAGGCAGTCACTGCTCTAGAAAACAGTATTAAAACATTTTTATTTGGTTCGTATTTATAATGCATAGATGGGTTTTATGGAGGCGAGGCAGCATCAGGATGCCCTTTGGGTGACATATCCCAATTCACTGCTCTCTAACTGAACACAAAAAGTGTCTGAAAAGAATCTTTTCTCTGCAGGCGCGCTGTAACTGTTGTCTTCAAAGGACTGGTTCAAAGTGCCAGTCAAGGGTCGGGGCTGATGGATGAAAAACACTATTGTATGTTGTTAAAAACAGCTTCTGTACTTTGCAAAGTAAAAATCCAGGCAACGTGCAAGCAACGTGTGTCTACGCTAATGAGCGGTCATGCAGGCGGGCTTTTGTTCAAGGTCGCCTTATGGTCTAAAAAGGGACAGGCTTTTGAACACGACTGTTTGTTTCATTTTATACTCATAAACTGCATATTCTATATAAAAGAGCTGACACAAAAGCACTTTTTTTCTCTATTATTTCCTTGGTTGTTGCTTTCTTTGTAGAACTTCTCCTTCTGTCGTGTCTTCCGACACAAAGCGACTGTACTTTAATGCACGTGCAGCACTTTAATGCACGTCAAGCTCTGGGTTTGACTAAAGGCACACATCCGGCCTGCAGTTGCAGAAAGGGGGAGTGGTGGCTTTCACTGGAGATGCCGGAGTGCTTTCTTTGTGAAGAAAGAAATGAACAAGATTTTTCGTAGGAGAGGCTGCACCCGCCTCCCCCCACCAACAGCACCAATGTCAATCACTGGCCCCACCCTCTGCCTGCACAGAGAATGCCAAAGCTTGATTGCAGTGAGCAAGCAAGGCCGGCAAGACTGGTTCCCACAAGGTGAGTTTGGTGAGGGATTCTCCCCAAGAAAATATTTCACTTGATGCTCTCCATACTTCAAAGGCTGTATAACTCCTGCACATACTTTCCCTTAGAATCATAATGAAAATTGGCACATTTGTGTCCATGGCCCTAAGCTCCGCAGAGAGGTCAATGATTGGATGAGCAGGTACTAAGAACTATAATAAGTAGAGGCGTGCAGTTCCTAGGATCGGGGAGGGGGAGGTCTTTTCCAAAAATGCCCTCACACTCTCCGAAGGATGTCGCTGCAATTGCTGACGAGCACCCGCAAAGGGGCTCTTTTGCGGAGATCTTTTGATGATGAGCCGGCGGGTGAGTGCAGGTGTGTGGGCTGGGTAGTCCGGTGAGAATGAAGAATAAAATAGGTCTAGGGTAACCCTAACCCTAACAAGCACGCTTCACAGGTAGTACTACAGAAGGCACATATGTTACATAAAAAGCTAAACTGAAGAATCATACCACCTGGGAAGAGAAAGCACTCTTAGGAAATAGGGGCACATGTACCATGCAACATGTAGTAAAATGTGTGAAATGTAGCAGTGAATGCTACATCTCACTGACTTGAGTTACCTTAGGTACTTGCAGACTGTGGTTGTACAGTCTAATGCAAATATGGTTGGCCGGAGACGTAGAATGTATTTATATGTTCCTTGGCAAAGTTTCACTGTCTAACATTCCTTGTTCGGAGGCTGTGGCAGTGTAGCCAAACCATCCTATTTCCAGTTGATGCGGAGCTCAAATACAGATCAATTACATGAATTATGAATGAGGTGTCACCCAAGGTGGGCTGGCCGTAGTGGGCATCGGGTGTTTCCTTGTGGGCTGGAAGAGTGGGGCTGGTTTTGGACCAGTAGGGGCTGTCTTTGGTGCAGGGGGCCGGTTTTACAGCAGTGCTGCAATATCGGCACCCTGTACTAAAAGTGGCACCAGTGTTTCTCACCACCACCCCTGCCCCCATGCAGCCGGTCCAACTTATTGCCAGGGCTGGTTTGCGTTCTCAGTCCGGCCCTGGGTGTCATTTATGAAAAGACTCACCACAATAATTGGCGACAATCTGGGAGTAACCGTGGCAGTATTGCACTTGTGCGGTGCTACCAGGAATATCAGGAGGACCTGGGAGTGTATGCCACTGTGTGCCTCCGTGTGCCATTGAAATATCGCTGGAACTCTAAGTGGAAATTGTGTCCGCACAGCACGATTGTCGCTGGATATTAAGGCATAGTATTGGAGGTGAGATGGTTTCAATGGTGTGGATCAACTGCCATTTCGGCTGCATTTTTCCTGTGGCGGCAGTGTTTGGTGCGGCAGTTCTGCTGCATTGTTGGATGACGTCATCGGGCAGCGAGCAGTGTGTTGCAGTGAAGTCATCATGATGCCAGGTCATGCAGTGTGATCTTTGTGTGGCGGCCATCTTGGGTATTGCTGCTTCTGTATACTTGCATTAGTTGTTCGTTGTTTGACTACCGGGTCGTGTTAATTGCATACATACTCACAGAGAACAACATTTCAGGGTGTGTAGAATTAACCATATCTGGAGGAATTGTATTAAGAAGTTTTATTGGCAAGCAGGTACAGGTATAACGTCCACACTCTCAGAAAGAAGTCAATCTGATGACTCCACATATTATTCTAGAATACTGTGGAAAAGTAAATTTTGCCATGTTCTGTGTCCCTACGCCTCATCCATCATATGTTATGTGTGCATGATTAAATATGCATATGTACTCCCCATGTCTGATTAATGACGCAATTACAGTTGTGTCCCCCTCTAGTATGTCAGTTTCCAGTCCTCGTGAATACTACGAATATCAGGCCTATGTAAAGCTACGTTGCCACGTTTCTCAGTGTGCACGTTATTCCATTATAAAGTCCCCGTTTCTAGGCCTCAAAAGGGCCCGGACACCAGATTCAGCTCCTGTCTCCTGAAGCCTCGCTGAGGAGCGATACAGCCCCCACCTGTATCCTCAACCCTTCACTTACTTCCTGCCTCGCAGTGCCCGGCCCAGCCTGGCTCAGTCTCTGAGTCTGCCAAGAATTTGTTATGATTCCAGTTATCAGTTCAGTCCTCCTTCTCTGCATTCCTAAGCTACTGAACTGTATCAATAGTTTCCGTCATTGTCTAGCGTTCACGTCTCCACGTTAGAGAAATACTGCATTCAATGGTCATTTAATATTCTTCATCACGCACTACATGTAGAATAATGCATGGTCCAGTCTTAGAATCAAGTTAGCCTTTCCTCTCTTGACTTCTAGTTTATATCAACATGTTCTCTAAACATCAGATACTTAATAGGGTTTAGGTACATGTCGCTCCGACCCTCCAGACTTCAGTCTCTGCTCCTAGCACAGAGTTCATAGCCCCCAGCTTCTCCTAGTAATACGTCATTGCCAGTTTGCGCGCACCATCAGGTTAGAGGTCCCGGCCCCTTAGGTAGCCCCCTCCAATGTTTCCGCCCATTCATGACATATTCTGTTACATTTACATCACATGTCTATGTGCACACCCAGTTACACCCTCTTTAGCCCTTATCTTCCGCGACTGTTTCGCGTCATGCCTCTTGCTCCACCCACTGCTACGCCCATTGCAATGTAATGCTATGTGTTGGCGTTATGTATATATGCTCATGTATTGTTATTAAAAAGTGTTCCCAGTCCCGATCCTGTTGGTGAGCCATTCTAGACCCTGACCACGGCAGCGCTGCCAGGCTTGCCATCCTATTCCGTGCAGGTTGTCCTGTTCCTGTCCTTATGCTGTAATAAACCTGCAAAACTCCTACTACCTCGAATTTTGACTCTTATTTATTGAGCTATCTGTTATTCATTCATTCATTCAAAAATAGATCCGGTATTATTTATTTATATACCACATAATGGCGCCCGAATAGGGACTTGCCCTTTCCCCACGCGTCGGTGAAGCCACGCCGACCCCCTGACCCTCTGCAGTCGTGACGGAACTCTTCTGCGCAGTGGCAGATATTTCTGCTCAAGTATCCCTCAGGCCCACGGAGGAGACGGAGGAGGCGGTCCAGCATCCAGACGAGACGGTGGAGGAACGCGGCGAGTCCCGACCAGAGCCCAAGCCAAGAGTCCAAGGTCCGAGGTATCCGGAGGTCCACCCGTAACTGAAGTCCGAAGTCCGAAGTTCGTCGTCCGTCGTCGTAGCAGTCCAGTCCAGTCTGAGGCTTTCCGTTCTTGCTGCCCGGTGAGTACCGTTACTGGGGTGGTATCTAGACAGGGTCAATTTAATTGACTCTGGTCTGTGGGTTGGTGGTACACAGTCCCACAAACGAAGTGTCCACTTCGGTGGATGCGGGTCCTGACGTGTCTCTTTATGAGACCGGTAAGTTTCGTACTGTTTCAGCAGTGCATCTAGTTTCTGTTCTAGTCAGTTTCTGTTCTCGAGAAAATTTATGTGTCTGTTCTCAGTATTTCCAGGTAGTATTCTGTTCGAACTGTTATTTTTTAAATGTTTTTCATGTATTTTAATGTCGTGGTATGAATGGGGTATAAGTATCGTGTTCATTGTGTATTATATTGTGTCTAGATTACAGTTCAGTCATGCCCATATTTTCCAAGTTACGTCAGTTAAAAACTAGAAAGGGTCTGCTGGAAGCAGCAGTTCCCGTCCCGCCGAGGGACAGTCCAGGTCACTTTATGTATCAGAAACATGGCATAAGTGCCATATTGTATCTAGATTTATGGGTAGAATATACCAAACAGTTAGAAGAAAAGTATAGATGGCCCGTATCGGGTACATGGGATGCCGAATGCATCATGCGAGTAGAAGAGGCATTATGGAAAAAGAAAGCCAGACAGTCACAGAAAGATGCCATCGAGTTATGGCGTAAAGAAGCTCATAAAAGAACCGAAAAAGAAATCAGAAAGTCAGAACTAAGTAGAGAATCCCAAGAACGAGCCCAAGAAAGGGAATTAATCGAGATAGGTGAACGAGTTAGAACTGAGCAATCAGACAGACAGAGGAAAGCCCTCATTAAGGGTATGTATCCTCTTCTTGCCGAGGGCTTGCCAAAAGCAACCCCGGAGGCATCTAGTAATTTCCCGCCACCGTTAGTTCCGACCAAGCTACGTCACAAACCGACCGCAGCTGATATTTTCATCTCGTCCTATTTGGACGACACAATCCCTGAATATGTAAACCCTGTCCGCGCTCCGCCAGTCCCTGTAAATCAGGTAATTCCTACTCCCCCAGACACCGGGGTGCCCTTAACAGCCCCCCCGGGTCAGCCCGCCATACAAGTCCAGCCCACGTTACAATTACCCACCCTGCCAGGACGAAAAGCATCAGTTGATGATTCTAGTTTAGGGGCTGCAGGAGGAGGTCTTCCTCAAACCCCGCCGCCATACAAGCGTTTATCAGCACTCGAATTACATGCTCAAGCATCACAGCGTACTCCTAAAAATAATAAGTCTGTTGCAGAGATCAGGCAAACCCTTGGCGAATGTGTCTATGACCCAGTTCCAGGCGAGTTTAATATGGTTTTATATTCCGTACGCGTAAGGAGAGTGACCGAGTATCTAGTCACCCTACCGAATATGAAAGAAGATCTAGACAGGATATATCGTTTCATCCGTACAGGGGATGACCCACAAAGTATTAGTGATGCCATGTCTCAAAGGAAAGCCGAGATTCAGCGCATGATATTAAAGTTCTTAATTAACTGTCTAATAAGAGAACAGGATCATCCGTCTAAAGACCCGGAAGAAATGAAAACTCTAACAAAGTGGAGTGATAATATAGCCGAAGGAAAGCACAATACCATTGGTGCCATGGAAAGTATGTACAAGAAAATCCGTAGAGAGATAATAAAGATACACGAACAGCGTAAAGCAGCACAAGTAAGCGAGAAAGAAAGTACCTCTGATCCTGAAGAAGAAGACGATGAGAATACCGCCAGAATAGCGTATGTAGGAAAACCTAGATTTCCAGATCGCCATTTACGTCTAGAACACAAGCCAATTTCCCATCATTCAGCACCAGAACAAGGTTCCCTAGAACAAGTATTCCAAGCTACCGATCACATTCTGAAATCACGAATCGGTTATAGTGAGTTAAGTACTATGCATGAACAAGAAATAGTTCGGTCAGCAGTCCGATGGATTACTGATTCTACCACTTTTCCAGACGAAATAGTGGCACAAATGTTTCTGAAAATGCCCCCAGCCGAGCAGCGACTGGTGGGTATGTATATGATTCAGCACCTCATTACTCTGTATGAGGGTCAACATTCTGATCCAGGCCCGTTACATGATATCCTGAACGAGTTACTCCAGTACAGATGGAGAGGTCTAGGTACCGATTTAATTAGTGTCATTCTAGAACAACGCCATAAATATAAAATGTTCTTGAACCCGCATTTCGTTCATGTCTCACCCCCAGAAAGTAAATCATTCTACATAGACAGACAGAATCCGTTACGAGAAGTCCACCCAGTCAGAGGAGCGGGTGGCGAAATGCAGCGAGTGTTTGTATACACTCCAATCACAAAGATGGAACTTCTAGAGATGAAGAAATTAATTCCCTGTCATGACAAAGATCCAGCAGGGTACCATAGAGAATTAAAAGACATGCTCCGTATGGGAGAATACACTTACCCAGATATCATTAAAATGTTAAAAGTCCTGTTGCCCGCCGGGGTGTATGAAAAGCTCAAAGAGAAAGAATGGGAGGTGGGAGAGAAAAAGATAGATTGGGCAGTCCTAGAAGCAGAAGATAAGATACGTGTACCAGGTACTGGTCTAGGAGAGAAATGTAAAGAATTACCAGAATTATTGATTCAAGTTTTACCCAGATTATTAACAACGAAAAAGGAAGACTGGGATGCAATCTCAGCCTGTAAACAGAAACAAGATGAAGATATTAGTGATTTTTATTCTAGGTTTGAAAAGTGCTTTAGTATCAACAGTGGTCTCAAGACAAGTAGTGAGTCGTACCCTCACCTTTTCGTTACTAAATTAGTCGAGAATTCAAGTCCACCAATTAAAAACCGAGTTCTGAAAGTCGAAAGTACCTGGCAAGCTAATACTCCGTCCCAGATGCTCCAGATGCTCCAGTATCACCAGAATAGAATCAGAGAAGAACAAGAACACGAAAGAAAACGTATGAAAGACACAAAAATGAAAGTGCTAGTTGCACAATCTGTTCCTCACGACAGTCAGAAGAGGGGTCCGAATCAAGCCAGTCATCCTGCAGCACCCGTTAAAGGGAACTGCAATTATTGTAAACAGCCAGGTCATTTCATAAACGAGTGTACAGTTCTGAAACATAACATAGCTACTGGTAAGACTAAAGAAAGACCACGTCCGCCTAGACAAGAACAAGTTTCACAGACTCCTCAGTCACAGAATGCACCACAGACAGTTACAGCACCGCAGCCTATTGCTGCAACACAGCATGTTACATCGCAGATGTACCAGTATGCACAGTCTGAGTATCCAGAGTATCAGCAGTATTCATGAAACAGCCTAGAGAGGGAGGTAGGCTTGCCTCTCATCGAGATACCTGTAGATCAAGAAGGTCCCTATGTTCACAGTCAAGTATTAGGGAAAGACAGAAAGTTTTTGATTGATACAGGGGCAAGTAGGACCACAATTAGTCACGCCGAAGTTCCAGGGGCTCCGCTCTCAGGCTCTAGAAATGTTTCCCTTGGATTTTCAGGAAAACCTATCGTAAATGAGATTTCAAAGCCAGTCACTCTAGAAGTAGGTCCATTGTCCCGTACTACTGATCTGTTACTTACTAAGTCATGTCCAGAAAATCTATTAGGCATTAAAACACTGAAAGAGTTAGGTGCAGTTATATGTTGTTCCCCCGAGGGAATACGATTGTTCCTACGTGACTTTAAGGGTCACTATGTATTACGAGATTTTGATCCGAGATTGTCTAATGTCCCGCAGCATTTATGGGCGCAAGGTCCAACTGATGTAGGTTACATGCAAATCACACCCCATCGTGTGACTCTCAAACCAGGTGTAGTGTTACCACGAATCAGGCAGTATAGATTGCCACCTGAGGCTGTAGCAGCCTTATCCAAAATTATAGACGAGCTCATGGCTCAAGGAGTAGTTGTAGAAACTGACTCCAATGTATGTAACTCTCCGATCATTCCAGTCATGAAACGTACTGATCCAAATGCACCCCCAGTATATCGATTAGTGATTGATTTACGAGAACTTAACAAATGTATTATTCCTCAGTACCCAGTTGTCCCAGATATCTCTTCCCTATTGACAGCCATTGATTCCGAAGCCATGTTCTTTACAGTAATCGATCTTAAGAATGCATTTTTTAGTGTTCCCATCCATCCAGACAGCCAGTTTCTTTTCGGATTTTGTTTAAATGGAAGGAGCTATATGTTTACACGAGCTCCTCAAGGTTTCACAGAAAGTCCTAGTATTTACAGTCAAGCACTTAAGAGACAACTAGACAATATTCACATGCCAACTGACACTGCCCTGCTCCAGTATGTCGATGATCTATTGATCACAGCCCGTTCTGAACGTGACTGCGAGCGAGCGTCACTGACGGTTCTGTATTTCCTAGCCGAGATGGGGCACAAGGTGTCCCCTTCGAAGCTTCAATTCTGTGTCCAGCAAGTGGTTTACTTAGGACACTTGCTGTCCAAGAGGGGTAGGCAGTTGACACCCGATCGCATCCAGTTGATAGCGAGTCTTCCTCAGCCCAGGACCCAGAAGGAGGTACGTGCCTTTATTGGCCTTACTTCTTACTGCAGACAATGGATTCCTCAGTATGCATTTCTAGCCAAGCCACTGATACAGTTAACGACACAGGAGACAGCCGCACCGACTGTCCTCCCTTGGACATCTGAACATACACTTAGTTTCTACGAGTTAAAGAAAGCTTTATGTCAAGCTCCAGTTCTAGCTACACCGAACTACAGTAAGCCTTTTACACTTTTCGTCACTGAACGCGAAGGTACAGCATTATCTGTTCTCACACAAGATCAAGCAGGACAATACAAGCCGTGTGCTTATTTTTCTAGCACATTAGATCCAGTCGCCCAGGCTTTGCCCGCGTGCCTCAAGTCAGTTGCAGCCACAGCACTAGCTATCAGACAAAGTGATTCCATAGTTTTAGGACACTCCCTGACAGTACAAGTTCCACACTCCGTGGAAGTTCTTTTAAATAGAACACAAACACAGAACTTGACAATTGCACGTTTAACGGGTTATGAATTGACACTGTTCCAGCCACACATAGAAATCAGACGCTGCAACGTCCTGAACCCTGCTACACTGTTGCCATCAGCTAGTTCAAATTCTGCCGCACACAATTGTGTGGAAGTAGTCAACATTACGACAAAGCCAAGACAAGACCTGACAGACATTCCGTTACTAGATCCCGACCTGACACTTTATGTGGATGGTTCATGTATGAGAACTAGTACAGGAGATTTAGTTGCCGCGTATGCAGTGACTACTGACACTGAAGTTATTGAGACACACCGCATTGACACTCTGTCCGCTCAAGCAGCAGAGCTAGTTGCTCTGACACAAGCTTGTATACACGCCAAGGAAAAGAAAGTTAATATTTACACAGATTCACGCTACGCATTTGGAGTCGTTCACGACTTTGGAGTGCTCTGGCAGGAGAGAGGTTTCATGACTTCTCATGGAACCAAAATTCAGCATGGTTTCCTTATCCAAGCTCTGTTAGATGCAATACATTTACCGACATCCATTGCTATTATGAAATGCAAAGCACATACGAAAGTTACTGACATTATTTCCCAAGGTAATGATCTAGCAGATCGCACAGCCAAGCTTACAGCACAGACTCCAGACATTCAAGTTAATCCGACACAGACACAAACTCCAGATCTGACTACATGTATGACAGTTAAGGACCCCACCCAGGATGTCATAGATATCCAGTTACATGCTACTCCCGATGAAATCAAGAAATGGTCTGAACAAGGAGGGGTCCAGACAGATCAAGGATGGGTGACGAAGGGAAGAACCACATGGTTTCTCCCCGACTCTATGGTTCAAGTTATCATTAATACCGCACATAGTCCAGCACATTTAGGAGAAAAAGCAATGTTAGACAGTATCCAGAACATTTGGTTCAACAAGCATTTACGAGCTGCAGCCAAGCAGAAAGTCCGTACCTGTATGATATGTTGTCAGTTTAATCCAGGTAAAAGTGTCCCGGTGGAACAAGGGGGATTCCAGCCTCCTGACCACCCTTTTGAGGTCCTCCAGATGGATTATATTCAGATGGAGCGATGTCGAGGTTTCAAGTATGTTCTTGTAGTTGTATGCGCTTTGTCCAGATGGACAGAAGCATATCCAGTCCCAGATTACACAGCCGCGACCACTGCCAAGCAGTTGGTTCGTGAGTTTTTCCCTCGATATGGACTCCCTAGAGTCGTATATTCTGATAACGGTCAGCCATTCTCATCTGA
Source organism: Lissotriton helveticus (assembly GCF_964261635.1). Taxonomy (NCBI): domain Eukaryota; kingdom Metazoa; phylum Chordata; class Amphibia; order Caudata; family Salamandridae; genus Lissotriton; species Lissotriton helveticus. The sequence continues at coordinate 254,563,031 of NC_136058.1, forward strand.
ACTCATGAAGCACGTTTCCCTGTTGTTAGGGTACCAGTGGAAGTTTCATTGTGTACGCCATCCTGAAGCAGCTGGTCTGGTCGAGAGACATAATCAGACTCTGAAAATCCGAATTGCCAAAATATGTAAAGAGAAAGGTGTGGACTGGCTAGTAGCTCTGCCAGTTGCTTTGTTTTATATGCGCATGGTCGCACATTCCAGATCAGGTCTGTCCCCGTATGAGGTCGTTTTCGGCCGCCCCCCTAACATGTGGGGTACTCCTAGACCCCGAAGTATTACTGATGTTTCATGTAATATGCTGACAGATTACCTAGCTTCCTTGATGTCTGCCCTCAACTCATGTCGTTCACAGGTTGCCGCCGCATTTCCAGACAATACCGAGGTGGCCCCGCATGAAATCATTCCAGGTTCAATGGTCCTCGTACGTAACTTCGACAGATCAAGTCCGCTGGAGCCACGTTGGAAGGAGCCCCGTCAGGTCCTCCTCACCACCCGTACAGCCGTGAAATTGGAAGGACGCCGCGGCTGGGTACACCTTTCGCACGTCAAGAAATTCTACGGATTAAAGCCGGTCTCCAAGAACATTTCCCAGGATTTAAAAACTTGTCAAAACATTGTTCCTAAGGACTGTCCCGCAAATGACATTGGCACAACCCCTCCCCTGTTAGAGAAAACTCCGCAGCAGGAGTATAAGCAAAAGCTACGGTCTAGTAAAATAAGTAAGCCAGTTTGATTGTCTAAGTCCTCCCCTAGGTGAAACGGTTAGACTGTTTCTGACATGTATAAAATAGACCCCCATAGTGAGAGAGTCAGTCAAAACTCAATCCGATGTATCGTTTTTCTAAGTTTCATATTATTTCTCAGCCTTTTGACTTCCTGCACTAGTTACGCATTTTATCTGTGTTTTCCAGTTCCTCATGTAAATAAGCATTCTAATGTTACAGTAGAGCACACGTTTAGTGATCTGCCTCCTCATGAATATTCATACCGCCTCGCTATGCGTAACAATACTTTTATCCGCATGTTGCATTATTCACACCAGACCAGCAATGCCACTAATTGTTGGGTGTGTGGTCGACTCCCCCCTTTCCAGACGTCAAAGGGAGTTCTGCCACTCTTTCCTTATCCTTTTTCACATAATGGTTCGTGTGGAGCATGGTCCACGTTAACGTCATCCTCAACAGATATGTCTTTTCTTAACAGCACATGTTTCCCAGACAAGCATGGTCCCCCCCACAGAACAGGTTTAGATCTAGAAAATGAAGTGTACAATTTAGGTAACTATTCGTCGAATTTTATGGTCCTGAATGTTCAGTCTGATACTACTCCAGACTCACCTGCTATTTCAGTGTTACCAGTCAAAGGCGAATTATGTGTTCGTAATTATGGTTCTGTACATGTAGGACATAGTGATTGTACTACTATTGTCAAGTATAGTGACAGTGGGAAATCTATTTTTAAAGCTTCACGTCATTCTTATTTTGTTTGTGGTCAAACTGCATATGTTCGTCTGCCCCTCGATTGGGAGGGAACCTGTTACATTGCCTTCCTACTGCCACCTGTTTTTCTAGCCCCACCTGACTACCATAGGAATTCCTACCTAGTACATACTAGACACAAGAGAAATCTCCCGATTGTCGACTATACTGAAACTGCTACAGAGCAATTCATTGATATTGATAAAGGTGTTTTCCCTTATTTAGGTACAGTTGTAAATAGTAAGCTAATCCGTAGGTTAACAAGAACCCTTGAAGCTGTAGTAGATGAGACTGCCTCCGCTCTAGGTAACTTAACCGAAGAGCAATCCTTTATGAGAATTGTTGTGCTCCAGAATCGTCTCGTCCTTGACGTCATACTGGCCGATAGGGGCGGGGCCTGTAGACTCATCGGATCCAGTTGCTGCATTTTCATTCCAAATAACGCGCCGTCTGTTTATTCAGCTATAACCAGACTTCATAAAATTGCCCATCTGTTACACCAAGATCCAGGCACCTGGACATGGTCCGGTTGGTTCTGGAATATAATTTCCGCCTGGGGATGGAAAGTCCTGTCCTTTCTAGGTATCGCAGTAGCGATCATATTCAGCTGCTGCCTCTGTATACAATGTGGCCCTGCGATTTGCGGCATGTGTGCTACCTCTTGTATTCCTAGTCCCAAGCCCCGTTCTAAATCTCGTTCCAAGACAATTCGAGATGAACAAATGGTACTGTATGAAATGATAGATGGCATCATGAATATTGATGTTTCCTGATGGAAACGTAGTGACAAGGAGGGAATGTGGAAAAGTAAATTTTGCCATGTTCTGTGTCCCTACGCCTCATCCATCATATGTTATGTGTGCATGATTAAATATGCATATGTACTCCCCATGTCTGATTAATGACGCAATTACAGTTGTGTCCCCCTCTAGTATGTCAGTTTCCAGTCCTCGTGAATACTACGAATATCAGGCCTATGTAAAGCTACGTTGCCACGTTTCTCAGTGTGCACGTTATTCCATTATAAAGTCCCCGTTTCTAGGCCTCAAAAGGGCCCGGACACCAGATTCAGCTCCTGTCTCCTGAAGCCTCGCTGAGGAGCGATACAGCCCCCACCTGTATCCTCGACCCTTCACTTACTTCCTGCCTCGCAGTGCCCGGCCCAGCCTGGCTCAGTCTCTGAGTCTGCCAAGAATTTGTTATGATTCCAGTTATCAGTTCAGTCCTCCTTCTCTGCATTCCTAAGCTACTGAACTGTATCAATAGTTTCCGTCATTGTCTAGCGTTCACGTCTCCACGTTAGAGAAATACTGCATTCAATGGTCATTTAATATTCTTCATCACGCACTACATGTAGAATAATGCATGGTCCAGTCTTAGAATCAAGTTAGCCTTTCCTCTCTTGACTTCTAGTTTATATCAACATGTTCTCTAAACATCAGATACTAGATAGGGTTTAGGTACATGTCGCTCCGACCCTCCAGACTTCAGTCTCTGCTCCTAGCACAGAGTTCATAGCCCCCAGCTTCTCCTAGTAATACGTCATTGCCAGTTTGCGCGCACCATCAGGTTAGAGGTCCCGGCCCCTTAGGTAGCCCCCTCCAATGTTTCCGCCCATTCATGACATATTCTGTTACATTTACATCACATGTCTATGTGCACACCCAGTTACACCCTCTTTAGCCCTTATCTTTCGCGACTGTTTCGCGTCATGCCTCTTGCTCCACCCACTGCTACGCCCATTGCAATGTAATGCTATGTGTTGGCGTTATGTATATATGCTCATGTATTGTTATTAAAAAGTGTTCCCAGTCCCGATCCTGTTGGTGAGCCATTCTAGACCCTGACCACGGCAGCGCTGCCAGGCTTGCCATCCTATTCCGTGCAGGTTGTCCTGTTCCTGTCCTTATGCTGTAATAAACCTGCAAAACTCCTACTACCTCGAATTTTGACTCTTATTTATTGAGCTATCTGTTATTCATTCATTCATTCAAAAATAGATCCGGTATTATTTATTTATATACCACAATAGTGTGACATAACATAGAATCACTGTACCTGTAGCCATGGATACACAGATGCCTGAATACCACCTATCCTTCCTTTATATAAAAACCTATAATAAATAATACAGCAAAATAAATGCACAACTAATTATATGATATAACAAAGAATTGAGGAACAACCTAAAAAGAATAAAATAAGAGGTTAGTGCATAACACATACAGTAACACCAATCCCTTTCTTTATAAATATTTGAATTACATAACATAACTTCCAAATCTTACTGGAACATTCACAGTTCTACCAATTCGTGTTATTTTTTTAGAATTACTTGAAGAATCTGAAGGTCCATTAGTAACACCCATGGAATTTTTGGAAATCAAACTTGTGGATTGTTGATTAGACATGGATGAAACATTGGATGAACCATGTGGAGATGAATGAAAAACTTCATCTTACATCCAATTCATGGGAGAATCATCTTTTGAATCACCAGAAATGGTTTTTGTGTCAACTTTATTATGATCATAATTTTTGTACAATGACATCCTATTGTAATGCCATGTATTTCCATCACTTAATCTGGCTGATTTAGCGTAAGGTGAGATGACTTGTAATGGAGATGAATATTTGCTAAGACCTTTCTTACCTTTGGAAGGTAACTTTACTTAAACGAATCACCGGTCTTTAATTTAATATCATTTGGAATATGCATTTTGTCAAAATGAACTTTGTATGAATCTTGCATTTTCTTTATGTTGGGTCTTACTAGAGCTCGTGACCATTTGCTATGAATTTTCATTGTGTTCCAAGCTACATTATCTTTACAAAAAGGTTCTCTTCCTCTTAATATTTTGAAAGGACTATAACCAGTTCCAGTAGGAATAATCCTATAGGCCCATACTGTGCTCAACAATTCCTTTTCCCAATTTTTCCAAACTTTGATGGCTGCCTGGATACTGCCCATAATCACTCTGTTGAACCTTTCAACAATTCCATTACCTGCAGGATTATAGACTGGAGTGCATTTCTTACGAATGCCATTCCTTTCCAAACATTTTGTGTATTTTTCAGATGAAAATTATGGACCATTATCGCTTAAAATTTCTTTAGGTATTCCTTCTTGAATAAAAAGATTTTGCAAAAAATATATGACATGTTTACTGTCAAAATTTTCAGTGATGTCAATCTCTGGCCACTTAGAAAATTCATCAGTTATGACTAAGATGCGTTTATTGTTTCCATTTCCATCTTCAGTTGGACCAAACCAATCTATACTAAGATTTTCCCAAGGGTTATCTGGAATTGTTCTTACACCAAGTGAAGGTCTTAATACTTTTAATGATTTGTCAGCATTGATACAAGTTGAACAGTTACTGACAAAACTTTCTGTATCTTTGTCTAGTCCTGGCCACCAATATAGCATTTTAATTCTGGATTTTAATTTAGAGATGCCTAGATGACCTTCATGAGTGATTCCTAAGATTTTCATTCGTAAAGTAACAGGAACAACAATCCATTTACATCTGCAGAAGTAACCAAATTTGTCAATTGATAATTCATCTTGAATTTCCCACATGGCTTTTAAGTCATCTTTAAGATCATTTTTGCTTGGCTATCCTTTGGTGATGAAATCAGTAGCTTTTGATAATGCTTTTCATTGAGAATAAGCTTTGTCCCATTCTTCTTTTGTTATGACATTCATTTAATCAGATACAATAGCTACACTGAATTCATCTGGTTCTGGATTAGAATCGTGCTCTTGCATAATTGGTGACCTACGTAGGTAGTCTGCAACCTTATTGTTCTTACCTGGAAGGTATACAACATCATAAGTAAAGTCTAACAACTTCAAACTCATTTTCGCAATTCTAGGCGTGGCCTTGAGTTTTCCCTCTGATGTCAATACCTTAAGTAATGGTTTGTGATCCGTCCGAAGAATGAATCTAGTACCCCATACAAATTGTCTTAACTTTTGCGTAACCGAGACGGTGGCTAGCATTTCTTTTTCTATCACAGAATATTTTACTTCTGATGGGGATAATGATCGTGATGCGAAAGCAATGGTTACTTAATTTCGTTCATTGTCTATTTGTGAGAGAACTGCTCCCAAACCTTTTCCGCTTGCATCGGTTGTTATAATGCTGTGTGCACAACTGTCAAAGGCTTGGAGAGGAAAGGCAGATGTAAGATCAGCTTTAATTTCTTGAAAATCACGTTCAAGTTCATCGTTCCATTCAAATTCCTGTTTAACTTTCAATAGTTGTCTCAGATTATAAGTTTTCGTGACAAAGTTTTTTTTTACAAATGTCTAATAGAATTCAGCTAATCCAAGAAAGGATCTTACATCATCCTTAGATGTTGGTGAAGGTGCTTTTCCAATTGCATCAATCAAGCTTTTCTTAGGAGAAATACCCTTCTCGCTGACCTGATGACCAAGATACATTACAGAATTCATTCTGAATTTACAAGTTCAGCTGTAAGACCTGTTTCCATTAATTTTTCTAAAACAATCTTCAGTTTTTCATCATGTTCATTCAAATCACGACCTATTATTAGTATGTCGTCCTGAAAGTAAGTTATGCCTTTTAAATAGTTTATTCATAAGACGCTGGAACACGGCAGCAGCAGAAGCGAGGCCAAATGGCATTCTTATATAACGATAACAACCAAACGGTGTAATAAATGCCGTCAAACTTCTGCTGCTCTCATGTAATTGAACCTGATGATAAGCTGAAGTCAGTTCTATTGTATAAAACCATTTTATTTTTATGTCTTTAGTTTGTGACAATAGCTCATCAATTCTGGGAAGAGGAAATTTGTCAATTATGTTTTTTTTATTGAGATCCCTCAAATCTATGCATAGGCGCAAGCGATGATCAGGTTTTCATGCAATAACTAATGGAGCCAACCATTCAGAACTTTCTACTGGCTCAATAATTCCTTTTTTTCCTAAATTGTCTAACTCTGTCATGACATTTTCTCTAATACTCTTGGGAATATTCCTGGCTTCATGGCTTACTGGAACTGTATTTTGTTTTAAAAACTATTTTATGGAAGAATCCTTCAAGTTTTCCTACTCCAACTGAAAACACTTTTGAATTGGTAATGCACTCAGTGAAATCCTTATTGATGTCATCAATTGATGTCATCAATAAGCATAACTTGATTAGTTGATTTGGCATTTAAAATGATTCCCAATTCTCCTTGGTCCATCCACCCTAGGACAGACGGACCCTTTTCAGCAACATACAGTTCCCCTTAGTGGATCTGTCTTTAAATTTGAAAATTTCTTCCACATAACCTACCATAGGGATAATTTCACCTGTAAAAGTTACAGGTTGAATATCTGATGGTTTCAACTTTTGTTTAATAATGTGGGCGAAATCTTTTTCCCAAACTGCTCGTTGGACAATAGTATAAAATGATCCAGAATCAGGTACAATCTGAATATCTACACCACCTATATTAATGTCGCAAATGGGTTTCTTTTTTCCTGTAGTATTTATGTTTGGAACAACATTGTTAGGGTCACCCAAGTCTTCTATACACAAAATACCATCATCCGAAGATGAATCATTTTCAATGTTATCTTCTTTCTTATCTTCTATACTATTTACAGATTTCTTTTTTTTTTGTTCAATCGTCTTCTACAGACTTTTGAAAAATGACCAACAACTCCACAAAAAGTACATCTGGATTTAATGGCTGGACACCATTTTTCTAACTCATTATGACCACTGTAACCACACCTGTAACAATGTTGTCTCTCATCAGAATAATTTTTATCTCTATCGACATATTAATTATTGCAATAATTTCACATAAGGGTGAGTCTCCACAAACCCATCATTTTTCTTGGATGGCTGAATTATTAGAATGCAGAACCAGCTGATCTCTAATAAAACCGTCATGCAAGTCACAAAATTGACAATTTATGGAATGTTTTTTCAAAGCTGAAACGTAATCTTCAACCGATTCAGATTTTGTTGCTTCCTTTGAAAAAATTAATATCTACTGATACCAACACATACTGTAGGTTGATAATATCTATCTAGGTCATGTAATATGTCTAAAAATACATTAGAGTTATAATCAGTACTTGTTTTCTTTTCTATTTGTAAATATACTCTTATACCCTCAGGATCTAAATTATGTAACAACATTTTCTTTTTTTCTAGAAGCTGAAAATTCTTCGTCATTTTCTTCTTCAAGAGCTGCAATGTAGTTTAGAAATATTCTTTCCAGTCAAGCCATTTAATTACAGGTTCGCCTGGACGTGGAAGAAATGGTACTGGAGTAACAAATCCTGAATTCTGTGAAGCCATATTGATATACTTATTGTCTGAATGTTATAATTTTATGTATTTCCTTGTATAAAAATTCACCTCTTATTACCTCCTCCTTGAATCCTTTTCCTTTTTAATTTTAAGAAAAGTTCAATTATGATAAATTTTAACTGAAGATGCTTGTTTATAAATCTTCCTTTCTTTTCTAGATATTCGATAGATACAAGATCTTGTTGTAACTTCCTTCTTTTTTTTGTTATAAATAAATGTGTGCTTAGATAAGTAAGCTTTTGTTACCGTTTATCCCCCGATGCCGAAATTGTAGCTTCCGATGCGCTCCTGATGTCACGTAAAGGTCACGTTGTTTGACCTATGCAATGCCGTGTTCATGCTCTGGATGCTTCGTTCTATTGTCTGCGCAATATCTGACTTGTGAGAGAGTGCGCGAGGCAAGTCGGAACGAGCGGCGTTCTGCGTTCACGGAACGTTGATCCTTGATTACAAAATGCCGATAGAGGTGCATTTGCAACGAACTACGCCGAAGTACAAACAACAGGTACAATCTTGTTAATAAATTACTTATAAGATTTACGGCAAATCCTGGGGAGAACTGTTTCCGATGGTGAATAATATTTTGAAGTCTATTAATTACTTATCGAGTCCGAGGTCTTTCGTGATCTTCAGCTTCTCTTGATCAGGATCGGTTCCTTGAATTCAAAATATTTTCTTCTCAGAATACTTCTGTGTGGAAACAAAAATCTGATGAGCAGTATGCTCTGCTTGTATTTGTTTTAACTGCTAAGTATCGCACAATTCTTTCAAAATTCCTTCTTAAGAGTCGGATGATGACGGTCCTGTGCCTTCCGGTGAGGGTTCAAATAAATTCCATCATATCGCCATTGTGGAATTAACCATATCCGTAGGAATTGTATTAAGAAGTATTTATTGGCAAGCAGGTACAGGTATAACGTCCACACTCTCAGATATTAGTCAATCAGATGACTCCACATATTATTCTAGAAAACTGTGACATAACATAGAATCACTACACCTGTAGCCATGGATACATAGATGCATGAATACCACACAGTGGCATTTCTTTTATGGACAATTTATTGTGGCATTGTGCTTTGCGATCAACAGGAAACAGGTGAGGGCCTTTAAGACAATTTTGGGGCAATTAAGTGACTGGGATCTTAATACACTAGTCAAACATTCTTTATTCGTCTAATAAAAGCCATAAAAGCACAGAATAAAAACAAAACAGTAAAATACCATATGTATACAACGAGTACAGTTTACTTATATAGGTTTCCCAAAAACCATGTTAATTAGATAAAATAGATATAAAACGCATTGTTAAAAACAAGAACTGAGAAAATTCGGCTCATAATATTCAACAATAAAAGAGGATTAGGTGCATTTCTTCGAGGATTGAACAAGTGAAATAAACAGAAGACATTTTTCTCCTAGTTCTTATAATCAATCAATCAGGGGTTGGTAGAGCTCGCTACTCACCCGTGAGGGTCTCAAGGCGCTGGGGGGGCAGCTCCGGATTAGTCGAAGAGCCAGGTCTTGAAGTCCTTCCTGAACCTGTGCAGGGTCGGGGAGCGTCTGATGTCCACAGGGAGCTCATTCCAGGTCTTGCCTGTGATGTAGGAGAAGGCTCTCCCGCCGGTTCTGTTTCTGCAGATGTGGAAGACCTCTGCCAGGGCGAGGTCGGCGGAACAGTCGTTCCTCTTGGGTACGTGGAAGGATACTCTCTCCTTGAGGTATTTGGGTCCGATATTGTTGAGGGATTTGTAGGCATGGGTGAGGAGTTTGAAGGTGACCCTCTTCTTGATGGGGAGCCAGTGGAGGCCTCGTAGGTGTTGGGTCATGTGCTTGTGACGTTGTGTCCCGAGAACGAGTCAGGCTGCGGCGTTCTGGATAGTCTGGAGTTTGTGTAGAAGGGTCCTGTTGATTCCAGCGTAGAGGTGTTGCCATAGGTCAGTCTGCTGGGTATGAGTGTGTGGGTGACAGTTCTTCTGCAGTGGGGGGGGGATCCATTTGAAGGTCTTACGTAGGATGCAAAGGCAGTTGAAACTAGTGGATGCGATGGAGCAGATCTGGCGGTTCATGGAGAGGGAGGAGTCAAGGATGATGCCATGGTTCCGAGCGTGGTCTGTGGGGGTGAATGGGTTCCCGAGGGCGTGGGGACACCAGATGTTGTCCCAGGTGGTGGTGCAGGGTCCGAGGATGAGGACCTCAGTCTTCTCTGGTTGAGCTTCAAGTAGCTGTCTTTCAACGATGCTGCCATGTTCTTCATTCCTTCTTGGAGTAGAGCCTGGTGTCTTCGGGATCCGTCGTGAGTGAGAGGATGAGCTGGGTGTCGTCGGCATAGGATATAATACTGAGCCCATGCCGTCTGACGATGGCGGGGAGGGGGGCTGTTAGATCTGGGGGTCTCTAGTTGGCAGAGGTAGGTACCACTGTCCAAATAGGGACCCTTGCTTCTAGTCAGGACAAGGAGATAACTCTCTGAGATAACCCCTGCTCGCCCTCTAGGTAGCTTGGCCTGAGCAGTCTAGGCTAATCAGAGGCAATGCGTAAAGTATTTGTACCAACACTCACAGTAACACAGTGAAAACACCACAAACTGATTCCACAACAGTTTAGAAAAATAAAGGTATTTATTCTAAAACTACACAAGACCAAAACGATAAAAATCCAACATACACGGTTCAAGAATATGGTTTCAAAGAGTTCTTAAGGTTGCGTTAAAGTTCTTCAAGTTGCGGTAAAAACAAACCACAGTTGCGTGAAAAGTTCACAGTTGCGTCACGTTTACTCACAGTACCTTTAGTTGCAACAAAGTTCCAAAAGCAGAAGCTGGTGCGGTGGAAAACAAGCGATGCGTCGCTCCTGAGACCCTGGGGAGGCGATGCGACAGCCCCGCTGCAGCAGCGGGCGTGTTGCGACGAATCCGGTCTGTATGGGGAGGAAGGCCACTTGTATGGATTCCGGTGCGTAGGTTCCGTAGGAAGTCTGTTCTCGCAAAGGCACGATGCGACGATCTCGTAGGTGCTGCGACGATCTCCGGGGCGACGATGCGCGGTCCAGCGGTGATCCTCTCTCTCGCAGCTCCTCGATGCGATGATTCTGCGACGACACTCGCAGCGACGTGATGCGGTCCGCAAGCAAGCGGTGCGGCGTTCTCACCCAGCGACGACAGGCTCTGCGACGATACTCGCAGCGATGTTCGATTCTCCCGCACCGGTCTGGTGCGTCCCGCAAACGGAGGATGCAACGTCTCTGGCAGCGGCGTCAGGCGCTGCGACGATCTCGACCTCCGTAGCGGCGGGAAACTTCTCGCACTGTCGGGGATGCGCTCCGCAAGCGAGCGATGCGACACTTTTCAATTTCAAAAGTCTCTCAAGCTTTAGTCTCAAGCTTCCCAGCACAGGTCCAACCTCCAGAGGCCCCACAACTGGATCAAGCACTCTAGGAGGGACAGAACTCACTCAGCAGAGTTCAGGGAAGCTGGGGGTGAAGTCCTTTTGTTCCTGGGACTTCAAAACAGGGAGCCAGCTCTTCTCAGGCCCTTGGAGATTCCTTTCAAGACAGGGGACACAGCTCACAGCAAAGTCCTTCCCCTCTCCTTGGCAGCAAAGCAACAGCAGGTCAGTCCAGCAGAGCAACAGCAAGACAATCTTCCTTCTTCAGAGTCAGCTTTCTCCTTGGCAGAGGTTCCTTCTTGATTTCCAGGATGATCTAATTTTCTGTTGTCAGGGGTCCTGTACTTATACCCCTAAAGTCTTTGTTCTCTTGGTGCATGTGGGCCCTGTGCCCGGTCTGAACCAGTTCTGGGCGGATCCTGAGCACTTTGTTTTGGTGGCTGCATCTTTCCTTTCAGAGTGAGGGGCAGGGTCCTCAGCCGCCCAGCAGGGGGGTGGAGCCAGCATTGTGGAAGGCAGGCACAGCCCTATTCAGCCCAGGTGCTAACTCCTCCCACCACTCAAGTCATTCAGCCTAGTGCTGACTCATCCATCCTGCCGGGGAGTTCCCCAGCCCCTGTCACTCACAAACCAGACAGTCAATACACAAACAGGCCCAGGCACACAGAAGGTTCAGACAAGAGAACAGCAACTTTCTAAAAGTGCTGTTTTCAAACACAGGATTTAAAAACAACCTTTCCTAAAAGATGTGTTATTAAATTCTGAGTTCAGGGATACTAGATACTTATGTCCTATCTTGTTCCTATGGGAAGAAATGCTGTTAACCACTGTAGCCAGCATCCCCCATGTTAATCTATGGAGCAAGATAGCCTTACAATAGTGAAAAACGAAAATGGCTGTAATTCACTACCAGAACATGTTACCTGCACCAGTACATGCTCTACCTTTTACATACACTGCACCCTGCCCAGGGGGGTACCTTGGGCCTTCCATAGGGGTGACTGATGTGCACAAAAAGGGAAGGGTTAGGCCTGGTCAGTGGGGACACTGACCAGGAGGACATGGCAGTTCTAAACTGCCCATAGGCACTGCAGTGGCAGGCCTGAGACACCATTTTAGAGCTACTCCTGTGGGTGGCACAATCAGTGCTGCAGGCCCACTAGTAGCATTTGTCATCACCAGCCCTGGCACACCCAGTGCACTTTACTAGGGACTTCATGGTGATACAAATATGCCAAACATGTATATTCAATCAGAATAACAATTTACATAGAGAGCATATGCACTTTAGCACTGATCCGCAGTGGTAAAGTGCGCAGAGTCCTATTGCCAACAGCCACGGGTCAGGAAAAGTAAGGGAGGAAGAAGCAAAAAGTTTGAGGATGACCCTGCAAAAAGGGCCAGTTCCAACACAACCCCCTTCCAGCCTAAAGCCAGGGTAGACCAAACGATACCTCGATGGGATTCCCTGCTTGAGGCGATAGAACATGGAAACTGGCCCACACAGCAGGGCAGTCCTGTTCTACGCCATCCTAAACCCAGTTCAATCACTCTATTTATACTCTCAGGGTCCACCATGCCAATCCATGTGGAACCCTTCTCCTCACCTGTGGACACCACCTGTGCAGCACCTAACCTTAATTTCCTCACAGGTGTGTCCCAACAGACAGACAGCCAGCCACAGTGACCACCAACAGTGATCAGGGATGAGATCCAGGCCTCATGCCTCTCATGGCTCTCAAACCCCTGTGGCATCAGAGGGTGGGGGGCAGTAGCCCCAGGTGCTTGGCACCCTTTGTCCACTCCCTCTCTTGTCAAGTCAGGTCTAACATCCTGGCACTGACCCACCAGTCCCGGACCTGTATCCGGCGGCTGGACAGGAGGCTGGGGTGGGCTTCCCCACACCAGGTTCTCCTCTTCCTTGGGGCTCTGTACCCTCCAACCTGGAGCGGTACCCCCTTCTAGAATAGTCAGGGCACCTGTGGCAGGTGTCCTGCACCATTCACCCACCAGTTCAGGGGTGCTATCCTGCAACTGGTATTCCAGGTCAGGGGGAATGCCCCAGGCCTGGCCCACAAACCTAGACTCCAAAGCCTCCAGGTCAGACAACACCTGAACCTGGCATCCCCACCCAGGGACCAACCCCTGCGGTGGAACACTTGCCTGACACGCCAGGACTTCTGGGGACTTACATAGTACCCCCTTGAGGGTGACACACAACTCATGTGTCCGGTGACAGTCTGCCTGGCGCAGATCACCCGACCCCTGTCCACCTGACAGCGCGGGAAGATCCCCCAGGACAGAAGTGAGGTCACCATGGTCACTCACTGGGGACTCAGCCCTTCTGACTGGTCCCTGACCCACTGGTTCTCCCACTGGGGACTCCATCCCCCTCTCACCCCTCAGTCTGGACTTCGGTACCCTCCCAAATGGAGCTGCACTGCCAGACACCAGAACTGATGGAGGCCTGGTTACAGGCACTCCCCGTTCAACAGACACTAGGAGATCCTCCTCAAATGGCCTACTAGTACAGTCTAGGTCCCCAACCTGGTGTTCCCTTAAGGAACCCTCCAGGCCCTGAGACTGGGTTTCGGGCACTGTGAGACACACCGTCCCACACTCACTCCTTCTCCACTGAGACCGGACATGAGCCTCTACACCCCTCCCACTACACTGGGACCTAACCGGGTTACACTGAACCTCTTCCCCCTCACAGGTCTGGAAGATATCTAAGCCACTCCTTTTGGGATCACTCCCCAATGCCTCCTCAGACTCTCTGGAATCCACCAAGAGGTCTGCCTCCAACGCAAGCTCTCTGGGATCAGAGAACTCACACTCCCCCGGGTGTTGGCATAGCTCTGGAAAACAGGGACTTAAAATATGCTCTCCAACAAATGAATCACACAGCCCCCCACAGTTGTTAACCACGCTACCCTTTGCCTCACCCTCCAGTGCCTCACACAAGTACCCCACACCACTATCTTGAGACTGGCAAGACAGTATCTGACTGTCTCTGTCACACAACCCACACTCTTCTGGCTGGTCTTCACACACACACACCAAGGTTTCTACCATGGGGGAACCCCTCTCCCTGTACCTCTCTTCTAGAGTCAGTAGAGTGTCCCTCCCACCACTAGGAATATGGTCCCCTGTGCCAATCCCCCAATCTACTTCAGGGACACTGCACTCCACTGGACCTACATCATAAACCTGAACCCCCTGGTGTATGTCGACCCCCTCCCTCAAGTCAGGTGCCACATCTCTGGGTGTTTGTACCTTTCTCTCAGCACTAGATATCATAAACATGCTGCCACCATCTGAGCTGGACTCCTCCTCCAACTCAGCAAAGCTCACCTCTTGAGCTACCCATGTTTCTTCTTCAGCTGAGACCCTCATGGCCTCACGCTTCTGGAGCTCCAACTCAAGCTTCCTCATTCTTAATTCATGGGCCAAGGTCAATTTCAATTCTTCCAGGGCATGGGCATTTTTGCTCTCCTCTGCCGCCCTTTCTCTCTCTTTCTCCATTTCCAATTGCTTCAGCTCCATTTCAAGCCTCAACATTTCTAACTTATGATCTCTAGCCCTTTGGTTTTCCTCCAACTCCTCTGGGGAAAAACTTTCAGCTGAATGGTTGCTGCCAGCCCTTGAGGCTGCTCTGGACACAGGCAGATCCTGTGGCCTGAAACCATTCCTTTGTGCATCCTCATCCACTTCTGCATCATCTGTCCCCCCAGCCTCTTTGGTCTCCCACCAGGCCCTTAAGGCCTCCTGTAGCTCCTCCTTCTTGGAGCGGCGCTTCATGGGGCATCCAAAGTTCCTGCAGAACTGCCTGAGTTGACCTACTTTGTAATCGCTTAACATTTCAATATCAAACTCCAGTTCTGCAACATCACTTGCTGGTTTACCATTCAGAGACATGATGCTTGGATTCCTTCAGGGTTACGATCAAAAAAATAGAACCAACCAAAAAAACAGTAGTATGCGGTGGCGTAGTGGTCTGCACTCACTAGTGATGTACACCAATTACTGTGGGTCAAGTACAAATACAAGTTCAAATCCCACCGCCTGACCACCAATGTTAGATCTGGGGGTCTCTAGTTGGCAGAGGTAGGTACCACTGTCCAAATAGGGACCCTTGCTTCTAGTCAGGACAAGGAGATAACTCTCTGAGATAACCCCTGCTCGCCCTCTAGGTAGCTTGGCCTGAGCAGTCTAGGCTAATCAGAGGCAATGCGTAAAGTATTTGTACCAACACTCACAGTAACACAGTGAAAACACCACAAACTGATTCCACAACAGTTTAGAAAAATAAAGGTATTTATTCTAAAACTACACAAGACCAAAACGATAAAAATCCAACATACACGGTTCAAGAATATGGTTTCAAAGAGTTCTTAAGGTTGCGTTAAAGTTCTTCAAGTTGCGGTAAAAACAAACCACAGTTGCGTGAAAAGTTCACAGTTGCGTCACGTTTACTCACAGTACCTTTAGTTGCAACAAAGTTCCAAAAGCAGAAGCTGGTGCGGTGGAAAACAAGCGATGCGTCGCTCCTGAGACCCTGGGGAGGCGATGCGACAGCCCCGCTGCAGCAGCGGGCGTGTTGCGACGAATCCGGTCTGTATGGGGAGGAAGGCCACTTGTATGGATTCCGGTGCGTAGGTTCCGTAGGAAGTCTGTTCTCGCAAAGGCACGATGCGACGATCTCGTAGGTGCTGCGACGATCTCCGGGGCGACGATGCGCGGTCCAGCGGTGATCCTCTCTCTCGCAGCTCCTCGATGCGATGATTCTGCGACGACACTCGCAGCGACGTGATGCGGTCCGCAAGCAAGCGGTGCGGCGTTCTCACCCAGCGACGACAGGCTCTGCGACGATACTCGCAGCGATGTTCGATTCTCCCGCACCGGTCTGGTGCGTCCCGCAAACGGAGGATGCAACGTCTCTGGCAGCGGCGTCAGGCGCTGCGACGATCTCGACCTCCGTAGCGGCGGGAAACTTCTCGCACTGTCGGGGATGCGCTCCGCAAGCGAGCGATGCGACACTTTTCAATTTCAAAAGTCTCTCAAGCTTTAGTCTCAAGCTTCCCAGCACAGGTCCAACCTCCAGAGGCCCCACAACTGGATCAAGCACTCTAGGAGGGACAGAACTCACTCAGCAGAGTTCAGGGAAGCTGGGGGTGAAGTCCTTTTGTTCCTGGGACTTCAAAACAGGGAGCCAGCTCTTCTCAGGCCCTTGGAGATTCCTTTCAAGACAGGGGACACAGCTCACAGCAAAGTCCTTCCCCTCTCCTTGGCAGCAAAGCAACAGCAGGTCAGTCCAGCAGAGCAACAGCAAGACAATCTTCCTTCTTCAGAGTCAGCTTTCTCCTTGGCAGAGGTTCCTTCTTGATTTCCAGGATGATCTAATTTTCTGTTGTCAGGGGTCCTGTACTTATACCCCTAAAGTCTTTGTTCTCTTGGTGCATGTGGGCCCTGTGCCCGGTCTGAACCAGTTCTGGGCGGATCCTGAGCACTTTGTTTTGGTGGCTGCATCTTTCCTTTCAGAGTGAGGGGCAGGGTCCTCAGCCGCCCAGCAGGGGGGTGGAGCCAGCATTGTGGAAGGCAGGCACAGCCCTATTCAGCCCAGGTGCTAACTCCTCCCACCACTCAAGTCATTCAGCCTAGTGCTGACTCATCCATCCTGCCGGGGAGTTCCCCAGCCCCTGTCACTCACAAACCAGACAGTCAATACACAAACAGGCCCAGGCACACAGAAGGTTCAGACAAGAGAACAGCAACTTTCTAAAAGTGCTGTTTTCAAACACAGGATTTAAAAACAACCTTTCCTAAAAGATGTGTTATTAAATTCTGAGTTCAGGGATACTAGATACTTATGTCCTATCTTGTTCCTATGGGAAGAAATGCTGTTAACCACTGTAGCCAGCATCCCCCATGTTAATCTATGGAGCAAGATAGCCTTACAATAGTGAAAAACGAAAATGGCTGTAATTCACTACCAGAACATGTTACCTGCACCAGTACATGCTCTACCTTTTACATACACTGCACCCTGCCCAGGGGGGTACCTTGGGCCTTCCATAGGGGTGACTGATGTGCACAAAAAGGGAAGGGTTAGGCCTGGTCAGTGGGGACACTGACCAGGAGGACATGGCAGTTCTAAACTGCCCATAGGCACTGCAGTGGCAGGCCTGAGACACCATTTTAGAGCTACTCCTGTGGGTGGCACAATCAGTGCTGCAGGCCCACTAGTAGCATTTGTCATCACCAGCCCTGGCACACCCAGTGCACTTTACTAGGGACTTCATGGTGATACAAATATGCCAAACATGTATATTCAATCAGAATAACAATTTACATAGAGAGCATATGCACTTTAGCACTGATCCGCAGTGGTAAAGTGCGCAGAGTCCTATTGCCAACAGCCACGGGTCAGGAAAAGTAAGGGAGGAAGAAGCAAAAAGTTTGAGGATGACCCTGCAAAAAGGGCCAGTTCCAACAGGGGCCATGTAGATGTTGAAGAGCGGGGATAGAGTGATGATCCCTGGGGTACTCTGCAGTTGATTTCCGTGGGTTCGGAGAAGAAGGGAGGGAGTCCAATCCTCTGGGTTCTGCGAGAGAGAGGAAGGGTTGGATCCAGTCGAGGGCGGCTCCTTGTACCCCCTGCGTCATGGAGTCTGGCTGTGAGCGTGCGATGTGAGACGATGTTGAAGGCTGAGGAGAGGTCTACAGCACTAGAAAAATAGCTGGAGACTCCGAAGCAAACCATAGGCGAGGAGAGCATCTGCATTTATATAGGTGTACGGGTCTTGCCTGGACAAAATGACATGGGCGCAAAAGCGGAAGAATATATTTTTTAGGCAGAGGGGCATAAAATTCACAAAATAGAGTAAAGTGCAAAGTGTCCTGTTCAGAAAAATTGTCACATGGACATGGCATTGAGTCCCAAAGCTTCAGAAAACCCTTTGGAAAAGCTTGTAGCCAGTGGATGAGATTCAGTCTAAATCTGGTTAACAGGTAGCGATGATAGACATTATTAACAAGAGACAGGTAAGGGTGCACTTATGGACAGGAACTGAGTGTGTAAGTTCTCACCGTAGGTTTATTGATTTCCACACCCTATCTGGTCTCCTGAAGCCTCGCCAGAAAATCCTATTTGATCTTCCTGATGTCAATAGATCGCAGCAATTTGAAGTTTGTTTACAGATCAGAGCAGCCTAGACATCTCATCTGCTCCGCTATGTACCCCAACCAAGGAATACGTAGAGCCCCCTCCACAGCCATGCAAACCACTATGACAAGCTGATTAAGGGTGGGTACTGGCGAGGACCAAATTCTAATCCATCGTACTAAAGGTGCAACTGCAGTATGATCAGAAATGTATCCCATACCAAACTCCTCATGCAACACGAATCCAAGGATACGGTGGGGGACAGCGAGGAGTCTATGGAAAAATCTGTTTTCCACCACATGCAGATTTTTTACTTCCATAAATCCCCACACGTCGCTGCCATTAGAGGCCATCAGGATACATTTTTCCGTATAGACTTTTAACAGTGTAGGACAGGCTTGTTCCCAACCTTTTTGCAAAGTCCATGGTAGCCCCCATGGCCCTTGCCAGAACGTTCTTTTTGTGCGCAACCCCAGACCCGTTGTTATCAAACAGCACACCCAGGTAGGGGAAAGTTTGGACTTTAGTGAGTTCAACCCCCTGCAGAAGAACTTACACCTCGCAGACTTCTTGGTGCCAATTGTCATGGTAAGTGATTTGGTAAAATTAATTGCTAGATCAAGTGTGTTCATAAAATCTATAAAAGCATTTAAATGTTTTTGTAGCCCTCCACCAGTCCTAGCAAACAACATTGTATCATCTGCATACAGAAGTGCGGGTGTTAATTTGGTACTAGCTCTCTGTATGTTTCTGCTAGTAGCCGAAAGGATGTCCCCAAACTTGTTAATATATAGTGTAAACAATA
This sequence comes from Lissotriton helveticus, assembly GCF_964261635.1. Lineage (NCBI taxonomy): Eukaryota > Metazoa > Chordata > Amphibia > Caudata > Salamandridae > Lissotriton > Lissotriton helveticus. Next base: position 254,582,209 of record NC_136058.1, read on the forward strand.
GGGGGGTGAGGATACCCCCCTGCCTGACCCCTCTCTTAACAGCCCATGAAGCTGACACACGGCCATCCTCATTGTATCTCACCACTGCCCTGGTGTTATTATGGGCAGAATGTAGGGCCCGATTCACAGAACTAACTTAAGACAGAATCCTAAACTTACTACTTTTGCTATTCACAGAAGTTAGGATTTTGTCTTAAGTTTGTCTTAAGACAGACCTAAGTTAGGATTTTGTCTTAAGTCTGTCTTAAGTCTGTCTTAGGACAAACTTAAGACAAAATCCTAACTTCTGTGAATACCAAAAGTAGCACGTTTAGGATTTTGTCTTAAGTTAGTTCTGTGAATCGGCCCCCTAGAAAGGCCACTAGATCCACCTCAAGACCCAGCTTCAAAAGAAGTGCCCATAACTTGGATCTATTGACACAGTCAAATGCCGACGTTAGGTCCATAAAGGCCATGAGTAAAGATCCTTTTTTGCTATTGTGTACTTCCCCACAAGCAGATGTAAGTTAAGACACTGATCTAACGTACTTTTTCCCTGTCTAAAGCCATACTGTAAGTCTGAGATAATATTTGACTTATCTAACCAGGTGGTTATCTTGTCCTGACCACTTTTCCCATAATTTTTACAGCTTTGTCCAAGAGGGAGATTGGTCGATAGCATGCTGGGTCGTCCCTTGAACCCTTTTTAAAAATAGGTATGATAGTGGCCATTGACCAGGAAGAGGGGAGATCACAGGAACATGCCACATTAAACACTTGTGTCAGAATCCTGGCTCAGGTTAGGGAGTCTGCTTTATACAAATCCGCGGGTACCCCATCCGGGCCTGGTGCTTTTCCTACAGCTGTGGCCAGGATAGCTTTTAGTACCTCTGCAGTACTGAAATGCAGTGGGGCACTTTCAATACCAGAGTCCCACTTAATGTCGGACCCCCCCCTGCATCATGCCCACTGAACATCTGTTTTAGCATTTGCTGTGTCTGAGAAGAAAGTGCTATTAACCACTTCCTGAAACTTTGAACTATATGTCAGCACACTTGCCTCATCAAGTGCCTCCCAGGCCTGGGCCCTAATGATATTCTTCCTATTTTGTATTCCAGATTTATAGGCCCTCTAGGCAGATCTAACCAGTGCCTCATACCTCGGACGTTGCTTGAGGGCGTGGATTAAATTACTGTGTTCTCTAGAGCAAGAACCTACAAACCACCTTAACTCCTTTTGGCATTTAATCCTGGTTTTAGTCATTAGGCCATATACATTTTGATATCTTATCGAATGCTTCAAAAACCACTCTATCCTATGAGCTCGTGTGCATGCTGAGTGAAATCTAATTGGCACACTCAGCCTATAAGCTATCTAAAAATGTCTCTGAAAAAACCTTTGACCATTTTAACCTACGTGCTTGGGACCAGATGTACGTCCCTTTTTTGTGGCCGCAAATCAATCAATCAATCAATCAATCAGAGTATTTGTAAAGCGCGCTACTTACCCGTGAGGGTCCCAAGGCGCTGAGGGGAAAGGGGGGTGCTGCTACTGCTCGAAGAGCCAGGTCCTGAGGAGTCTTCTGAAGGTGAGTAGGTCTTGGGTCTGCCGTATGTGGGTAGGGAGGGTGTTCCAGGTCTTGGCGGCGAGGTAGGAGAAGGATCTGCTGCCGGAGGTTGTTCGTTGGATGCGGGGGACTGCGGCGAGGGCGAGGCTGGCAGAGCGGAGCTGGCGGGTGGGGGTGTGGAAGCTGAGTCTGCTGTTCAGGGAGGCTGGTCCGGCGTTGTGCAGGGCTTTGTGTTCGTGGATGGGGAGCTTGAAGGTGATCCTCTTGTCGACGGGGAGCCAGTGTAGGTCTCTCAGGTGGGGGGTGATGTGGCTGCAGTGGGGTACCTTGACGATCAGTCGGACGGAGGTGTTTTGGATGCGTTGTAGTCGTCGTAGGTGTTTGGCTGGGATTCTTGCGTAGAGTGTGTTGCCGTAGTCCAGTCTGCTGATGACGAGGGCCAGTGTCACTGTTCTTCTTGTTTCAGTTGGGATCCACTTGTAGATCCTGCGGAGCATGCGGAGGGTGTTGTAGCAGGAGGGGGAGACGGCGTTGACCTGCTTAGACATGAAGAGGGAGGAGTCGAGGATGAATCCTAGATTGCGTGAATGGTCAGTGGGTGTTGGTGCTGTTCCCAGTGTGGTCGGCCCCCAGGAGTCGTCCCAGGCTGAGGGGGTGGGTCAGAGGATGAGGACCTCTGTAAACAAGGGACCCTCCTGTTTGCGACCACAAAAAATGGAAATGGCATGTACAAATGCTATTTTGCGAGTCACTGACTCGCAAACTAGCATTTGCGACTCTCGCTATTAGGAAGGGGCGTCCCTTCCTAACAGCGAGACTCACTGCCATGTACTATTGTCATGCGACCGCGAAACAATCGCAGTTTACCACCTATTTCAAGTAGGTGGTAAATCACTTGCAAAAGGGAAGGGGTCCCTGGAGGACCCTTCCCCTTCGTGAGCATGTGTGAAAATATTTTTTAAGGACAAGCAGTGGTCCCAGGGACTACTGCCTGCCCTTAAAAAATGAAACTGAAAAGTTTCTTTTTCTTTTAAATACATCCTGTTTTCCTTCAAGGAAAACGGGCTGCATTTGAAAAAGAAAAACTGCTTTACTAAAAAAGCAGTCACAGACATGGTGGTCTGCTGACCCCAGCAGGCCACCATCCCTGTGAGTGCTAGCCATTCCCAATGGGGTCTCATATTGTGACCGCCTCATGAATATTAATGAGGCATGCACTTTGCGACCCCATTGGAAATTGCAAACAGTGTCTGAGACACTGTTGTACATTCACATTTGCGAGTCACAAATTGTCGTAATTTCCTGCAATTTGCGACTGGCAAATGTGAATGTTTGTACATCTGGCCCTTGATCTTTTATATCAAGTTTAGAGTTTGGAATGCTCCTACCCTTCCCTCTACGGGGTTCGATGCAATACACCAGTTCAAGCAAGTCACTATAGGTGGTCCAGAGAACCTTCATTTTTTGTAATGCCGGAGTTAGGGGAGTAGAGACTATTATGTAATCGATAATACTAGTGGAACCCCTGCCTGCAAAGGTGGGAACTGGGGAATCCGTGCCCTACTGCTCTAAGCAGAACAAATTATTTGCAGCCAGGCCTTCCTCTATTAAATGGCCTGAATCCATGTGTTCAAAATGGGACGCTTAGGATAATGCCTCCATTTGGCCCCTTCCCACAGTATAGCTCAAATGGCATAGATGCATATTAAAATCTCCTAAGATTATAATCTCATTGTATGGATCTTGCCTCTCTCCATATTGTTCAAGGAACCTCTCCTGTGCTTTTAGGTATTGAGTAACCAAATTTCTACTGAAGGAGTTATAGAAATTTACTACTAGCAGAGGGGGTAGTTAAAAAACAGCACATTTATTGCTAGCAGAAGAGCTGAGTGCTTCTCTACAATTCTAATAGAACCGGGGAGTTTAATTGAGAACAATAGAGCAAGGCCTCCCTTCGGTCTATCTGCTATAGGTGGAATTGCACTTTTGAAATAGGAGATAAAACCATCCAAAGAAAAATGATCCTGCAGAGCGATTCTGTGACAACACACTATCATCCTCTGCCATGAAACATTATTGCCTTTGGATCTAAGACAAGCTACACTCCAAGACAAGATCTTCAGGCAAGGAGAATCTGGGAGAATGGAAATCAATTTGGAAGGAGAAGTGAAAACCTTACCCATACGCGGTGAAGTACTTGTACACTGCCGCTCAGCCACAGCAGGAGGTAGTCAATCACAACCATCTAGGCCAACCTGCTCTTGCAGGGGATCAAAGCGATTGGTTAGGGGCAGTACAAAGCTACTATTCTCATTTTGGGCTGTTCTAGGTGGCATTAAGGTGGACTGTCTGGGACAAAAGGGGTGGAAGAAGGTAATTGGTTAGAAGTACTGCAGTGAAACAACCTTGATGGATGTTTTAGAGTTCTGGGTAAATGAGCTCTCAAAAAAGGCTTTAGCTTAGGCAGGATGTCTTACATTAATTACCACACAATCTCCTGCCATGTTTTGCCCACCCAGCCCATCCTTCTGGCCATGACAATATGGGGGCACAGAAGGTGCACATCTACTACATTGCTGTCACAATGCCTTGTAATCAAACTTGTGAGGAACTCCTATTAGAATAGCCCTAGGGGCGCTGATTCTGGGGGCAACTCCAAGGAAGTCGGGAGACCTGCACTGGACATTGAGAGTGAATTTATAGTCGGTTGGGCAAATTGAGACCTTGATAAAGATGCTGCCCCTGTCACAGCCTTCTTCTGTGTGGAGGTGTCCGATATGATCTTATACACCCACAACAGCAAGGAACTCTTCAGCATCATCAAAGAGTTCTCCAACCCCAACGCCGGAAACAACGACATCACACCCTCGCAAGACCTCTGCGACTCACTCGCCACCTTCTTCCACCGCAAGATCGCCGACATACACAACAGCTTCGGCGCATAGACCACGCACCCTACCACCGAACCAACGCCACCCACTACCACCCTCTGCAACGGGACCCCGGTCAGCACCGTAGACACCACCCGCACAATGAACACCATCCACTCCGGATCACCAACTGACCCCTGCCCCCACCACGTCTTCAACAAGGCCGACTCCAACATCGCAACCCAACTCCAGGACATCATCAACATCTCCTTCAACACCGCCACCTTCCTGGAGAGCTGGAAGCATGCCGAGCTCAGCGCCCTCCTGAAGAAACCAACAGCGGACCCCACCGACCTCAAGAACTTTCGCCCCATCTCGCTCCTCCCTTTTCCTGCCAAAGTCATTGAGAAGACCGTCAACAGACAGCTCGCCGCCTTCCTCGAGACAAACGGATCCCTCAACCCTTCGCAGTCCGGCTTCCGAGCCAACCACAGCACCGAGACCGCCCTCATCGCAGCCACCGACGACATCAGATCCCTGCTCGACAACGGTGAAACAGCGGCTCTCATCCTCCTGGACCTATCTGCGGCGTTTGACACTGTCTGCCATCGCACCCTAGTACAGCGCCTCAGCAACATCGGTATCCAAGGGAAGGCTCTGGAGTGGATCATCTCGTTCCTCGCCGGAAGAACCCAGAGAGTCCGCCTCCCCCCGTTCAGATCCGAGGCCACCGAAGTCATCTGCAGCGTACCACAAGGATCCTCACTCAGTCCCACCCTCTTCAACGTCTACATGAGCCCCCTCGCAGCCATCGCACGCCAACACAACCTCAACATCATCTCCTACGCCGACGACACCCAGCTGATCCTCTCCCTCACCATCGACCCCGCCAGAGCCAGCCTACACGAAGGGATGAAAGACGTCGCCGAGTGGATGAAGAACAGCCGCCTGAAACTGAACTCAGACAAGACGGAAGTCCTCATCCTGGGATCATCGCCCTCCGCCTGGGACGACTCCTGGTGGCCCCCTGCCCTGGGCACCACCCCCAAGCCAAAGGACCACGCACGAAACCTGGGCTTCATCCTGGACTCCTCCCTCATGATGATCAGACAAGTCAACTCCGTGTCATCATCGTGCTTCAACACCCTGTGCATGGTCTGTAAGATCTTCCGATGGATCCCCACCGAAACCAGGAAGACAGTCACCCAGGCACTCGTCACCAGCCGACTGGACTATGGGAACACCCTCTACGCGGGAACCACTGCCAAACTACAGAAAAGACTCCAGTGCATACAGAACGCCTCCGCATGACTCATTCTGGACATCCCTCGCCACAGCCACATCTCGACCCACCTGAGAGAACTGCACTGGCTCCCCGTCAACAAGAGGATCACGTTCAGACTCCTCACCCACGCACACAAGGCTCTCCACGACATGGGCCCGAAGTACCTCAACCGCTGCCTCACTTTCTACACACCCACCCGCCAGCTACGATCGGCCAGCCTCGCCCTCGCCGCCGTACCACGCATCCGCAGAGCCACTGCTGGAGGAAGATCCTTCTCCTACCTGGCGGCCAAGACATGGAACTCCCTCCCCATCCACCTACGGCTGACCCAGGACCACCTCTCCTTCAGGAAACAACTCAAGACCTGGCTTTTCGAGCAGTAACGGACCCCCCCCCCAGCGCCTTGAGACCCTACTGGGTGAGTAGCGCGCTATACAAATTGCTGATTGATTGATTGATTGATTGATAGTCCTGGGTATTTCCATCTTCTTCAGTCTTCCTCTGTGACAGGGTCTTGTTTCGATGGATCGCCTCATTTTGCGTGTGTTGATCAGGCCCATGTGTGTAGATGCATCTGTTCTGAGACTACCCACTGCAACAGGATTTATACTAGAGTTTATGCCAGGGTTTAATGGCCCAGGTGTTGACACAGAGAAAGTCTTCAACTTTACCTCAATACCCTCCAACGGTAAGCATATGAGAGCTATCAGCGTTTTAAACTAAAGTTACGGCATGGGGAGTAATGAGTCTACCAATTGCTCCATATCTGTGTTAGCATGTAATGAAGACTTGCTATGTAATTGGGACCGGCTCACTCTCTTCTCCCCTGTCTTTTTCCTTTTGGTTGGGGGCCCAACCGGGGCAGTGTCCTCTTCTACAGCTGGCTGCCCATCGTTGCCATTTCTGTTTACACCATTGGTGATTGTTGTATAAAGTGCTAGTGCAGGTGATGATATAGGGCAATGCCAAGTTTAGCATTCTTATCAATGTCGGGATTATCTATTGACCGGAAATCCTGCCTAATCTTGTCTGCTTCTAATCATAGTTTCTTCTCAGTCAGGGCTATCTCATTAGAAATGACATTGACTGCCCTGATTAGAAACACATCTATAGTATTGGCATTAGACCCCCCTGTGTCCCTAGCAGGTGACTGACTTTCTTATATTGTTGTTTTGGTACTGCTAAATGGTATACCATTGTTTAAGCCTGACTGTGTGAAGCCACAGCAACCTAGTGTTGAGCCATAGGTTTTGCAAACTAGCCTGATTGAACCCAAGGCAGCAGTGGCAGCTGGTGAGATTTGAAAGTGGTGCGGCGTAAAAAAAAAATTGTACGGCACTGCAGTGAGTGTGCGTAGCGCGCGAGCCAAACAACCTACGGAGGGTTGGGGGGGGTTATCCCCCCGAGAAAATTTAGAAAAAAGCGTGGACAAATGTTGCATTTTCAAGAAAATTTTTGGGAAAGCAGGAAGGTTAATGAAGCAATTGTTAATTGCCTTGCTGTTTCCCTGTCAAACAGCATCACACCCCTGTACATCTTCCTTCTATGTTCATTGCCTTGCTATGTCCCTGTTAAACACCAGCACCACCTTGTATGTCTCTCTTCTATGTTCATCGCCTTCGAGGTGTATGCATTAATTGTATAATTTGTATATGGTTTGCTGGTGTATAAGACTACTCAACTATTCCTGTTGTATATCTACAAGGTTAATCTCTGTGTAAGCTTTACTAGTAACTACTTATAAATCTACAATAACTATTGGTTTCTTGCACATAACTAAAAGATTACATAAAGTATAAATCTCCTGGTGTATAGCTGTGGGATTACACTTTGTGTAACACTTCTTGATGCCTAAATGTGAGACTTGACTTTGTGTAAGTCTTTCTGGTGTATAATTATAATACTACAGGTAGTGTAGGAGTCTCTAATTTATCACTTTAGTATTAGACTTGATGTGCAACTTCTCGATTTCAAACCGTATAGCTAAACAGTTAATAAAACAAATCTTGATTTTGGATTTGCCAATATTATGAAAACTGGAGTGCATGCTGTTGAATCAACTGTGTCTAAGAACTAAAGAAATTAGATGTATAAAGGTAAAGATATTAAATGCTTTGTGTTAACCAAGTTAAGAAGCAAAGGGTTCCATTCGTTTTGACCCAGCACTGTGTAATAAGAGAGGGTTATTCAAAATCTATTCAAGGATTTTGAAGTTTCGACATTTGATAACTCATTGTAGCAAGCATAGCACAGCAGAACAGCAAAACACAGCAAAGCACATCATAACACAATTCAACGAAGCCCAACAAAATAACATACCACAACCCAGTAGAGCACACTGTGACATAAAATACCACAGGTTAATGTAACACGTCACAACACATTAACATAACAAATGACTCGGCATAGCATAACAAAACATGGTATAATTTAAGTAACTTAACATAGCACAGCATAGCATAGCTTAAAGCAGCATAACAAAATGTCACATAATATACCAACTCAACATACGTACAACTCAACAGAACACAACCCAACATAAGAGAAGCTGGCACCAGATTCAGCTTACATTTCCTGCTGTTTTAACCACAAGTAACTGTGAGGCCGAAATGCCGGGCACATCTTGCGTTTGGCCGGCCCTAAATAAATGTTGTGCAGTCAGACAGTGTCCACTATGGGACATCAGTGTTGAAACAGTACACATCACTGTGGATGTTGGTTATAGATGATAGCATGTTTACAGCGAGCGGGGCAGCAGCAGTGGCTTTTAAAGGGAGTTTAGGAAGAGTTGAAGTATCACCATATGGCATGTTTGTGTTAACAAATAATAAAATAACAGCGTCAACATTAAGCGGACACTCATACCAAGACCAACAACAAGATCTGAACGTAAATACCCATAGAAATGTATAAATCCAATATATTTAATGCCACCATTTTGTCCCCAAACATTAGCTTTCCAGTTTATACAAATACACATACTTTGCTATCAGAACCAGCGGAGAATTACCTGAGACAGCAGGGACCACCTTGAGGCTTCAGTGGAAGAGAGCTGAGACAGCAGGAAGCACTGTGAGGCTCTAAAGACCCGAGACTGCAGGAACCACCCTGAGAATCTATGGGAAGAGACCTGAGGCAGCAGGAACCACCCTGAGACTTCCCGTGAAGGCAGTATTGTGAGTGCATTACATTGTGAGGTCGCACAACCACACCGTACTGTACACCACTTTCCTCTCACTATTCATTTTCCTGGATCTCAGTTAGTACTTGTTATCTTTTCGACCTGCATATCCCAAGCTAGGAATAGCATAGTGGTATCAAGGAGGGATGAATACAAAATATGCACATAAATAGGGTTTTGTGGAAGAGATTTTTCTATTGTTAGTTCAGCTGAGAGGACAAGAGGTGGAGAGAGGTTCTTAGCAGTTGCAGATGAGATGTTCGTTGAATAGATGCAATTTTTTTGTCCCTGGTTTCACCAGCCCTCCTCCCTCCAAGTACTGATTTGGACATTATCAAAAAATTCACATTTTTTTCAATCTTCCGATTTTCCTCTGAAAAGCCATCATTGGAGGCGTATTTGCACCAGAATCTGAATAGACCAAGCTGACCACCTACAAGTGCCTGATGCCAGTGTAAGTCTACTTACACCAAGGTAACTCTTTGAGAGAACAGCAACTGTGCATATGTTGTGCTACAGGCTCTCCCCTTTCATTGAACCATCCACCTCACTGCCTGCTTATGGTTGCCTGGATGCAGCACCCTTTTTCTAATGCCACCCAAGATTCCTCATTCTGTAAATAGTTGATCCTCATTAGGAAAAAAGTAAAGATGAAAAACAATGAAATGTAGATCCAGGACCACAAAGATTAATTTCCAACCACTCATCCCCATAACAACAAGTATCCATTCAGCTTATTAACGCCACCATTCAAGAGTCCAGACAGTTCTAATACCTTGCAGAACCACATGAAGGCAACAGAAAAATAGGGGAGTAGCTGCCTGGCGCCAGTAGTACCTTGTGAATAGCCGTGCCAGTGATAGGAGCTCATTACAAAATATCAACCATGATAAATCCTCTTCTGCTTCCGCTGGTAAAATTTTGTTAAAGCGCTTTCAATAGTTGCTGCATCCAGCTGTTGAATCCTGTTATCGATGCAGGTGGTGCCCAAGTAAAAACCCTCATCTTTGACAATGTTACTGACAATGAAGAGGCCCACCTGAACAACCTTCTAGATCAGGAAGTGTATTTGAAAAAGCTCCTTGGATGACTGCTCCTGGAAACGAACTAATTATGTCACATAAAGTTAGGATTAAATAAGCATTAGCAAAGCCAGAAGGTTTTTTTTAAGTAAACCCCAATTGCTTTGCAAATACATCTGCAACTACCCATCTTTGAATGAGTTTCTTCAAACATTACACATGTTTTCAAAGATAACTGCGATGGATGTATGCACATTAATGGCATAACGTAAGGCACATGGAGAGTGATGAGAAACAACACACAGGACCATGCATTCCCATGGAGTGTTTAAAGGGAAAGAAAAACGTTGTTTCCTGAATGCAAGCAGCCTCAGCAGTGGAAAGATACAAGTCAACAAATCAGAACACTGTTAGACAGAAGTGTTCCTGGGTAGAACAGGCACAAGGATGGGGAGGAAAGCCATCAAATCAAGCTGAGACAACTGAGATTGAATACAGAGCCATCCAAGCAAGAGCAAATGCCTGATCCAAAAGCCCGCTTTATGTGTCTTGGAAACAGTATGCCTGGCCAACAGGCAGATAAATCTGTTTGTAACTGATATGTAGAAAGGCATAGGTAATGATTATGAGTCAGCCAGTAAATGTTAACCCCTACACAAACTCCTGTTTGAACATACGTTGGAATTTTTAGTAGGGGTGAGCAGAACTTGCAGAGTTTCACACAGTGGAATTCCGTAGAGTTACACAAAAAGTTTGCAAGATTCCACAGAGTTCTGCCAACGAATGGAAAATATGCATGTCACACTGTTTGCACTGCAATTTAGTACCAGTAGCGCTAGCAGCACTGGAAAAACAGGGCAAATGGCACCATGCTGTGCGCAAGAGCATGCAACCATTTGAGTTGATTCTGCTGCCGCTCGTGTAGAAAATCGACTCGAGTGGCAGTAAATTTACTTGAGAAGCAGCTCTCTGACCACAACTGTTCGTGACCTCACGCGAAGGAAATGGCACAGGGAGACACCAAACCTCGCTTGCATTTCTGGAGCCTCCACCATGCTGCGATTGGCATCATTTGGCCAGAAATTTGTGTTACAAGAGTAACACAGAGTCGCCAAATTCAGCCTACTCCACATAGATTTTGATACAGAAAGCACTACATGTTGCATAATAGTCTCCATTTTCACTGGAAAACTTGGAATATTTGGTATTTATTGTACCCCATCAAAACCACACTGTGCTATATAGATTTTTACCAGATGCAGTAAACAACCCACCCGTTAACATACGTTAAATCAGGTCCACACTCAGAAAAGTGTAAGCTAAAATTCCCTACATCATCAGCTCAGCATTCAGCACCAGTTGCTGCTTGCAGTCCATTGTGCAGTCAAACGACCATCCACATGCACAAGAATCTAGCCGGTAAAATAAGGATGTTTTCACATCCACTGAACAAGGATTTTTACATTTCTATCATACAAACCACATAATTGCTTTTCCAGAGGCTCGAACAGCTGACCCACTGACCACAGGCCAAAGCCCTTATGTCGACTGTCCCGCCTGTCTTGAGTGTGAGAATAATATAACAAAAGTGCTGTGAACTAGCTGCTAGTGGCACATAACATTTTATAAAAGATTTAAAATAAAATTAATTTATTTTATATATTTCAGTTGCATTTTTATTTGGCCTTTGGATATATTGATAGAGCCAAATGTATGTATTGGTGTTATTGTGTACAGGCTTCAGATTCATAACTTTTTGCACAAATAAAATGGCCTGGTGAGGCCAATTCAGCCAAAATAAACAGCAAAGACGAACGTTATTAGAGCATTCATCAACAAGGGGCTCCCTCAAAACAGGACCAACATGTGAAATGGAAAATGCCACCAATAATCGTGGCCACTGGAAGTATGCCATTTTGCGTATTCAGGGTATTCTGCATAATGATGAATTTGCTGAATTTGCCATATCATCTGCTGCATAATCTGTTAACAAAAAAAAGATGTTGTTAGCTCAAACAGATCAATAGATACTAAATCTGCCGCACCATATGTTGGCACACAGTGGAAGGTACTTCGGAAAGGCTAACTTGTCACCTTTCTGTTGCTTATTGGTATATCTGTGTGTTAAACCGATATGACACCTTTACCCAGCGTTAAGAAGTTAAAAGTGACAAATAAGGAAGTAATACTATCCCAAAATTTGTCACATTACGCTGCATAATTTGCCTTTTCTTGCCGCATAATTTAGTCAACCCGGCTGCATAAATTGGACCACTGTTGTGCATAATTCCGGTGGCCCTAACCAATGCACACTTTTCTTGTGTAATGTAACTGGTACTCATGTAAAGCATCCAATACCTTCTAGCTAGTTCTCTCTAAATGAGCTGCAAAAAGATACTCTATAATGTTTTTTGTTACTCACTTTCTAAAAGCCAATACCCCAACCTGCACAGAGAAAGGGAAGGAAAGTTGGGAAAGTTGCTAAAGCTGCACGGGTAGGAAAAACCCACAGGATCTTTAGCTTTAGTTAGCATTCTTGAACCCTTTCTACCGCATTCAAAGTCACGAACAAGTGCGACATTCAGTGTTCATCCTTCGGTGCTAACAACGAGAAACAACAAACCCGGCCACTGGAAAATCGAACGAACTGGAAGTTCCGGTTTTGCTAGCACTACTGCACAGGAAGGACGTAACAACTCCACCCTGGTCTGGCGGGGCCCCACGAGGAACCTGCTGTTCCCCGGTTCATCAATTTATAACCTGTGCCCCAGTAATTGTTTTTTTTATTTGCTTTTGAGCGTGTGGAGGGCAGCCAAATAATCCTCCAGAAGAGTTATTTCCAATAGTTGATCAATTGACTCATTAACTGGTGAATTAAAAATCAGCACATAATTGATTGATACATTGTATTACCTATATTTAACGTGCAATCAATGGTTTTACAAACCTGAATATTTAAAATACAGAGCATATATATTTTTAATTCAACATAGTTAAAGCAGCAGCATATTATATAGTCTATGAGGGCAGAGTAGCAAAACACCCACCCACGTGTTATTTGTCTATCCCTAACACATTTTTTCCCAAAACTCTTTTTTATTGAGCCATCAGATAATGTAATCAAACATATTACAAAGAAATGAAAGTATACATTAATTAGTATATCAGTTTCTAAGCAGGTTACTACTATATAATAAGCGGAAGCGCGCAGCGGGCGCGCCAAAGGCAAGCCTGTCTGCGCCCATCAGCGCAGAGGAAGCGCAAAGGAAGCGCTCAGCGCCAGCCACGCTGGTTGTTTGGAATCTAATGGAGGGGTTTCGGGGTCATAGGCAGATATTCAAGGAAGATGCTTCTTGATTTAGGTGAGTCTGTTACTAATAGGGGGCTATATACTTTTCTGACTCAGCACTACCCCCTTGGTGACTTTCTTGATAACGGCCTCCTAATACGCGGCCTCCTTAATGTTAGATCTCTTCCTAAACATAGCGTCGAGATTCAGCTTTTGCTGGAATCACATGAGCTCGATGTCCTATTTATGATTGAAACTTGGATGCGTGCGGAGTGTGAGATTGACCTTGTTTGGGCCTGTCCGCCAGGATATAAAATTCATCATCAACCTAGAGAAAAGGGGAAAGGGGGGGAGTTGGAATAATCTATAAAGATACATGGGTGGTTGGAACCATTGGCATTGACATGGTGTGGAACTTTGTGGCATTTTCTTAAAAAATTAGGCTGGTCTCATATGCACTGGGATTGTCTGCTATAGGCCTCCTGGGGCTTTTTGCATATCACAGCAGCAATTATTACTGGATACCCTTTCTAATATGGCAGCTACTCACCATAAACTTATAGTTTTAGGGGACTTCAATTTATGGTTGAATGGACCACTGGATTCTGGCCTTTATAATCTTACTCACTCTTGCGAAGGGCTCGGTCTTTTTCAGCATGTTTTTTCAGCCACGCATAAAGCCGGGCACGTACTTGACCTAATTTTCTCAGAACCTCTCCTTCTACAGATTGGTAATATTCTTCCTATGGATGGGACAGACCATTCTTTGGTCACATTTTTTGTGAGAATGTCAACTGTCCAGAATCAGGCACCTCAATCTAATATTGACTATGTTAGTAGGAATTGGAAGGCTCTTGCCCGTGCAAGAAGTCTTGTCTTGGTGTTCAAGGTGGGAGATTGTTTTTCTGTGAACAGACAAATCGAGGAGAATTATGACACTATCTGTTCTGTAATTACCTCGAGGTGATAACTCCGTCTCAGGAACTCTGTGAGAACCTGGCGGGATTCTTTCTAGAGAAGATCCAGCGGATCATTTATGACCTCAAGGGTGGGCAAAAAGAAGCTGGGAATTTCTCAGTGGAGGATACCAGCACAGCTGGTTGCTTGTTGAGCGAGGCAAAGACTAAAGGGAAAAGATCTATGTACCATGATGCGAACTGTATATCGGAGTTTCAGCCTTTATCCTCAGAGGAGTTTGGTAAACTGGCACAGGGTATCTCCTCTGGCTCACCTTTAGATCCCCTCCCACATAGGATTTGGAAAGAATATGGAGAGGAATTGTTTCCCACTCTCCGCCTCATATGCAATCAGTCCTTAACTACCGGTGTGGTTCCCACCAAATGGAAACCAGCCTTGGTGTCTCCTCTGTTGAAAAAACCATCCTTAGACCTGGAATGTGCAAAAAACTATAGGCCAATTTCTCTGCTACCGTTCCCCTCAAAAATTGTGGCATGTACCGTTAGCACTGCTCTCTCTGCATATTTGGAACAAGCTAATGTAGTGGAGGAGGCACAATTCGGCTTTCGACCAGCGCACAGGGCCGAGTCAGCATTAGTGACGGTCATGGACGAACTTCGGAGGCGGACAAACAGGGGTCAGGCAGTGGCATTGGTCTTGCTTGACTTGTCTGCCGCCTTCGATACTGTAGATCACAAACTCCTGCTGGATAGACTGAGTGGGGTCGGAGTGAGGGGTTGCGCCTTACAGTGGTTCCGCTCCTTTCTGCAGGACAGACAGCAGGCGGTGTCTCTTCCCCCATTTCAGTCTGCTTTCTCTGATATACAGCATGGTGTGCCTCAGGGCTCAGCGATCAACCCTATTTTATTTAATGTCATTTTAAGACCTCTAATTGATGTTATTAAATCACACAACATTAGCTTCGTAAATTATGCAGATGATACCCAGTTGATCCTATCTATGGAGGGTGAGAACGCGACCTCTGGGGAGGTATTTCATGAGTGGCTTCGGGATACGGCTTCCTGGTTACGAAAAAACTCATTGCAATTCAAAGCCGTAAAGACAGAGGTGATTTACTGTGCAGCATCTAAGATTCCTCCCCCCTTTCCTGACAATTTCTGGCCTCCGGAATCGCCAACGGCAATACAGCCAGTGCAAACAGCTCGGAACTTGGGCTTTATATTTGACAGTAGACTTACGTTAGAAGCTCAGGAAATTAAGACAACGGCCTCTTGTTTTGCAATTATCCGTTCTCGCCGAAAGAAAAATCCTCTTTTCCCTTTTCAGGCTCGAGCTCAAGTTGCACGATGTACAATACTTAGCAGGCTCGATTACTGCAATGCCCTTCTGCTAAATTCTCCTGAATTTGTGCTGGATAGATTGCAGAGAATCCAGTCAGCAGCTGCCAAACTAGTACTGGGTCTTCCTAGAAGAGCCTCGGCATCTGCAGCCCTAGCAACACTCCATTGGCTCCCCTTGAGACAGAGAGTACAATTTAAATCTCTCTGGTATTTAAAGCTCTTCATGAGACCGGTCCCCTATCCCTGTGTAAAAAATTTGGCTGGTACACTCCTTCTAGAAGTCTTTGCTCCTCTTCGGCAAGACTGGTGAGGATACCTAAATTTAGAAGAGTCAGAATGGGAGGTAGATTGATTGAAGTTGCAGCGGCTAAGCTCTGGAATAGCCTGCCCTGTGAAATCAGACAAATTCAGGAGCTACTCCCTTTCAGAAAAGCCATTATGACCTGGCTATTTCCTACACTCTAGCGCCGCCATACTGTACACTCCTTGAGCTGTTCAGCGCCAGGATGCCTGCTAGGCGATAGTGCGCTTTATAAGTCCCATAAATCTTTTCATAAAGCAAGAAAATAAACCATTCGGGTCTGTGAACGACAGTCCCTAACATCCGTAACATCTGTGTCCTATAATGCATAGCAAACACTGGTCAAGCCCATCAAGCCTCTCCATATACGTCATATCTGATGTAACTACATTACTGTCCTGTGATATATCTCTACATGGTTACAACTTCTGCAGGTTGTGGTGGAGGCGGTTCCAGTAGGAGACCCCTAAAACCCACGCATCGTTTCCATGTTATACAGTGCTTCTGCGGCCACCTCTGTGCTTTAAACATAGGCTGTTCCTGCCCCATACACAAGTCGAGGCCTGCCCTCCAATTGGCCAATTTAGGCGGAGCTGGATCTTTCCACACCCTTGCTATGTCCCTTTTTGCTAGATAGAACCTCAAGAACGGTAAGTACCTTTTGGAGATATTACTCCCAATCTCGTTGGTGATATGCAGAAGAACAAGCTTAGGAGAGAGATGTATGTCCTAACCTAGTACTTCGGATAAGCAACAAGTAACCCCCCTCCAGAACCTGCCCAATGTTGCACAACCCCAGGCTGTTTGTTGAAGTGTACCTTCCTCGCTGCCGCATCGCAGGCACATAGGGGAATCTATAAGCCCCGCCCTCCAAAGTCAGAATCTGGTAAAGTAGGCCCGATGTAGATACTTAAATTGGATACATCTGAGACGGGATGCAATTGCAGCCCATCTCGGGGATTCCAGGGCCTCTGTCCAATCATCACTATCTAGGGGACCCAAGCCTGTCTGTCATTTTTCCCGAAGTCAATCTAAAGTTGTGAAAAGGTTTGTCACTTATGTTTGGTAGATCTTTGCTGTTTTATGATCTCCTAAATCCCCCATAAAAACCTTCGCCTCAATAGGGTTAAATTCCAGAAGGGATTCTAGGTGTGTAATATATGGGGATAGGGCACGTCTCAATTGCAAGTATTTCTAAAATTGTGTGTGCGGCATGGCATATTCATGTCTGAGCTCCTGAAAGGATCTCATCGTGGTGCCATGCATGACATTCGCCAGCATGGATATACCTATAGCTTCCCATGGCTTGAACCCTATTAGTGCGGACACTTGTGGCATAAGGCTAATCTGCCAAAAGGGTGTCTACCGTGTCAACCGCCCCCACCACCACATCTTGCGCAGTGAGATTGTCCACACACCGAAAACCACACGTGTAGCAGGTGGCAACTTCCGCAGCTCTTTCGGTGTGTATAGTAGTTTGTGGGGCAATACATCCCCCATAAGCCATCTCTCTTCCTGATAGGCCAGGTCATTGCTAATCCCAGACCACCAGTCGTTCAAAATCAATAGGTGGGATGCTACATGATAGGATTGAATATTAGGAGTCGCTATACCTCCACAATAGGTTGATTGAAAACACTTTTAAGTGGTACTCTACCGGTCTGACCATGACACAGAAAGCAGCTCAACCTGGAGTTAAACTGCTGGAACCAGGAGATTGCTATCTGAAAAGGGTGGTTCTGCAGTTAGTAGAGAAGGCGAGGGAGAGACACCATTTTGAATATGGCTAATCTACCCAGTATAGAAAGGGGCATACGCGCCCAAGACTCCATCTCCGTCTGAGTGGGCATACAGATGGGGCAATGTTCTTATTCCATGACATTGATTGATTGTCCAAGATGTAAACTACAAGATATTTCAGTCCGGTTGTGACCAGTGTTACTTCCGCTGTCCAGGTGCCGATTTCCGAGCCACCATGAATGGGCCAGAGAATTGACTTCTTAGTGTTTATGTATACGCCAGAATGCTGACCAGAAATCTGCATAATGCAGAGAATACGAGGTCCCGTCCGACGTGGATCCATGAGGAAAAACAGCACATTGTCCTCATAAAGGGAGATCCGATCCAAAAATCCCCCCAGCCATTCGAAGCCCTTCACCTGCACGTCGATTTGAATCCATGAGGCTAGAGGTTCTATAGCTAAGGCAAATAAATACGGGGAGAGGGGGCACCCCTGCCGGGTGCCACGTCCTATGGAGAAGGGATCTGATATCACCTGGCCACTTTAACCGAGGCCGAAAGGTCAGTATAAAATAGTCTAATATAGAACTTGAGTCGTAGGCCTATGTTTAGGCACTGTAAAAGAGCAAACAGGTAGGTCCAACCCAGCGAGTAAAATGCTCTATCGATGACGGTCAGCAATAGAGCTGCCGGGCCTTCCAGGTAATCAATTGCCGCCACCGCATTATGTACCCGTCGAATATTGTGACGGGTCGCCTGATGGGGTTTGAAAGCTGTCCTGATCAGGGTGAACCAGATCTGACATGTAAGGGAGGATGCGATTGGCTTTAGCCAATAACTTGGCCTCCACATTCAGCAATGAAATAGGGTGGTACGAAGAGTGTTGATGTGGAGGTCGGCCAGGTTTGGAGAAAACCGTGATTTCGGCGTGTCACCAGTCTGCCCGGGGTATCCCCTCCTCAAGGGCCACATGGATCACTTTCAGATAATGAAGAAGGAATTGAGATTGGAACGATTTAAAAAACTCACACGGGAAACCGTTCGGACCCGGTGCTTTAGCGGAGCACAAATCGACCAGAGCACACTCAGCTCCTCAGTTGTCAGCAGGGCATCAAGATCAGCCCGCCGCATCTGAAATGGCCTTGTGGGGTAAGTCGTAAAGATTTTGGTGAATCAGGGGCATAAAGCTCTGCATAATAAGCTGCAAAGCTAGAAGCTAGAGTAGGATCTGTGAGTGTTCGACCATCATTATCGAGAATACCCGGTATGCTTACCGGACTGAGGGATCGCTGGCACAAGGGGTGTAAAAGGGAACTTGATTAATCGCCCCATTGATAAATTCCCCTGTGGGAAGCCAGCCAAGCCTGTCTGGCCTCATCGCGCAGCGTGTCAGCATAGGTTTGTTGCAAAAGGAGCAGTAGGCCACACCCCTACAACTCTGCTCAAATTCCAACAGCCGGGCCTCAGTCTGAAGCAGCGCCTCCCAGCGTTTCTGCCATTGAGCAGCACAATACGCAATATCCGCCCCCTAATGGTGGTATTCATGGCTTCCCAGATAGTGACTGAAGAACTCACCGTGCCCAGAATATTGGCAAAATAATCCGCGAGTGTCTGACAAGTATGATTTGTACTGAAAATCTTGAAGATGCCACGGCGACAGGTGCCATCTAAAGGGGGGACTAGACACTTCTAGGCACAGAGTCAGGGCCACAGGAGAGTGAGCCTAGAAGCCCCTAAATAATATATCTGTTGTAACAATTTGAGAATAGTATGTACTTGGTATAAATATATAATCAAGCCTGGAGAAAGAGTTGGGCACTGCTGAATAACATGTATAGCCTTATGTTGTCGGTGTAGGTGTCTCCATGTGTCTATCCATCCCATGTCTCCCCCCAGTGTCTGCAGACGTGTATCCCTCAGTGATTCTGGTGCAGTGCGTGGCCTCCACATATCCTGAGCCACATTCACTACGTCGTTCCAGTCCCCACCCATTATAGAGAGGCCCAGAGGCATCTCCAGCAGCGTTTTCATCAGGTGCTCTACAAACGAGTCAGAGAGTGAGGGAGTGCATAAATACTACAGAGTGTAATGGCCTCTCCATGTAGTGAACCCGTCACAATAATGTACCTACATCCCTAACACATTTAAGAAAAAACTGTAACCACAGTGCAGCCTGCAAGTTATACATTCAAATGAAACCAGGCTATTTTGTCTTAAGACATACAGCTTTAAGCACAAACTGCATACAATGTTGATCTTTCTGATTTAGGGAGGTGGTATGGAATGCCAGTGATTTAATTGATGATGTCATTTCGGGTGTCATCTCTGACATCATGCGTCATGAGCGTTTTTTTGGCAAAATCCTGAAAAAATCAAAATGACTCCAGGATAAATCTTTCTGTAAATGATAAACAATATTGCTATGTTACACCTAAATTTAAAATGGATTGCCCTAAGCCAGCCACAGTTCAGAACACCTCATAAATAGGCTTAAGGGCCTAAGGACTCAATATAAATTATTTGTTATTATACCAAAGCAAACTTCATACAAAACCAAATCAATGAATCTCCAAACCTTACTAAACCCTCTCTCATTATATCCGTTCCATCAGTTTTAAATTGAGCTCTGTTGAGAGATATGTCGGTATCCAGGGGATCTCCTATAATGAAGCTCTAATGCGACCAGACTACTAATCTGGATTCTGATCTGGATGCTTTATGGATGATCTTCCACCTTGTTGGATGAGGTGGACTTTTGTCTTCTTTTTCTCCTTGGCCTCTCAGTGACTTTCGATACAGGTGAACATCCTAAGCTACTACTAATCCTGGAACACTGCTAGGGATTTCATGGTCAAGTCTTTTACTGTTTCCTTTCATTCTGTTCCACTTGTGCCTAATTAGTGAACAAAGGAGAAAACATCTCAGGGACCCACTGATCCCTTGTGATGTTTCTCAAGGGTCAGCCCTATCTCCTACTCTGTTTGACTTGTATCTGGAACCGCTGAGTTCGTTGTTTAGGAGCATCTCCATTCACCAATATGCAAACAACACTCAGCTTTACTTAAAAAATGGTTGAGCCGTCCATCATAATCTCACTCTTTGATCTTTTGTTCCAGAACTCAAACATTATGACAGATAACTTCCTGATGGAAGATTCAGAGGTTCATTGCTCTCATTTTTCCTGTCTGTCGCTTGGCCTTGCTGACTGGTCCTCACGTAATGTACCAGACAGCAGAAGATGTGCTTGAATGTGGATGAGGACAACATGTCTGTTGTGCGTTCAGCACTAAGGACAACAGCAAACATCCAACAACCAAGGCTTGTACTTTGTTCATGAGATATGCAGTGGCGCCTCCTCCGCAATGGTGGAGGAATGTTGCCCGAAAAATAAAACGATGCCCTAGCATTGTTTTATTTTTCGTTTGCCAGCTTGTGCATGGAGGGGTGAGGCATGGGAGGGGGAGGGGGAGGAGGAGGGGGAGTAGGAGTGCTTGTGCACTCCCTAGTCCCTAAGTACTCATGTCGCAAGCTGACCAAAATACACATGCACACTTAGGTTCTGCAGCGCAGGGACTGGCTGGAAGTCTGTCCCAGGGCTGCCGGGACCAATGAAAAGGCCAGCATGAGCAACATGATGTAGGAGGCGGCCGGGGGCGCCAGGTAAGTTTCAAAAATTATTATTCACTCCCCTCCCCCCCCCCGCGCTCACTATTCCTACCCGCCCCCCCATCACTCTCTCACCACCCGCCTATCACCCTTTGTTACTGGCAGCCGCTGTTGGAGATATTCTAATGCTTTCTCTTTGTCCACAGACATTACATTACGCAGGCTGCAGTTACATATGGCTAATTTACAGTCATCCCTACTTTCTGCATTAGGCCCTGCTCAATTATAGATACCCCAAGTTAATGGAGCTTTGTGGTCCAGCATGTATTATACTGTTGCTCGATTTTGAATTACTTAATAAAAACAGAAGACAAGAGGTGTTTGGCAAAATAGGAACAGTTTGTTTGATTAAACAATTCCACCGGAAGAACAGTTACTGGCATGAGGTCTGAGGACTGTCTCAATTTACATTACATTGGGTTCTCGTTAGTCTTGTTAGATAGCGATTTTGCTCTTTCAT
The DNA here is from genome assembly GCF_964261635.1 of Lissotriton helveticus. Lineage (NCBI taxonomy): Eukaryota > Metazoa > Chordata > Amphibia > Caudata > Salamandridae > Lissotriton > Lissotriton helveticus. The sequence goes on from NC_136058.1 coordinate 254,603,827, forward strand.
GTGTAAGGGTGCATTGTAATCATGAATAGTTCATGCTCGCATGTAATCCTTTACTGTGTTAACATTGGGTAATTAGAACGTGTATGGTAATAACGTAAAAATTGAAGTATTAGGTATATTTCAATGTAAACGTGAAGAAGTTAACATTGCAAATATAGGGCTAGATGTAGGTAATTCTATTTTACCACTTCTTAAATACCGAATTTTACTGATTCGGTATTTAAGAAGTGGTAAAATAGAGGGGGGGAGATGTAGGTAATTCCAGATGTGGAATTACCGAATCGGTAATATTCGGTATTTACCGATTCGGTAAATACCGAATCTGTATTTCCTATTGATTCCTATGGGCTGTGAAGCCCATAGGAATCAATGGGAAATACCGATTCGGTAATTACCGAATCGGTAAATACCGAATTCTGCAAGGGTGCAGGGGGTGTCACTTTGACACCCTCTGGCACCCCAAAAATTGACATGTGCGCCATGTGGCACACAGACATGCCCTAAGGGCATGTCTGTCCGTCACATGGCATAGGTGTGCATGCACACATGTGCATGCACACCTGAATTCGGTATTTTAACACCCAATTGGATTGGGTGGTAAAATACCGAATTTGTAGGGCCTTTGGGACTCAGAAGAGTCCCACCTATATCTGAGATTTACCGAATCGGTAAAAATACCGATTCGGTATTTTACAGAATCGGTAAATTTACCGAATCGGTAAATTTACAGATTCTGTAAAAATGTGCCCCTACATACCAAAAACCCATTTACCGGTCAGTAACGGCCGAAATCAGCCGTTACCGGTCGGTAAATGGCTCCTACATCTGGCCCATAGTGATTAGACGAAAACCTTAATGTGTAGAATTCGTAGATATAGCCAATGAGTATTTACACAATTGATGTGCTTATGTAACGTGTTGATTTGAATGTGCTCAGTAATAATGTTCACTTTATACGTGTGCTTTCATGAAGTTGTGCGCCATTTCTTATGTTGACTGAATTCTGTAGGTCTGAATTGTATTTTTTCCCTGGAAGCTCTCGCTTTAGACTCGTTAGTGAATTTCATGTGCATGTGGAATTTGTTCTTTCTCACGTTTCTGTTACAGGTGGAGAATAATGTCTTTGTTTTAGGAGGTGGGCTTAGGGAGGAGGAGATACATTGAACGGCGATGCTGATAATAAGGGATCTTTATACTTTCTCATCGGAGAAAGCCTGGGAATCAAGGTCATCTAGCCAAGGCCTGGGAGCATCGCTGCCGTGAGGAAAGTTACTTATAAGGAAGTGGCTTGCTTGGATGGTGTGATGTTGCAATGCATTTCGGGATATTACTTGCAAGTTAATGTACTGAAGTAGGGACAGTGTCCGGGGGGACTTCTGCCTTGCCTTGAGAGAGCTTGCATATTAAAACGAGCTCTGTAGCTTTATGCTACTCGACCCATTCAACATGAGCGGACTTCTTAGGAAGCCTTCCCGTGCTGACGCATTTACAGAACTTGTCTTGGGGAAATGCTAAGTAGGAATATCATGTTAATGGTAGTGTAGGAACAGAGTAATACTTTTTACCTACTAACCTCCTATGAAGGGGACTCATGATGTTGGAGTCATCATTTTCTGTATCCTGATTCTGGAACTGGTTATTCTGTTAATGCTGCACTGCCTTAATTTCACCCGTAGGTTTGACTTTGTATTTGTTCCAATGTATTTCTACACCCTCATTTTGAGGTGCCTGTATTTCCAAATGTTGTTGGCTTTGTAATAAATTAACTAAACTTAATTAAGAGTCTGTGATTCTTCGAAGTCATCGTTCTTTGGAACAGTAATGATTGTTTGGCTCACGATTTTCCTCCCCTCCAGACTTTCATGCAGAGAAAAAGAGACTTTAGGCTAGGGTTCCAAAGTAAATCTAGAACGCAAATCCAGCTCCTTCTGTTGGTAGCAGTGTAGGATGGTTCTCTCATGAAGTGACGGGAGAATCTAGAAACTCTAGAAAAGACTTAGATACCTAGAGCCCCAAAATAGAGCCCAAATGATCTACAGCATAGAAAGCCAGACTTTGGCGGAGACCGACGGAGATTGATGGTGCGGCAAGACAGCGGGGAACGAAGGAGTGAGTATCAATCGGGATGCGTCATGTGTTAGATTGTGGGAGTGTGGTGATTGTATGATGTCTGGCGGAGTTTGTGTGAAAGTCGAGTGAATGTAGTTTCGGGATGAACGTGGTCCAAGAGTTTTGTTTTGAGTTTCAGGCTCCAAAGTAGCCTAAGATCCTGGGATATATTTCGTGGTGTAGAAAACACCAATTTGTCGTGATTGTCTGACCATTGATTTGAAGGAATGTCATGAGACGTCATCCGCAACCCACCGGAAACAGGGAACTTTGTGTGAGTGGACTTGTTAGGATCATATGGTAAACCTTGTGTACAGGGGTGGACTATATTGATTCAGGAGACAGATGCAGGTGGAGGGTCGCTGTGTGTGGAAGTTCTTGAGTGATTAAATTCTATTGATCTTTTAGAAAGGCAGACAATTACGGAGTTGTGATTGCGTGAGTGAATGAGAATGGCGAAATTGTGAATGAGGGTGAACTGCTGCAAGGAGGAACTGGTGACATCAGAGTGTGCCGCACTGCAATAGGTCGGCGGCGCTGGGATTGGCTGGTGGTCATCAGGAAGGTGAAGTGAGGAAATTCTATTGGTTGAAAGGAAAAACTTTGATTTAATCATGAGATGCTTTAAGGTATTACAGGATCTCTGCATGGGAGTGGTAACTCGAGCGGGTGAGGTAGCACCCTAAAGACACCCCAGCTCAATACATGGCAACAAATGTGGGACTCCATACTCTAGTTTGGCTTCAAAATTGGCACAAAATCACTGAAAAGGAAAGAGATTTGGCTTTTCCATGTTATGGTTCATTTCGATTGGAGGAGTTATATCAGTTGAGGGGAGCGATGTTTTCTTTACGGCCTCTGCCTAGACCAACACAGTTTTAGGCATTAGATGCTTGGATGCGAGCAGCTCAGGCAAATAACAAAGAAAGAAGTCTGGGGAAGATGAGGGATGCAATGAAAGCATATCAGGAAGCGCAATGAAATGCACAACTAAAGAGATGGAGAGTAGACAACATTGAGGGAGAGAGATTGTACCCATTACTGATGAAAGAGGGAGATACTCAGAATAGAAATGGTGGAGGAGATGGAAATGATGGGAGCGATACCGATGACAGCTGGTTAGACAGACTATTACTAGAGAGTCCTCCACCATATAATCCACATTCAGAAGAAGGAAGGCCAGAACTGGCAAATGCAGCGAGTATGGAAAGACTGGTAACAGCACAGACAGGCCCTAGTGCAGGGTTAATGGGAAGGATTTCAACAGGACCAGAAGGGACAGGGATATCAGTTTTCGGAGGTGCAAAGTTAAGCGGAGTCAATGCTGCTATACGGCTACCAGAAGCCCTTACGGTACCGGTCCCCATCGGACCTGTAGTCTCTGTGCATGACCTGAGTTTAGTGGAAAATGCTAGTCAACAGCAACCATGGGTGAGAGAAGGGGCGGCTCAGGGGGGAATGTAACTATGGACGGAAATACCCCATTGCCAGCAGTTACAGATCCTTTGAGAGTGCGTGCTGGGTCTAGTACTATGCGATCTGTGTCATTGGCGAATTCAAATTCAGATTTGAGAATGTTGCAAGCTCCAGTTAGAGGAGCCATGGGAAGGTTACCAGAGGTAGGGGCGTTTCTGGAAATCAGCCTGTCTAGCAAAACCCAACAGCAGAAAATCGGCAGAGGAAACGGAGCAGTGAAGGAGGACCATGTTGAGTCAGGGCACAATCAAGGCTGCAGTAAAGGCAACATTGCTAGACGTAGTGAGATTGAAAGCGGAGGCGGATGAAATAATCAGTGGGAATTTACCTTTGAAAAAGATAAAACTTTATGAACAGTATAAACGATTGTTTGCGGCAAAGGATGTCACTTGTAAAGCATGGCGAGCCCATGAGAAAAAATGACAGACTTGGCTCAAAAATATGATGTGGATTTGTCCAAAATGAAAATGTATCAATACAAAGAGGGGGGACCAGGAGCCAATTTTGGTCCAGTGCCTGTGCTCCTAATGTGGACCGTCTTAATCAAAGGGGGGACACTGTTCCTGTCAAGGGGTGCAACCCATCGCCCACTCGATAAGGAGAGGAAGATGAAAAGGGAGCAGAAAGAAAAGAAAACGGAAAACAAAGAGGGAGGTGTAGCTTCCCATATGTGTTAGGACCCACTTGTGAAGGGAAGACCAAGTCTTGTCTATGGATGCCCTCACACACCCCGAAGGATGTCATGCTTCATCATTGGGTGTTTTGCTCCTCGTCGTGCCCGCGTTGCAATGCCCTACGGGTAACCCAAAGGGTCACTTTGGTGGAGATCTTTTTAGAGAAAAGCTGCCAGGTGCATGTGGGTGTGTGAGGTGGGTCCTCTTGGAGGGTGATGTGGTGCGTGCAACGTAAGTTAAACCTGCCTAACTTGGCAGCATTCACAAATGATTTTCCTTGCCTGAGGGAGAAACCTACTGAATGGTATAAGCATGTCGATCATTTTTTAAAGATTTCAAAGGTGTTGTGGATTGATTTGAACACTTTATTTGACATTTGGGTTCCAAGTGACTTATGGTCCACTTGTAAAATTGCTATTGATTGGACTTCTGCTGAACTAGATAGGGTTCCTATAACTCATGGTCCTTCATCTTTGGTCATGAAAAGGTTTGAACAGGTAATTACATGGTTACAGTCTAAGACCGCTCCACAAGGTATCGATTGGGTCAAGATAGATCAAACAACTAGGAGCTTAAGGAATCTGTACATGCCTACTATGAACGGCTCTTGCAAGCCTTTAAGTAGTACATTGGGTTAGATACCTTAGATCCTAAGGATATGAGGCAGTTTGTTTCTAAATGTGTGCTAGGACTGAGACCAGAGAATAGCGTTATGATTCAACAGCATTTAATCTGCTGGCAAAACAAAATCCGTGGACGAAATCCTACAGTATGCCAGATATTGTAGTGATGATGTGGATTCCAAGCAGAGGAAAATGAAGGGCAAACTGATGTTGGTTCAGATGAGAAATGCAAACAGGGTAGAGCAGGCGCAAAAAATTGGTTGAACTTTAGGTTGGAATCATGGAAACAGCCAAGCAGGGGTTCAGACTGTTCCAAACAATACCAGACAGGGAAAAGGGAAAGGGGCAGATCCTATGCCAAGTGTAGACATCAATATGCTAAAGAAAACCACTGCTTGTCATTATTGTCACAGAATTGGGCATTGGAAGCGCGAGTGTCGAGCAAATCCAGCTCATCAGTTGCAGGAAGAAGAGATTTCGCAGGTGCCTGATGTTATACACACAGTGACAGGACCTAGATCCTTTAATGTGGGGGTCCAAATCAGCTAGTGCAAGTACCCCAATCTCTGAGAATCCCATAGAGTTATCAAGGGTATCACCAAATGCCCTCTATGGAAACGCTGGACAAATTCAAACTGGATCTGTCACAATGACGATGTCTGAGGGAGGAGGAAGACTGTACCCTTGGAGCAGGCTTAGAGGTAGACCACAGTGGAGCTTATGCGGAGGCAGATGTAGACGTCATCCCATTACATTCTTGATTGATACTAGTGCTACCCTTTCTACTGTGAAATCCGCAGTAGTCCCAAACCTATCCCTCTTGAGACAATCAATCCAAGTTGTAGGAGTTGCCAATAGGAGAATGTCAAACCCACTAACAGAAAATAGGAACCTTCCAGGATCACCACCAGTTTGTGGTGTGTGACTCAGGTTCAGTCTGTTTGATAGGACAAGATATTTTATGCAAACTGTATTGTACCAGCTATTGTACGCCTAGGGGAGTGGAACTATAGACCAATGAGGATGACATTGCATTCAAATTGGCGAAACAGAACCACTGTGTAGACATGTTTCCAGTGCTAACAGTAGATGATATGCCATGTGACTTGAGAGTTACCGTCTCTCCTGTGGTGTGGGACATCACAGGAGAAGAGAAGACTGATTGGAGGAGTTGAGCCAGTTCGCATACAAATCAAGCCAAATACAGAATTTCCAAGAGCGCCCCACTACAACCTGACTCCGGAAATAGTGGTTGAGATTACATCTGTGATCAAGTCCATAATAGCGTAAGGCTTCTTGAAAGAGATACTAGGAAGCCTGTACAATTTACCTACCTATAATGGGATTACAGAAACCAAGCACATTGTTCAGCATTTGAGAAGAGTAAATTCAATTGTGGTTCCATGTTGTCCCGTGGTACAGAATCCATCTGTGATCCTATTCCAAATTGCTAGTGAGGCTGAATGGTTCACTCTGATTGACTTATACCAAGCGTTATTTTCGATACCATTATATGAGGAAAGCCAATTTTTATTTGCTTTCCGTCTGGAGAACCGTGTGTTAACATGGTGTTGTATTCCACAAGGGTATACTGAGAGTCCATCCATCTTTGTCTTGATGTTGGTAAAGAACCTTGAGAGCTTGGTGCTGCAACAAAGTTCAGTGCTTGTGCAATATATTGATGACCTCCAGATTGCTTCAGAGACAGAGGAGGCTTGTAGGGATGATACCATTGCTCTATTAAATCACTTGGCAAAAAATGGACACAAGGTGTTTCCGAGCAAGCTTCTGTACTGTTTGCTTGAAGTTCAGTATTTGGGTCTTCGTATTGAAAAAAAGGCAAGGGAAAGGGGTCACCAGACCGCATTGAGGCGATCATGAAAATGAAACCACCTACCATGCAAAAGGAAGTAAGGATGTTTTTGGGAATGGTTGACTACTGCCGACAATGGATCCCAAACTTCTCATTGAAGGCAAAGCCCTTACAGAGGCTGACACACAAAGATGTGAGTCATCTGGTACCCTGGGATAACGATTCCTTGATTGCCTTCTTGGAGCTTAGAGAAAGCCTTTGTTGCACTCCAGCTCTAGGAATGCCTGATTACAACAAAGTGTTTTCGATATTTTGCTGTGAGAGGGAAGGATGTGCCTATCTGTACTCACCTAGACACATGGGGGTGTCCGTAGACCAGTGGCCTATTTCTCAGCTGCATTAGATCCTGTAGCTTCACCGTTGCCCGGATGTCTCAAATTCATTGCTGCAACTGGTGTCAGCATTAAAAGATGTGAAAGTATTGTGATGGGTCATCCTCTTACTGTTTATTTCACATTCAGTTGAGCTCCTGATGACGAGAATCAAATCACAGCACTTGACCAACAATACCCTCACGCAAAACGAAGATATGCTGTTAGCCTCCAAGAATGTTACTTTGAAGAGATGTTCTGTGTTAAATCCTGCTTCTTTGATGCCTATGCCTAATGTTGAGGGAGAAGATTGTGAGGACCATGACTGTCTGGATGTGACAGAACTTTGTACCAAACCGAGACCCGACATTGTCGATGAACCTTTACCCGAATCTGATTAAGTCTTTTTTGTTGATGGTTCATGCCTAAGAGACAGTGAGGGTTATTTGAGAGCAGCTTTTGCTGTTTGTACTATTTCTGGAGTTGTGGAAGATGCTTGTCTACAGGGAGTACACTCCGCACAAGTAGCTGAAATCATTGCTTTGACACATGCATGTCTTGTTTCTGATCAAATCCGTGTCACCATCTACACAGACAGCCAGTATGGTTTTGGTGTAGTTCATGACTTTGGACAGCTATGGTCACAGAGAGGGTTCTTAACGTCATCAGGATCTCCCATCAGAAATGGAAAGTATATGAAACAACTGTTGGAATAGGGTTAAGACTAGCCTGTGGGTTAGTCCAGTCATGCACTGTTCACGTGGTGTTATCTCACACCTTCTTCTATTTTCCAACTTGATCAATGATTATTACAAACACTTTTTCATTCATTTAATTATTCTCATTTACATCAAAGTTCATGTTTTCAATCACATGCTATAAGTCACTCATAAATCATTTTTAGAACACAGTTTTTACATGAGATCAGTAATCATAATATCTTTTTCCACAAATCTAATCAATATTAACACATGACACAACTTAATTGCGAGCCCGATGCATTTCGGTACCCGAGGTACCTTCCTCAGGGGCCTTTCTAAAAGAAAAAATATATATAAGAGCATGATCAGTGTTGTGTATGCCCATGGTTGCTATAACTTTGTTCAGAATATAATGTGTGTCGTCATACCTTAATGTAGTTGATATATGTAGAGTATTGTCTGTAATAAAGAGACATCTTAATCAGCCTTGTCATTGTGATGCTTGTAAATCATATTAGACAATGACTTGTATGTAATATGAAAAAGAAAGAACCTTACCGATATCCCCAAGAGGGTTTCAGCTCTGTGTGCTGTAATTAAGAATGCACCAAGGTAATCTATTGTTAATGCGTTTGGAGGCAATTAGCCACGTGTACCGTTAATATAAAAAATATTTCTTTCTCAGAATATCGATTTTCATACCTGATAAGCTCGGACAGTAAACTGTCACCTGGAAGTCAAGTGGTAAACAAAAAAGTACCTTAAATGATTAGTTGTTTCATAACGCTAAAATCTCACTCTACCGTGCGATAACACGCGGGTGCATACCTGTTGAATAGTGTGTTTGCGGATCTGCAAAAAATGCAAAAACGCGTTAAAAATATGGAATTAAAGAGATTAAGAATTTAAGAGCGCGTGAAAATCGATTAACAATATCCCGTTCTGCTCCGTACCTGATTGAACTGTCTATCCGTCTTTCTCCGATCTCGAAATATTTCAAACCGCTCTCGTTTGCCGCCACTGAAGCGGATTCTGTATATACGTCAATTACGTTGCTCACATAGAAAACTGACTATTTTCCAAAGTGGAATTATTAGAGGCAACAACACGGTCGCCATCTTAAGATAGTGTTTTGGAGTGGAGCGGGTTACAATCCGCATAATAACGCTAATGCACTCTTATTGTAAAGTAGTAGCGATATTCAATGGTAACCGGAAGATGAAGTATCACAATAGTATTTATGTGTTTAATAGACCACGTTGCGGCTTAATTATGTTAACTGTCATCAGTATCTAAACGGTGCCCCTTCACCTTAAACTGAAAAGTGATGAACCATATCTATGCCTGATCAGACTGCTAGAATCCAATATTTATGACATAAATTAACTGGAATATAAAAGATATAAAAGTGGATATTACTGAGAAGTATCTATTAAGTGGTCCTAGATACATTGGGCCCGATTCACAGAACTAACTTAAGACAAAATCCTAAACTTACTACCATTTTCGTATTCACAGAAGGCACTTACTCATTTTGGTATTCACAGAAGGCACTTACTCATTTCGGTATTCACAGAAGTTAGGACTCCTAACTTTAGGACTCCTAAATGCATTCTGTGAATACCGAAATTCCTAAAATTAGGATTTGCCTCAATTTAGTAGTAGTAAAGTTAGGACTCCTAACTTTAGGACTCCTAAATGCCTTCTGTGAATACTGAACGTCTTAATATTAGGATTTTTCTCATTTTAGTAGTAGTAAAGTTGAGAAAAATCCTAATTTTGAGACTTTCAGTATTCACAGAAGGCATTTAGGAGTCCTAAAGTTAGGAATCCTAACTTTACTACTACTAAATTCAGAAAAATCCTAATTTTAAGACTTTCGGTCTTGACAGAGGGCACTTAGGAGTCCTAAAGTTAGGAGTCCTATCTTTACTACTACTAAACTGAGAAAAATCCTAATTTTAAGACTTTCGGTATTCACAGAAGGCATTTAGGAGTCTTAAAGTTAGGACTCCTAACTTCTGTGAATACCGAAATGAGTAAGTGTCTTCTGTGAATACCAAAATGAGTAAGTGTCTTCTGTGAATACGAAAATGGTAGTAAGTTTAGGATTTTGTCTTAAGTTAGTTCTGTGAATCGGGCCCAGTATGTATATGACTGTTGTGCTGGGATAAGGGGTGATCACATGAAGATAGGTTGTATGGGCCCGATTCACAGAATGAACTTAAGACTCAATCCTAAACTTACTACTATTTTGGTATTCACAGAATGCACTTACTACTTTTGGTATTCACAGAAGTTAGGATTTTGTCTTAAGTCTGTCTTAAGTCTGTCTTAAGACAAACTTAAGACAAAATCCTAACTTCTGTGAATACCAAAAGTAGTAAATTCATTCTGAGAATACCAAAATAGTAGTAAGTTTAGGATTGAGTCTTAAGTTCATTCTGTGAATCGGGCCCCAAGTGGCTTGATGTACAGTTTGAATATGGTCGGCACCTGGATAAACCTTTGGTGTGCCATGTCCTTTAGGCTAGTCCTGTCATGTATGCCCCCTTTTACATACATTGTCCCAACCACAAGACAATAGCAGTGCTAAACAAGTGACATTTTGCCTCATAGTTTGCCCATGTCTCTTCGACACCAGGCTCTTAGAATGTTATCATAATCCCTGTATTTGACGTACATAAACATGTCCTCAGGCACTGCATAATTATTCTGTATAAGGGGCACCACTTTTTTTCATCCTTGGCCAACAGACACGCTGTGCATGATCGCATTGTTTTAGAAAAACATTTATGATTGTTTTCAAAACATTTATGATTATTTTCAAAACCAATTGATTCTGGAAGAAACCCTGGAGTGACCACTCTAGTATATAAAACCCTTATTCTCCCCTGCAAAGGAGAGGAGATTTTCTTCCATGCTGACACGGGGTCCTGCATGCTGAATCTTCGACACACAGTGGTCTGACATCCCTTGCGGGGTGTCATCCTCGGAGCAGAGACAGGGTCCTTCATTCTCTACCATCAGGTGAGAGGGTTGGTTCTTCCCTACGGGATTCTTTGATATGTACATTTAAATATCTATACACATTTACATGCTACACCTATATATCTAGGCTAGGTACATTTAGGCAAATTACATAGGGAGCGCATTATAGGAGTATGCAAGTGCTACTGTCTTATCTGACCTGTATATGTTCATCTTCATAGCACTATGGTAGAAATGTATCTACTGTTTACTATATTAGTACTTGCCATTTTTTTCATATACTTCTGTCTCATGATTGTCGCAGCAAATATGTTTTAACTCAAGACTGACGCTGGATCAATCAAAACTTATTGAAGCATCCTAACCACCATCCTGTATATTTTCTGAGAATGAGTAAGCACGAGTGACTGAGCAAAAAGCACTGTACTGTTTTCAGTGATCCCTGAGGAATTGGGGTTGTCATGTTCAGTGGTTCTGAGAAACTACCTACACCACTGTAAGATACAGGGGGTGGTAGTGGCACTGTAGAGCTAGCTGGTCTAACGGCTGACGTATCCTGTGGGGCTGTGGTGAATCTGTTTGGACACCAAGCCCTTAGTTTAGGTCATCTAAAATGCACAGGTACTGGGAATTCCTAGGAACTACACGACAGGTGGACATCTTGCTTAACCGCCATCGGTGTTGAGAAACATACACCAAGTTTTATCCTCTGCAATCTAGCCATGAGGAATGATTCAAACCATTTAAGGACAATACCATCAATGCTAATTCAATTTTTAGCATGTCTAGGAGCATCTGCTGTTTGACCGTATTGAAGGCCAATGATCGGTCGAGAATAATCAGGAGGCAGGAGTTGACTAATCTAGGATTCAAAGTGCATCATCGACCACCTGTAGTAAAGCTTTTTCTGTGCTGCAACCTGGATTGAAAACAGGTTGGTATTCATCTTAGAGGTTGTTATCTTTGATGTTTTGGGTGCGTTGCTCTACTACACACCTTTCAAAAATGTTTGCAAGGAAAGGCAGGTTGGAGATCGGGCGATAGTTGTTGAGGTCATTAGTATGTGTGTAGGGTTTTTTGAGAAGAGGAGTGGAGTCCAGTTTTGAGGAACAGGAAATATTCCTTGACTGAGGGAGAGATTCACCAATTTTGTCCCATGGGGAGAATGCGAGTATTAAGGTCTTTTTTATATATGTTACCAGGGATTAAATCGCCAACATCATTTGAGAGTTTAGTTTTCATTATGTTTTTGAGTAAGTCTTTCTCCGTAATGAAGTGAACAATCTGTCAAGTGTCTTTGGATTTGCACATCAGGGAAAGGGCAGGGTGGATGTCTTGACATAGAAGCGATTTTACTTTAGAGTCGAAGAACTGTAAAATCTCTTCTGCTTTCATTGATGGGTCATAAAATGTGATGGATGTGGAAGTGGAGGGTCTGTTGGCAGTTTTGGCCAGACCATAGAGTTGCTTCAGCCAGTTCTTGCCTGAGTCCAAGAGGGATCTAAAGTGATTGGATTTTTCACAAAAGATAAGTCTTTTGTACAGAGACTGAGCATTTCGGAGACATTTGAAGGTAATGGTGGAGGGTTACTGTCTCCATCTCTTCTCTAGAATTCCTAAGGCTTTCCTTTCCACATATAAGGCCTTGTTGAACCATGGGTTGATGGCTTAGGTTGTTTCTTTTTGCTTTGAATTGGAGCTACATTATCAAGCAGGTCAGAGAGACGTTCACAACTGTAGGATGTCAAGTCATTGACATCTGTGATGGGGGTTGATGGGAGGTAGCACTTTCTGAACAGTGTTGCTAAGTGTACTGATGTCTAAGTTCCTGTTATCTCGAAACCAGGAAATTGCTCTTTTCAGTTGGCCCATTGGCACAATATGGAAGAGTCATAACATGATGATATGGAAATGATCGAACCAGTCAACTCATATGGGTTTATCGACTAAGAACAGGTCTTCTTTGGAGATAATTACGTCTAGTATGGAACTTTTTGTATGTGTTGGTTTTAGGTTATGTTGGATCAGATAGTTTTCGCAGAGAATGGAGATGAAGTGGTTCACTGCTGACCCTTCTGTGGTGTCCCAGTGAAGCTTAAGTTCTTTGTGTTGTTTGGCCATTAACAAGGAAGATACCTTCCTCGTCAAAGGCTGTGTCATTACTTGTTGGATGGTAGATTATGTTTATTCTGAAAGGGGAATTGTGTTGAACCCATAGATCCAGAGTGAGGCAATGGAATGTAGAAGAAGAGCAGTTGGGTATCTGATTGCACTGCAGTGTCTCTGAAGATGGCTGCAATACCTTTCCTGACTCATTTTCCTGGAGTAATCTGGAGGAAGGAGAAGATCAAAAGTGTTGTGGGATGTGTCATTGAACCAGAACTCCATGGAATTAAGAGAATGAGTTTGTAGTGTAAAATAGTATCTGAAATTTCCAGATTGAGCTTCATTGCAGACCTGCAGTTGTAAAGCATACAGCGTAAAGCTGAGATAACTGATTTAGGGCCCGATGTAGGTAGGTAAATACCGGTCGGTAACTGCCGAAAATCGGTAAAATCTGCCGTTTTCGACCGGTATTTGGAAAAGGAGATGTAGGTGTCAAAAATGTACAGATTCAGTAAATATGAGTCGGTAAAAGACCGAATCGGTATTTACCGAGTCCATATCTTCGGAATCGGTATTTACCGATTCCTTATTTACCGAGTTCATATTTACCGAATCGGTAAATAAGAATTCGGAAATAATGCTCTTCGAAATGTAGGAAAGGCCAAAAATACCGAATTCAATGAAATTCGGTATTGAAGAGTCGGTATATACCATGGACTGAAAGCAGGTGGTAACCAGGTGCAGGCTATATAAAAGGGCCCAAAATGCAACAGTGTTGCAAGAATGGCGGCATTCCATGTGATTGCGAGGCGTCAAAGGCTACAGGCTGCAGGTGAGAGGGTATGGAGAAGGGAGGAGCAGGTGTACAGGCAGAGGATCACCCTGTTCCAATTGACTGAGCCCGAGATACTTCAGAGGTACAGGCTACACCCAGAACCATCATGGACTTAATTAGGGACCTCCACCCATACCTATATCACCCAACACCCAGGGCCCACGCCATCCCACCCCATGTGCAGGTGCTCTGTAGCATACACCTGCTTGCCTCTGGGAGCTACCAGAGTGTGATTGCTGCAGTAGGTGGTGTGTCCCAGAGCTGTCTGTCCCGTTTTTTCAGGGAGTTCCTGGATGCCATGACGCAGAGAATGGAACATTACATCCAGTTCCCTGACACACCTGCGGAACTTGCTAAAACAAAAACTGACTTCTATGGACTGGCACACTTCCCACAAGTGATAGGCTGCATAGATGGCACACACATTCCACTATGCCCATCTTCAGCCACTGAACACATCTACAGAAATCGTAAGTCAACGCACTCCATCAATGTGCAGGTGATATGCAATGCTGGCAACATCATCACAGGCATAGTGGCCAAATTTCCTGGGAGCATGCACGACTCCTACATATTCCAGAACAGCGGAATATACACACGGCTTGTTGCTGGAGATTTTGGAGATGGATATCTGCTAGGCAAATAAATGTAACACACCCTGAAATGAATGGCAGATGTATGTGTCATGTGTATGTAACTCATGGACCTCTCATTCCCTCATAGGCGATAGTGCATATGCCCTGCGTTCCTTTGTGCTCACACCGTACCTCAACCCAACTAACAGAGGCGAAAGGCGTTACAATGTGGCACACAGGTCAACTCGCAACGTAGTGGAGCAAACATTTGGACTCCTCAAGAGCAGGTTCTGTTGCCTCCACAAGAGTGGAGGTGCACGACAGTACACCCCCATCCAGTGTTGCAAGATAATAGTAACCTGTGCCATGTTGCACAATCTTGCCACCAAAGAAGGCACAGAGGTGGAAGTGACACATCACGAGGACATCGATGATGACCAGGAACATGCAGACCCCCAAGCAACAGGACCAGCAGCAACAGATGGAAGATTGAGACGGACAGAAATTACACGTCGATATTTCTAGGTAATGTATGATACATAGACAGGTATAGTGTTTGACGAGTGTAGTTTAATATTCACTACATCATCATTACATAGGATAAGCCATTGCCCATCAATGTCCATGTCCATGACTGCTTGTGCTCAGTTGCCATCACTGTGTGCAGTCCTGTGGGTCTTTGGCATTGTTCAGTGCTTACGCCCACGTACTACATTGCGGGATTGATGTGCCTGGTTTTCAGTATCTCGGCTGGGGCCTTACTCAGCATGGCTGCGCCTGACGCTCCTGCGCACCTCTGGTACAGGTGTGCTTGAGCCACTCCTGCTGGTTGACCCCTCTGTCTCCTCCATACCTGTGTCACCAGCATTGCCTGTGTTAGTGGTTAGCATCTGCTCCATCGCAGAGGTCACTCTTCCCATGCCCCGTGTCAAGTCTGTGCAGCAGTGCACAATTGCATCCTGCATGGATATTGAGCGTCGGCAAAGTAGTGAAGTAGCTGTAGCAAATCTGTTAATAGACTTTGACTGCTGCCGCATATATTGCCGCTCCCTGCGCCGCTGTATGTGATCCCTGTCCAACTTATCAGACAGTACACCCATGTAGGTGGAGATGTCTGTTATCCCCTTTGATATTGCCTCCAAACTGCATGCTATGTGGCCTATTCCCTTGTCCATGTTGGTCATTTTATTGTTCATGCAGCGCACCTGCCTATGCACGGCCAATAGTGCCTTGGCCTGCATGCGCTGTACCTTGACCATTGCGACCTCCAGGCCACAGAATACGCTCCCACCTTCCTGGCCATCGCCACCCTCACGTGCCCGCCTGCCTAGGACACTGGTGCGCGCAGAGCCTGCTGGAATCTGTGGTGTAGCCTTGTCAGCCACAGGTGCTATTGATGCTGTACAACATCCTCATCCTCCGAATCAGAGGTTTGCAGGATCCTCTGGGGAGGCACATCAGGCCTACCTGCCCTTTCCTGCATGGACGACCTGGACTTAGCTTTGGGTGTAAGCGGTGTGCTTAACAATTCAGGAGATCCAAATAACAGAGGTGAAAGCGGGACAGGTGTTGAGGCTCGCTCTGGTGATGAGGCTTCCTGGGTGGTGGTGTTACCTCCTTCCACAGCGCTGTGACTTGTGCCTTCTTTCTCTTTTTCCCTTCTCTTAGCTGCTGGTGCCCTCTCCTCCCTTGCTGGTGCAGGGATGCGTGAGGACTCTCCTGTGGAATCAAATTGACATAGGGTCAATGTTGTTGTTCATCTGTGTGTAGTTCTTAAATAAATTGTTTACACACCTTTGCACAGTGTACATTGTGTGTTTGGTGATGTGTGTGGCATGCCTTGCTGAGTCTTGTGGTATATGCATTGCATGTATGTACTCAAGACTACGTCTACCATTATGCATTGCTGGCCCCAAGTATGATCTGTTCTGCAGTGTAATGATTCTACACAGTGGGGTACGGGTTCAGGTAATTGGTTGTGGATTGGGGTACATGCATCTTACCTTGTTTCTTTGATGTTCTTGCTGTACTGTCCAGGTCTCCAATCCCATGGATGCATTCTGGCTCCATGGTGGTTTCGACAAGCTTCTCCATCTCTGTCAATTTTGGTGCTTTGCTCCTGTCATCTCCTGTCACACCAGCATCCTTTTTTTGCGCAGCAATCTTCTTTTTGGTTATGATGCGCAGATCATACCATCGCTTTTTAATGTCCTCGATCTCCCGGTGAGTCACACCAATGGCATTGACTTTGCCCTGTATGCCAAGCCATATGTTCCTCTTCACACACTCCGCAACATGCAGAGACTGTTTCCCGAATATTTGGTGGTAGTGACTTACTATTTCTTCAACAGCCACCTGTAGTTCTTCTGGACTGAACTTTATCTTTCTTTTGTGCTCCCCACCTTCCTTTTGCCCTTCCTGAGACTCCATTCTGCTGCAGTGCTTGCCTCTGGATGCTCAGCTCCTCTCACCTCAGCTCAATTGTTTGTTCAGTTGGTGTGCACCTGCATGGGTGTGCCACTCCCAGGTACTGGGGAGGGGTGCTTCATTCTGATTGGTTGGATTCTCTGGGACTTGGTTGTGGGTGTGTAGGATGTCCCTGATTGGTTGGCAGGCTCACATGTCGATTTTCATACTGCCGACTCGGTATTTACCGATTCGGTATTTACCGAATCGGTAAATTTCGATGCGGTAAATTTCGAATCGGTAAAACCCATTCATTCCTATGGGCCAAGAGGCCCATAGGAATGAATGGGTTTTACCGACTTGGAATTTACCGATTCGGTATTTACCGAATCGGTAAATTCTGATTCGGTAAATTCCGAATCGGAAAAACCCATTCATTCCTATGGGCCAGGAGGCCCATAGGAATGAATGGGTTTTACCGACTCGGAATTTACCGATTCGGAATTTACCGATTCGGTAAATACCGAAGTCAGATACCGAGTCATTCCGATTTTTTATCTACATACCATTTTCCGATTCTGAAATACCGATTCGGTATGAGTCGGTATTTAAGAATCGGAAAATTGAAATTACCTACATCTGGCTCTTAGTGTGAAAGGTGTCAGGAGTTTTGAGTTTGATAGGAATAATGCATTTGGCGGATCTGGTGATTGGGACCAGTCAAGCTAATAGTTAGAATTCTTTGTTGGTTGGTGTTGTTTATACATATACTGGTAGTGAGATTAGAGGAGGTAAGGGAGACTGGTGGTGTAGGGGTCCTAAAACTTGCAGGTTGAGAGAGAATGAGTATAAATCACCTGGGGCGTGGTAGACAACTATTCCTTAGTGTTAACGTCAGGGATAGTGTTTGCTTCAACTGGAGGAATGGAGGGTCTAAGAGAGAAGATATTCTAGAGCTGAGTTGGGATATAGTGTCATCTTGCTGGAAAAAGTTTGAGTAGAGATATAGTTTGTGTTGTAGGTGGGGAGTAATGGAGAGGAAGATATGGGGAGAGTGGAGTTTGAAAAGAAGGTGGAAAGATGTGTGATATGTATTGTTAGTGTGTGGCAGGGGATTACATTGTATGAGTGTGAGAGGTGGAAAGGAGTGTAAGGTTCAGTGTATAGGAGTGACGTGAGGTAATGTTTAATGTGTGTTCTCGGTGGGCTTACAGGAGATGACCTTTGTGATGGTGGTTGGAAGAAAAGCGGGCGGATACCAGTTGCTGAGTGTCGGTGTCATGTGGAGTAAACTGAGTGATAGACAAGAATTTGTGGTCTGAGTGAATGAGGGGGATGTGTGCATAGTTGGACCTGGGAAGCAGTAGGTGAGATTTATCATTCAGCTATGTAGGTGTTGACACAGTAATGAAGGGGTATGATTGTACTAGTGGGTATTCAGTATGAACTGGGCTTCTTTGTGTGGTAGATCAAGGGGGAAGAGGTGGAAGGTGGAATGGGCAAGGGTCATTAGATAAGCTAGTGTGTAGTGTGAGAATTCAATGGAATTGTAGCAGCGGTGGAAGAGGGGGGTGGTGGTGCTGAATGAACTAACCTGTAGTAGGTCAGTGATGTGTGAAGGTATTTATAGTGTGGGGGAGTGGTGTGTGACAGGTGGTAGTCATTGTGTTGGAGAATGCTCCATGTGTGTGAGAGGAACTTAAGAAGGGGTGTGAATTGACATTGAAGGGTATGTTGTGATAGGGTGGATTAGTCTGTATGTGGTCTGACTGGATGGATGTCAGGAGGGTGAAAATTTCATAGATGTTTGAGAATGGTACCTGGGAGGGTGGGATATTATTACAAGTTAATCATAATTAGAAGTTGAGTGGAGTGGAGTGCAATTTGGGGGAGGAAAGAGGGAGTAGGGGGTAGGAGGTAAGTTTGGGAGAGGGGAGAGACATCCAGACGTATTCTTGGGCGGGTGAGTGCAGATTAGTGGAGTTACAAGGGTGTTGAAGTGGGGGTTGAATTGTGCGTGAACGGTCAGGTAAAGTGTTAGAAGGAGTATCAGAAGGATCTCGCTATAGGACATGAGCATGGCTGGGAATATGTGGTCAAATAATGAGAGCCCTAAATCTGTGGACTCAATCAGTATCTTGCCATTACTGTAGATGGAGACATGATTGCTTCATTGAATAGTGAAAAGGGGCAACTCAAAGCTTGTAGCCATGAGGAGTGTTTGTAGAAGAAGTAGCAGAGAGTTTCTTGTGGAAAATGTTGGTCCTGGATGTAGTGTTAATGGTGGAAAAGATGAGGTCAGTGTTAAGTTTTGGCTACTATGGTATTGATTGACGGAGAGGGTGTCTGGAAAATCTTCCAGGATGTTATCTTTGAATCTTTTTGTCGATGTTTTAGAGTGATACAGAGGGTGTATAATCTGAAATGAATTGACACCTGCTTTCTCCATCTTAATAGACAATGTGGGAGATTTCGGGGTAGATGGGTGAGACAGAGGGTGGAGTGTCACGGGGTCATGTAAGTGTGTTGAGTACCAAGAGAATGTAAGTTTGCATCAGCCCTAGGTTTTCTCCTAGTATTCAGTAGGTGAGTCGAGTTGTGGCAATTGTATTTGGCACACATTTGGCATTAGGTCAGCCCTAAAAGCATTTGACCCTTAGCTACTCCCCAGCAAATATGGCAAAATTGGTGAGCATGGTTCTGTCCAACAAGCGTCAACCTTGTGCAGAGTTCTGTTGCATACATAGCTGTACATGTGGAGTCACAAAAGAGATAGGGGCATATTACCAACAACTAGCGATATTTATCGCTAAATGGGCTTAGCGAGTTTTTTTTTTTTTATTGCCAAGCATCGCCGGATATTATCGCAGAGATAACGTACTATTAGCAACGTTTATCTCTAAATCGATAAAATATCCGGCGATAGCGGCGAAATGCATGAATAGCGCTGAGAATACAGCGATATTCACGCATTAACGCTAATAGGGTCTTAGCCATAATATCCACCTCCCATTGGATATAATGGCTAAGAACTGGTCTGAGCAGGCGATAGTTTTTGGAGATATTCGCGCTTAGCGTGAATATTTCCATTGCTACACCTGCGTTGATAATAGGCGATAGCGATGTTAGCGACTGTTTTTAGTAGCTAACAGGTTGGGTACGCCCACTTTGCATGTCATTAGCGATAAATATCGCTGACATGCAAAGCGGGCCTCAAACCGATCGCTATCACCTATAAGCTGTCGCTAACTGCTGTTAGCGACAGCTTGCTAATAGGGCGATAGAATTATTGCCGCTTAGCGGCCGAAAACGGCCGCTAAAGCGGCGATAATCTCTTATCGCCCTCCTTGATAATATGCCCCATAATCTCGGACTGTGCACTGTACTCCATACAGGCTATCCATCCATCCAGCCATCCAAAACTCCGTTCTTCTTACAACTCTCTCTCAGGTGCCCTCTTAATCTGCTCCTCTTTACATCAACTATAAAGTGTTTGTCCACGTGATACAGAACATTGGCAGCAAATGTCAGAAACAAAATAGAGTATGAGGCCTACAATGGCTATGTTAGCTTGAGTTCATTTTTCAATTCTTTTATTCACAAAGAAACCAAAGTTAATAAAGCACTTCAACACCACACATATGGGTACTAAGCGCTACCTCAATGACGCAATATTGCATAGCTGCTCAGTTTGCCAAGTTATCTATCAAATAAAAATAGAGCAACGACACTACACTTGCAGCTATTTAAGAAATAATTCGATTTTAGATGACAATTAGGTGTAACTGATACGCAAACAACTTTGTTATTTTTGTTTTTAACAATTTTTATTACATTTTACAACAAAATTCGACATACATGGTGACTAGTCCAGACTTACAAAATAGTTTCAGGAGCAATACAAATAGCCTTCTTCATACAATTAAAATAAGTTGTAACAAGATGACCACAACAGTTGCGTGGTTTTAGTTTCAATCATCAGACCTCTTTTTATGCTCCCAGTATCCTGAAAAAGATATGATGGACAAAAGTTCAAGCCCGACAGTTCGGGTAGGGCTCTGCGCCAAGGCACGAGAACAACGGGGGAGGGAGGACAGGGCCAACACATGTGATCCTTGTGGCAGGCAGGCAGGCTGTAGTAGAAACTGAGCGGGGTCATCTCAGCAACCTCAAACAATGTGTCAGATTCATAAAGGTAAAGTTACAGTGCAAGACCTTGTTTTATCGTGACGTCATCGGAGTGATTACATGGGGATAGGCAGTCCCATTAATTTTTCTTTCATCTGGTTGATTTCTATTATCAGGTCAATTTCTATGAGTGATGGGCCTTATCTACTTTGTAAACATCAGTCCTTATTCAGTTTTAGTAGCCTGCTGAAGGAAAGGCTAATTGAAGCAGTAATAGCTTTCGCTTAGGCCTTGTGTCATTGGGCGGTAGGTTTTGGGTTCTGTTCAGAGGAGAATAGGAAAAATTGCTGCCTCCTGATTAGAGTTGTGGGTCTTCTCTGCTTTCTGCCATGTTGGGTCTTTTCAATGGACTTGTGGTGCCCTTCAAGCTTAGCCAAGTTCAAATGTTGCTTGCCACAAAGATTTTAAATGTAACACCCTTCACTCAGTGGCACCTCCAGAGTCTCCTTTATATATTGGGTTGGAATTGGGGCCATGAGCGGACCCCTCCAGCCCCACAAACTGGCTGATGCTCTCACCTCTGATAGCTGTACTCTCGCCTAGGGCAAGACTCTCTCACTCTTTCACCACATCCCGAATACCGATCACATTGCTGGAAGCAGTCATGAAAGGAAGCGCGGTGACCACTTGCCCTTGTACTTACACAGACCATAAATGTCCCTTGCTGATTTTTGAATGGATGTCATTTGTTTGTCTAACAATTTGAGTTGAGTGATTATAGTGATATGGTTGTTGCCCTCAGAGAAGAACTGTGACATTAGCACAAATCATCCTTGCAAGTGGCTAGAGTATTCTTTTCATTTCAGAGGAAACTGTTCTTCATGCCCCCAAGGGAGACAGATGACCATTCACCAACCCGGGTAAGCCCTTTTGTTTAGGACTTTCTTTGAACTGTAGTGTAGTTCCTATTATCCCAATAGGCTCTGCGCATTGGAATAATACCTTCAATAGTATAGGCCTAGACCAGACGTTAACTAGGTCTACTACTGTCGATATTAGACTTAAAGTTTTGGGTTTGCCAGCTAGCTCAGAGTTCACTAGAAACGTTCTCGAATAGGCAAGGAGGAGTTGAACCTCCCTGGATAGACAAGAAGGGATTTAGTTTCTGACAACCATAGAACATGACAACTTTGCTCTCCCCTAATCAAGAGTGTATCTCTAGAGTCGTGTGAAAACAAAAGACGACTTATTTTGCTCAGTCAGTACGTGCATTCTTAGTCTCACCAGATTGTAGAGAAAAGGAAGAGACGGGCGTGTTCAATAAAAGATGTTATTTATTGATCAGTCTCTTTTCTCATACAAGAGAAATGGATCGATATTATTGCAATACTTATGGTTAAGTAAAGTGCATACAATAAAAGCAGAAGTATAAAATAATACTGTAAAAACATTGATATGGTTTCTAAGCCATATGAAGGTTTAAAATGAATAATAATGAATACATACACATTTACATTTGACTAATCGTACTCAACTGGTGTTTCTAACTACGCCTACCCCGTGTACCTGACCTAAGCCTAATACGTGGGCGGGAATAGAAAGTTACCGTTTAAGTTAAGTTTGTTTTGCCAAGTGACTGACTAAAGAATTCTCTGCAAGGGGTTATTCAGTTCCGTACCTGGAATCTAGGATGAATGAGGGATGGTATCTCTCGTCTCTGGTCTCGATATTCCAGGCTGCCTGCGAGGGCTACCCGGAAGCGCCGGAGCTGGATTTCTCGGCAGGAGAAAGCAGCGTCTCGTTCTCAGCGCGTCAGGAAGGCGGGGCTGCGCCGGCGGGGTCTGCTCTGCTCTGGGCTTCGGCAAGTCTGGCTGCTCCGATCTCGTCACCACCGCGTGTGTTTGCATAGGGCAATATCGGTAATATTTATACCTTTAAGGTGCCGAGATTGACGTAAGGATGGACATAGATACGTCAATAAGGATGTCATACAACCTGGTCGTTAGCACATTCTTTTGCTGAAGTTCTCGGTGAAATCAAAACAATGGCCGCAGGGTTTTTCCCAGGTCTGTCATAGGTTTGATTTGTTTTGAGAACTCCGTATGCCTTATCAGGGGCTGGAGGAATATCGCTTGTCTAATTAGATGGCAAGCGTTATGACCTAATCAGATAACACGTTCCTGTGCCGTAGTGTGGCTTTATCAGATAACGGTTCCTGCATCATGGGGGTTTTCTGCCTCATGGGATGGCTGCTAGTTAACTTGTTAACCAGAATAGGGTCAGGAATAGGGGGATCGATACAGAACCTATAGGAATACATCACACCCACTCCACGCTAACTATGGACATATTTACGAATCTATGCATAGTAAAACATACTGTAGAGTATCGTGTATACCTTACCACCCCAAAATACACAAATGCATTTTGAAATTATCAAATATACGGAAAAAACAGTCACATGTAATATATGCACTCAAGCTGTAGGATAATGCTAAAGTAGTCACGCATATCTATACATTATCACTAATTTGTATATGAGAATTTACACATGAAATGGCTCTTAATACAGAAAAAAGTTTCGAGACCATTCCATCACAGAATAAAATAATTATGAACATACCAGCGGGCAGCTAATGTCTATAAAGTATCTAAAAATAGAAATTTTAGTTCTCCAAGAATAGTTCTTACTTTAAGCAGAAAATAAGTGTCCCGAAAAATTCGTAAAAATATTTTGGGGCTGCTGAAAACAATTGCTGTCCGTGAACTGGAGGGAAAATTGTTCATGGTATTTTGCTATTCTAGTTGAAGGCCAAATTCAGGGAACGCCGTGTGCGAGCTTGCTCAAAAGTCTCTATTTCTGCTCTGGTGAGAACATCATATCATTTAGACTCTCGAAAAAGTTGTCAACAGCTTCCTGGGAGAGTTCCACTAACTCGGAAAAAGATGTAACCATGCATTCGTGCGCATGATTGTCTCCATTGACGTTTTGATTAGTATTGCTGACAGAAGGTCGTACCTGATCAATGCTGCTTTCATCTTGAACTTCACTACCCCTTAATCGTAGTGGTGAAGCTTCCACGAATGCCGTCATCAGGATTGGTAGCCGTTGAGGGCAGCACAAAGCATGAGCCTTTATTGGACTCAACAATGTTTCTGCATCCATTGGCGCATCTGATTGTAGAGTCAGACAGGTGTCTAACACGCATTCTTCTCCGCATAGCAAGCACCTTAATACAGGTAAAACACATCAATGCCACATTGGTCGAAATGAAAGAAACCAAGTCATGTTCAGGTCTCTAAGCCGGGATAGTCCCAGGATTTTTGATATCCGGTCCCGGTATCCAATGGCTAGGATTGTTTCTTCCCTTGTCGCAGGTGTTTTGTCTGTGACATGGTTTGCCATAACGAAATATAAGGACTAAGAATAGGATTCCTGCAATTAGTCCTAAAATGAGGGGAAGTCCGCCAAAAATCGAATGGACGAAATCTGGAAAAATACCCAGTATGGCTTTGAATGGTGTTAATGCCATCGAAAATACTGTCTTAAATACTTTTGAGACTCCACTGGTATCAGAAATATTTAAGATTTCATTCAGGATTTCTGCGAAATGTATGGGGGAATTAGTTGATAATAAGGAGTGAATCTCTGCAGTCGTCCTTGCGACTAGGAGATCATACGTTTCTTTTGATGACGTGAGCCTTGTCGGCGTCTGAAGAAGCACTGTTTTCATTCTGCTTAAAGTATCTATTCGAATAGAAGTAATTTTCAAGTTGGGCCATGCCCTTGCCTCCCTGTCTGGACGGGAGCTGGGGAACAATAAGCGTCCACAGCACTTGACCTTCGCAGTCGTAGTTACGAGATAAGGAGTCCCGGGCATAAGACTACAGCATCTGCGATCTACAATTAGAATGTAACTCCCATTATAGAGTCTTTGAAAGAATGGTTCTATCTCTGTTGCAGGTGCGCCTAGCTGGTGACATGAAAGGTTATTTGAGTTCCCTTCACAGGCTCCATGCAAACTAATTCCATTACACAGAAGTGTACCGCTCAGTGACATTGCACAATTATTGCCACTAAGAAACACTTTCTGTCCTTTATTACTGACACATGCATGTGAATAGGGCAAGTTCCATGTTGTTTTAATGTACCCCTTTCCCAATTTTTCGTACATGCCAGCCTGTATATATTTTTGGCAGTATTGAAACCTGAAGGTTGATATTGGAATATTAATTATCCCATGTATTATCCATTCACTGACAGGTCGTTCTGACATTGTCACTGGTAATCTCTCGAGTTTCTCAATGCTCAGGATTGTATAATCAGCACCCTTCTGGGCCATACTGATTTGTTTATCAGTAAGGTTAAAGATATTGAATAGTGACGTTGTGTTGATTAAACGCCAAGGCACATAGCCTGAACGCAGATTTTGTAACGTCCAGCCAAGCTGTACAATAGAACGCAATTGAGACTGACCGTGTTGTAACAACAGCAAGTCTTGCGATATTATGTCGATTGCTGAAGACACAATGCTGTCCAGAGAAAAAATTCTGGAGGACAGAGTCATTAACCCATTGTCCACTACAGAAAGTGATTTTTCCAAATTAATACGGTCAATTTCCCGTATTCTTTCTGCTGTCTCAATTTGAGTCACCTTCCAGGCCTCGTTGTATGCTGCATATACAGAGGCTGCTATGAAACGTTTCTGACGCTGTTTGCGCGGTCCCATAATGAAATCACGCAAGTCAGCACCATCAGTAAGTAAAGTTAGGTGTTGCTTAATTTCTGCCAGTGTGGAAGTCTGTAGCCACTGAAGGCATAATTTGCCCACACTGTAGGTGGTTATTATTCCTGGGTGTTGTCTTTGGGAATATCTAGGGTCTGGCCTGGTCATTTTGAACCCCTGTGTTTTGTTCAGGAATCTGTTTTGACAGTTATTAGTATCTGTGGGCCAGATCAACCACTGTTTCCAATCAGGATGTGTTCTGTTTTGGTTTAATACATAATTTACGTCTATCTCTTCATCTGTAGAGCTATTGCTGTTCATTGTTGGTTTTGGAATAGACGGTTTATTTAAGTCTTTGATTTTGGCTAAGCCAAGACAGGTAGTTTGTTGAACAGTGTCATTTAAAAATATAATTTGTTCTGGGATCATGCAGGCTCTAAACAAGGATTCTATACCCTGTACTTGCCATTCTTTTGTACCCCAAACACTTTTTACTTCAACATTTTTGTCCCAATAATCAAAACCAAAAGTATTCATTTGTTCAAAGAATGAGTCTGAATATATCAATTTCGTGTTTGTTATCATGGTCTTTGTCCCTGTCTTATTTGACAATTTGAAATAAAATGTTTCGGCATTACTTGTGTTAAAACCTGAAAAGTATGAATATTTGTCATAAACGGTTCTTGAGCTTCCTTTTGGAGGGGTTGCACAATGTTCCCATTGATTATAATTTAAAACATTTCTAGGTTGTGCAGATCTATGTAGAAAATGGTTACCATAGTGGTTATAACAGTACATACTATCATAATTTGTCGAACCCTGCAAATAATCATGTTTGGTAAATTTAGCAGACATCACTAAGTCAGACATCATATTATTTATACTTTCAAAGTCCCAATCATCAGCAAATGAGCTTGGTTTTACAAAGTCACTCAACGAGATCTTAATTTGGTGTGGATATTTCAGGATTTCAACCGGCCCATAAATTTCGTAGTCAGTGATGTCCCATGCTACCCCACCCGGTATAGGATTGGCTGTGAAGTTGACTGAAGAAAGTTCTCTTTTCTCGACGTGTGAAGATGTGTGTGGTTTGAGGATCAAGTTGATTTTCTGACTTGCTGTGTCCATTTTAGCATATTTTCCCTCAATGAAGCGTCCCAAAGTTAGTACCATGATGAGCCAAAGTATGAGGATAAATGCACCAAAACCCACCCAAAATTCAATCCATGGAGAAATTATATATGTTTCTTTCAGTTGTTTCAAAAGTACTTTAACTTTATCTTTAAAGGTTTTTGTTGATGGCTGTGTTTTTGATTCAGTGAAGCCTTCAGAGGAATCATCGAAGTTTATGAAGTAGCCGGATGCAGTTCTGTCAATTGTTCCAATTGCTTCAGGATTACTGTTTCTTGCATAGTCGTTTGTTACTTCATTATAGATTGGTGTGTCTCTGCTAAATGTTTTTATTTGGGTTTTCAGAGGTCTAAGTTCCATTGCATTGTTGCATAGTCCTTGTTGTAGTTCTGTAGGCGTTTCGAAAGTGATTAGCCTCTTAGATTGAACCTCTGTGTTAGTAGCAAATCTTGGTGTTCTACTACTTCTCGGGAGTCCACTTGGCCTACTATTTGTTATCGGCCACATGTTGTGGTTTTACCAGGTCGATGGATACAACTCGGTTCTCCTTTTTACCAGCAAGCGGCGGTAGTACAACTGATCTTGTCCCGTTGACAGACAAGACAGGAACTGCTTTTCTGTAAGAAGGCCCAAATTCCTTCTTTACCGCGATCTTTTCTCTGACTAGATCCCCGACTTTTGGAATCCAGGCAGGTCTTGCTGGGACAGGTGGTGGTTCTTCAGTGGTTGTTGGCTGCTGTTTCAACTTTATGTTGCTCAGGTCTTTTCTTGTTTCGTTTAAGTCCTGCAAAATAGCCAAACGATCTTTGATATCAAAGCATTTTTCCTTCACCACTGAAGTCTGACTGTCGAGATCTAAGACTAATATCCTAGTTCCAAATAATAATTCGTACGGACTGAATCCCTTCAGAGAATTTCTTGGCAAGTTATTTAGACTACGTTGGACACTTATTAGATGTTTGACCCACCCAGCTCCCGAACCTAATATCCTTTCTGTTATAGATAGCTTTATGCCTTGGTTTTTTCTTTACACCATCCCGTATCCCTCAGGAAGGAAGTGAGAAGAGTCCCGCTGTGCTATGCTCATTTGGCCATGTTTCCCCTCAGGCTGGAGGGCTAGAGTGAAAACAATGGTCAAACGTAGCATGCTTCTAGCGTATATGCCATTTAGACTCGCAAATCTTTGTATAACAGTCCAGACGTCAGCCGAGTGCTGGTGATCTACATTATAAGTGGAAACTAGCCTGTATATGTTAATCGGACGCTTTGCTTTTTACTGTTGATCTTTTCTGGAGTGAAACGACACGGTATTACACCGTTTCTCTCACCACTGCGATTTCTGTTACAGTTTGGGCAGTTCTTTACAAAAATGGTATGATGCAGGCTCATGCCTGGCCACCAGTACCTTGATTGTAATTCTTCCAGAGAATCTTTTAGTTTGAGGTGTCTGAGACCCTCGCCCATATGTGCGTCTGCTATTAACAAGTCTCTCCTGTCCATGTTTGGAATCACTCTATCCCCCACTCCAGGGATTCGAGCAAAAGGGACGGAGTTTGCATCGATTATGTATGTATAATTGAGTGGATAGTTGATCGGTAGCGCTGAGCAGTCGCCTTTTGATGACGTTTTCACCGCCAGCACTGTTTCACCGTCAATATACTTCACTGTACGCTTTTTTCGAGCTACGGAAGCCGTTTTAGTTGCTACCGCTGTGGCTGTCTCAGCCAATGAATTCCCTGCAACGTGAACGCCATCACGCTGATGACTCAGTGAGTGTGTCACGTGAGTCTTTGGTAGTTCTTTTTGTAAAAGAGCTATTTGTTCCCAAAGCAGTTTTTGCTTTATTGTTGCACCTGTGTCATCTTTGTAACCGTTTTGAATCCATGTCTGCAAATCGTTGTTATATGATTTGACGCAGTAATATGAATCGGACACTATAAGTGTCGGGAATTCGCGATCCGCATTATCTAGCGCCATTTTCAATGCTATTATTTCAGTCTGTTGTTCTGAATTAGTTTCGACTGAGTGTGTTTTTGTTAATAGAGGTCTTAATTTACCTCCGCGCCACACTTCTTTTGTAATCTCACATGTTGGGTTGTATGCTTGTTCTCCCCAAACGGAGGGTTGAGCATGTCCGTCTGTATAGATTACACAAGCGTATTGTCGTAAGGGCAGAATGTCGATAGGCAGAGGGAATGTTCTTTCATATTCTAGATTTTTCAATTCCTTTAGTTCTGGATCAAAGTAGTAGTATACTTTGTCCGTTGCAATTGAATTCACCCATTGTATCCATTCCGGATTCAATGTTGTTGTTGGTAAATTACAAGGTGTTGTTAATGCCTCAAAGGCTGATTCCGCTGTTCTGACTGTGATGTGTCTACCGTCCGCTTGATCTTTTTCTCTAACTATTGCGGTTTGAACTGCATGAACAATGTTTTCTTTAATGCTGAATTTCTTTTCAGCTTCTGTGTACAAGTGTGATTTGAATGCAATTGGTACCTTTTCTCCCTCATTAGAGGTCAGGTATGTGAATCCGCATCTTCCTGGGATGACTCGAATCACAAGATTGCGTGTGTTATCACGTGTTTCTAATTTTGTTTTAATTAACATGTCTGTTTGTAAGGATCTCAAAATTTCTGTGTGTATTTGAGTCCAATTGGTTCTTTTAAAATCTGGTTTTATTAGATCATAAAGGGGTTTGACCCTTTCTGCGTAATTTGCAATGTACGTTCTTCCGAAATTTAGGAAGCCTAGAATTGACTGTAGGTTTTTTAGTGTTCTAGGTGCTTGGAGTACGGCACATTTCTCTAGGAAATTGTCAGCCAGGCTTTTGCCTTCACTTGATAATTCGTATCCTAAGAACAGGACTGTTAGATGGGCAATTCTGGATTTTTTAAAGTTGAATTTGTAACCCTCTGCTGCGAACCCAAGTATTATGGTGTTCACTCTCTTCAAGTGAGTATCCAAGTCATCATCTGTTAAGTATATGTCGTCGACATAAGATAATGCTTCGTCATCATATGTTTGTAGTAACTCTGTTACTCTCGCTGAGAATACCCCTGGGCTATTCTTGTACCCCTGGGCTAACCGACAGAATTGTTTTTGAGTGCCATTTATTGAGAATGCAGACAAATATCTGCTCTCTGGTGCTATGTTTTGACAAAAGAATCCATTAGAGATGTCTAATGTTGTTTTGTATTTTTTGCGCACTATGTTATTCATTAGTGCAGCACTATGCGAGTTTTGCACTGCAAAAGTTTTGCAACATGAGTTAAGGTGTCGGTAATCCAAAACTAGACGATATGAATTGTCTGGTTTGGAGACCGGAAACAAAGGGTTGTTCATTTGTGAGGTGCAAGTTTCAATCACCCCCTGGTATTCTAGTTGATCTAGGATTTCTTTTACCTGTTTTTTAGCTTCTTGCTTAATTGGGTACTGTCTTTGTGCAGTAGGTTGTGATTTTAACTGGATTTTGTGTGGAGGAGAGTCCTCATCCCATCCTACATGATTTTTATATAAAGCAGGAGCTTGAGCTACTGCCCACTTTCTGGCAAGTGTGTATTTTTTATGAATTGGGATATGATTTGAGAAGGCAGGCATAATTATTTCTTCGCCATGAGGGCACTCCCTGACAAACTCTGGTGGCCAGTCTTTTTCAGCTAGAAGGATGTCATAGCCCTTGGAGAGATTATACCAAAATAGTCCCCTTATTTTTCTAGTCTTATCCCCTTCTATACGTAAAGTTATTTCATATATT
This sequence comes from Lissotriton helveticus, assembly GCF_964261635.1. NCBI lineage: Eukaryota > Metazoa > Chordata > Amphibia > Caudata > Salamandridae > Lissotriton > Lissotriton helveticus. The sequence goes on from NC_136058.1 coordinate 254,634,250, forward strand.
TTGTGAGGTTTGCTAACTCTGGTGTCTGCAGTTTCCACTTGAAGATATTCATTCGTGTCCACTGTCTCCAGAAGATTCATAAGGACTTTGCGAGCTATGCTCACTTCTGCTGCGCTGTCTAGCATTGTCTGAGCCCATTCTCCGTTTTTCAGTTGTGTCCTCAGTATTCTCGGCATTGTTAACTACCTTGATACTGGCTACCTTCTTTTTTGGAAATTGTAATTTCTTTTTTAGATGAGCAGGTTCCTTGTCTTTGGACTTGGCGTGCTCTTCTCTTTGTTCTGATCGTCCTCTTCTTTCCGATTTCTGCGAGGAAGTCTGAAAAGATTGAGAGGGACGTGTATCAATGTCTTGATATCTATCAGGCTTCTTTATATTATCCCTATTTCTAAGGTTATATCTTTTCCCAGAGGGGTCACTTTGGGGTGACCTGTGTCTCTGGTTCGGAGATTTTTCTCTCCGCCGAGGAGACCTTCCTCTGGACTGGAATTTCTTTTCTTTAGGATTGGATTGTTTGTTTCCATCCCAGCTCTTTTTTTGTGATGTTGAATTATTATTTAAAAATATTTTTTCGGGACTTTCAATCAGTTGTGGTTTTACTGGTATTCCACCTAAACTATCTCTACCTAGTTCCTCATAAGATTTTTCTATAATTCTGGCAATTTCAGCTGGTTGGTCTGCTATATCTGTCTCCTTTAACCTCTGGCGGATCGCCACATTTGCTGCTTCTCCCTTTATGTTGGCTAGTAATATAGCCGAGACCTGCTTGAAGTCTTTCAGTAATTTCATACCAAGAGTTAAAGCGGGTTCTGGACCGTATTCGTCTTGAATTTGTTTTAGCACATCTGGTATTACCGAAATGGATGGAACACCGTGCGTTTTTGTGTAGATGGAAGCAAAGACTGTACCCCAAGTGTCACAGTCCTCCACGTGTGGTGCGATTCCCATTGGAAGACAGATAGTCAGAATCCTGTGTTTTTCTAACGGGGTGGTGTCTGGAAACACCGCCTCTATTTGGGTGATTTTTTGTGCTAACCAGAATGGTATTTGTTCCCGTTTAGCTGGTACTTTACCTAGGCAGGATTGTATGTTCTGTGGTGTAATTTTATTTGTTTTCCCCTGGTGAGGGGTCAGCTGTGGAATTTTAATTGCTGGTTGAATTGTTGAAGTCCGCATCACATATTGGACTAATTGTCTATGTATTTTTATTAATTGTTTTAGTTGTATTAAAAGGTTTGCTGCATCGATGTCTGGATGTGGTGTGTATCCGGCTAGAACCGGCCACGTTGCTCCTGGTCTACCTAATGGACCGAGCCTGGTGATGTGATTATTATGTTTTAGGGCGCCATTAAATAAGAGCAGATGCTCTTGAAATTTAAGTGGTACTTCCACCTCCTCGAAAGGAGTGTACTCATTAGGAGGGTCCTCTGTTTTGTAATAGTGGAAGTACTTTGTTACAGCATTTGCTGCTGGAAAATGTATCCATGAATAATATACCTCTGTCTGCCGATATTCGTGTGCCTCAATCACGAATATGACTGTGCCACCTCTAGGTGTCAGTCCATTTTCTATAAGTTTTAAAGTTATAGATTTCCTCTTGATGACCGGGATGAGTATTATATCCGGGTCTGTGTCTTGCAGTGCATTATCAGCTGCTGCGAGTTCAGTTGCTATCCTAACTGTCTCTCTTTCTTCATCACTGTCTACCATTTTACCGACAGGAAGGTTATTTAGTTTGTTTGCAGATCAGATTTCTTATGGAAACAAAGATTAGATGCACAATATTTTGGAACAGTGTATCCTTCAATGTTGACTAAACCAAGGACCATACATAGGAGTTTCCTCCTGCGAGGTCTGGCGGATATTACCTTTTACCCACTCCAGACGTCTTTGGAGTATTATGGGAAAAAAGGGGTCTGAGTGAAAAAGCACGACTGAGTTACTCTAAATGTCTTACGTTAGTTTTATCGCCCTTCCAAACGCGTTGGGCGCCATGTAGTGTAGTTCCTATTATCCCAATAGGCTCTGCGCATTGGAATAATACCTTCAATAGTATAGGCCTAGACCAGATGTTAAGTAGGTCTACTACTGTCGATATTAGACTTAAAGTTTTGGGTTTGCCAGCTAGCTCAGAGTTCACTAGAAACTTTCTCAAATAGGCAAGGAGGAGTTGAACCTCCCTGGATAGACAAGAAGGGATTTAGTTTCTGACAACCATAGAACATGACAACTTTGCTCTCCCCTAATCAAGAGTGTATCTCTAGAGTCGTGTGAAAACAAAAGACGACTTATTTTGCTCAGTCAGTACGTGCATTCTTAGTCTCACCAGATTGTAGAGAAAAGGAAGAGACGGGCGTGTTCAATAAAATATGTTATTTATTGATCAGTCTCTTTTCTCATACAAGAGAAATGGATCGATATTATTGCAATACTTATGGTTAAGTAAAGTGCATACAATAAAAGCAGAAGTATAAAATAATACTGTAAAAACATTGATATGGTTTCTAAGCCATATGAAGGTTTAAAATGAATAAAAATGAATACATACACATTTACATTTGACTAATCGTACTCAACTGGTGTTTCTAACTACGCCTACCCCGTGTACCTGACCTAAGCCTAATACGTGGGCGGGAATAGAAAGTTACAGTTTAAGTTAAGTTTGTTTTGCCAAGTGACTGACTTAAGAATTCTCTGCAAGGGGTTATTCAGTTCCGTACCTGGAATCTAGGATGAATGAGGGATGGTATCTCTCGTCTCTGGTCTCGATATTCCAGGCTGCCTGCGAGGGCTACCCGGAAGCGCCGGAGCTGGATTTCTCGGCAGGAGAAAGCAGCGTCTCGTTCTCAGCGCGTCAGGAAGGCGGGGCTGCGCCAGCGGGGTCTGCTCTGCTCTGGGCTTCGGCAAGTCTGGCTGCTCCGATCTCGTCACCACCGCGTGTGTTTGCATAGGGCAATATCGGTAATATTTATACCTTTAAGGTGCCGAGATTGACGTAAGGATGGACATAGATACGTCAATAAGGATGTCATACGACCTGGTCGTTAGCACATTCTTTTGCTGAAGTTCTCGGTGAAATCAAAACAATGGCCGCAGGGTTTTTCCCAGGTCTGTCATAGGTTTGATTTGTTTTGAGAACTCCGTATGCCTTATCAGGGGCTGGAGTAATATCGCTTGTCTAATTAGATGGCAAGCGTTATGACCTAATCAGATAACACGTTCCTGTGCCGTAGTGTGGCTTTATCAGATAACGGTTCCTGCATCATGGGGGTTTTCTGCCTCATGGGATGGCTGCTAGTTAACTTGTTAACCAGAATAGGGTCAGGAATAGGGGGATCGATACAGAACCTATAGGAATACATCACAGAACTACACATAGGAAGTATGTTAAAGTGCCTGTTTGTGGCTCCTCCCGAGAAATGGGATGGCTGAATGTCTGGTCAGCAAAAGTGAAAAGACAACTTTGTCCTAGAGTGAGAAGTTAAGCGATCAGCAAAGATGCCAAGCACTCAGACACATACCTTTGATGGAGTGGGGATGGGATTTAGCCGTTGCAAAGCCTTTGTGCAAAATTCTAATCGCTGTTGTACTTGAGTGGATGGACCTTTGATTTGAATTGAGGCTTGAGAATAGTTCAATAACATATCAATAATTGTGAAGGCCATTTTATCACACAAGAATGACAGAGAGTAATATGTTTCCAAACCAGAAACGTTTATTAGCAGATTAGCTGCCAGATTACTTTTACTAATTCAATAATCACCTGGATCCAGCATGATTCGGTGTAAACCAAAATCAGAATAGCAAATACAAAGGCAAGTTATTTTAGGATTATTGAAGGCAAATCATGAAAGATTTGTTTCACCTAAAGGGAAACATCCTAATACTAAATTAAAGTTTCAAGTGAGGTCGGGGACGTTTAAGCAGCAAGTGTCAGCAAAGGAAGCCTCTAAAGCAGAACCAAATGAAGGTTCCAATCAAAGGAAAAATATTTGTGCTCTAGAGTTAACCTCTCTGAGCAGAAATAAAATATGCACAGGGTCTCAAGAGAGGCGAAGGGTGGACATGAGCAATCTGGATGTTTCTAACTCAACAGAGTACAATTAAAACATAAGGGGGCATATTATCAAGCCTGGGCGATAACATTATCGCCGCTTTATCGGCCGAAAACGGCCGATAACGCGGCGATAATGGGCTTGATAATATGCTCTATGGAATTCCAATCGAAGCCCATGTTAGATGTGAAGACATCTAACATGGGCTTCGATTGGAATTCCATAAAGCATATTATCAAGCCCATTATCGCCGCGTTACGGCCGATAAAGCGGCGCTAATTTTATCGCCCAGGCTTGATAATATGCCCCAAGGTTCGGCAAAGTATAAGACATGCCACAGTTCCCAGGAGGCAGGAACCAATCACGCTGTTGCATTCTTCTTCTCTCAACAGGGTAGTGGTGGGGATGGAATCAACGATCCTCGAGTTCACGCACTCAGTTATACACGAAACAATAATGCTTCTTCACAGGTTTTTCTTTATTTGTTTGTTTTTTACGACCAATTCTTCATTCATTGGTACATACGATTATTTCATACTCGTTTCCTTGCGAACATAATGTGATCCTTATGTCGCCATTTTAACAGTTAGCTTGCATTTATCATCACCCAATGCATTTCGGGTCATAAACCTCGACCCTTCGTCAGGGGTCTGTGAACAAGGGATAAGACAGGACCAGGAATTAGATGCTGCCACAAATGTCATAATGTCTAGGTGAGATAGTGGACGAAAACGTAAAAAAATGGAGAAACCGGAATGCAGAAAGAATATAAAGCGGTGTCTGAAAGGTGGAAAGGTCGATTCGTGAATTACTAGTAAAACGGCGGTGCAAAACAAACAGATGTGTAACTTCAGATGGATATAGTAAGTAACCCAGTGCTCTTTACAAGTTACGAGTGTGTACAAAACAGTCCCAGGCAACAATATCACAAAAACTTACGGAATAGCGGCAGTAACCGTCACCTTGAACGAGTCTCGGTAAACCTCGGTGTGTAGTGGAAAGTGCAGGGAGTATTTAACATGGGGTCATGTGATCGGCAAAACCGCCAATACAGGAAAGGAACAGAGAGAGCCCAATAGGAGTGGAGTATAGAGAGACGTGTGTAGTCAGAAGACTCTAATCACGTGATATGAGTGTGAATGCTTCATAGAGAAGAAGGTATCGAACGTGAACAATAATATCAAAAAACATGATAATGAAATATGCAAAATAGAGCAAATGAAACATATTGCGAAATAAACAGACTGAATAGGTCAGAAACAACAATGCTGCTGGTCATTTAAAGAAAACATGAATGTTCAACACGATCATTCATCCCAAAAGGATGTGTCGAATTAAGTTTTTTAATCCAGTGGAATTCTGATCGTAGTCTTTGTTTCAGTGGATCCACGTCAGGGCGCTGTGGGAGAATTTCCAGAACCGTGAATTTGAGTTGGGATATCTGGTGTCTTGCTTCTATCCAATGGTTAGCTAGGGATGATTTCGTGTTAGACTGACGGATATTGCTTTTATGTTCAGTGATGCGTGTTTTTATTTTACGCTCGGTTTGGCCGACATAAACTTTCCCACAGGGGCATTTGATAGCATAGATGCAGTTAGTGGTGTTACACGTGCTTGTGTGATTAAGTTCAATAGGATAGCCTTTAGTTGGATGGGTGAAAATTTTTCCTGGCATAACATTATTGCAATGAATGCAATTCAAGCACTTGAGCATTCCTTTCCAATTGGCGTTGACTCTCTTGCGTGTTTTTAAAAGTTCTTGTAAGTTCTTCGATCTTTGAAACGCAAATGTGACCTTGTCACTAAATAGGTCTTTGAGATCAGGTTCAGATTGAATTAGGTGCCAATGTTTGTTGACAATACCCTTGATTCTGTTAGATTCCGTGGAAAATTTAAGTACACACACTGTCTTTTTGACTGCAGTTTTTGCTTGAGCTTGTAGCAATGTATTCCGTTGTAATTTGTTTACTTTTTCCAAAGCTTTGGATATAATGTTTTCCGGATAACCTCTTTCTTGATATCTCTATAAACATTGGCACCTAATTCAATCTGAACCTGATCTCAAAGACCTATTTAGTGACAAGGTCACATTTGCGTTTCAAAGATCGAAGAACTTACAAGAACTTTTAAAAACACGCAAGAGAGTCAACGCCAATTGGAAAGGAATGCTCAAGTGCTTGAATTGCATTCATTGCAATAATGTTATGCCAGGAAAAATTTTCACCCATCCAACTAAAGGCTATCCTATTGAACTTAATCACACAAGCACGTGTAACACCACTAACTGCATCTATGCTATCAAATGCCCCTGTGGGAAAGTTTATGTCGGCCAAACCGAGCGTAAAATAAAAACACGCATCACTGAACATAAAAGCAATATCCGTCAGTCTAACACGAAATCATCCCTAGCTAACCATTGGATAGAAGCAAGACACCAGATATCCCAACTCAAATTCACGGTTCTGGAAATTCTCCCACAGCGCCCTGACGTGGATCCACTGAAACAAAGACTACGATCAGAATTCCACTGGATTAAAAAACTTAATTCGACACATCCTTTTGGGATGAATGATCGTGTTGAACATTCATGTTTTCTTTAAATGACCAGCAGCATTGTTGTTTCTGACCTATCCAGTCTGTTTATTTCGCAATATGTTTCATTTGCTCTATTTTGCATATTTCATTATCATGTTTTTTGATATTATTGTTCACGTTCGATACCTTCTTCTCTATGAAGCATTCACACTCATATCACGTGATTAGAGTCTTCTGACTACACACGTCTCTCTATACTCCACTCCTATTGGGCTCTCTCTGTTCCTTTCCTGTATTGGCGGTTTTGCCGATCACATGACCCCATGTTAAATACTCCCTGCACTTTCCACTACACACCGAGGTTTACCGAGACTCGTTCAAGGTGACGGTTACTGCCGCTATTCCGTAAGTTTTTGTGATATTGTTGCCTGGGACTGTTTTGTACACACTCGTAACTTGTAAAGAGCACTGGGTTACTTACTATATCCATCTGAAGTTACACATCTGTTTGTTTTGCACCGCCGTTTTACTAGTAATTCACGATTCGACCTTTCCACCTTTCAGACACCGCTTTATATTCTTTCTGCATTCCGGTTTCTCCATTTTTTTACGTTTTCGTCCACTATCTCACCTAGACATTATGACATTTGTGGCAGCATCTAATTCCTGGTCCTGTCTTATCCCTTGTTCACAGACCCCTGACGAAGGGTCGAGGTTTATGACCCGAAATGCATTGGGTGATGATAAATGCAAGCTAACTGTTAAAATGGCGACATAAGGATCACATTATGTTCGCAAGGAAACGAGTATGAAATAATCGTATGTACCAATGAATGAAGAATTGGTCGTAAAAAACAAACAAATAAAGAAAAACCTGTGAAGAAGCATTATTGTTTCGTGTATAACTGAGTGCGTGAACTCGAGGATCGTTGATTCCATCCCCACCACTACCCTGTTGTAATAAGGCACGGTCAGACTACGTGTGACGTTCACGCACCACCACTATCTGATGAACTTTTAGAAGAACTTTGAATACTGAGTGCATAGGGATTACACTATTTCGCATTCTTCTTCTCTGGCATCAAGCAAAGGGAGCTCACAGCTGCGTGGTCTTCAGATGATGTCTTGCACTAGCTGAAACCTCACAATCAGACTGTCCTGGACACAGGTGCATGAAACCAATTAAAATGTTACACTGAAACACTATCAACAATATGTTCTCATGGAGATTTTACAAAATGTAAACAATTATTATGCAAACTACTGCAGCTAGCTTGGGTCCAAAAACTAGAATAAAGAGTAAGAAACACATTAACAGCCAAAGGCAAAGTTTTGATGTTAAGAAGAAGAATTTCCAGACTGAGGCTTCCACTAAATATGTCTAATTTAACGTGGACACTCTCTAACGATGGTTAACTATTAACGTAAGCATTTCTAACTATGATCAAGTTAAACATAAGGGGCTAGATGTAGGTAATTCCCATTTACAGACTCTTAAATACCGCATTTTACCGATTCGGTATTTAAGAGTCTGTAAATGAGAAGGGGGCTGATGTAGGTAATTCCGAAATCAGGAATGCCGAATCTGTAAGATTCGGTATTTACCGATTCAGTAAATACCGAATCAGTATTGCCCATTGATTCCTATGGGCCTTGAAGCCCATAGGAATCAATGGGCAATACCGATTCGGTATTTACAGGGTGCAGGGGGTGTCACTTTGACACCCTCTAGCACCCCAAGTACAGGCTTGTGTGACATGTGGCAAACATACATGCCCTAAGGGCATGTCTGTGTGTCACATTGCACAGGTGTGCATGCACAGATGTGCATGCACACCTGAATTTGGTATTTTACCACACAATAGGATTGTGTGGTAAAATACCGACTCTTAAGGGCCTGTGGCACTGTAAACTGTGCCACCTACATTTGGAATTACCGAATCGGTAATTTTACTGATTCGGTAAATATACCGAATCTGTAATTTTCAGACCCCTACATCTGAAAACCCTAATACCGGTCGGAAACGGACGAAATCGGCCGTTTCCGACCGGTATTAGGGCTCCTACATCTGGCCCATAGTCACAATTAGATGTAAGCATGCTATGATTATATATGATGTAGAATTAGCATGGTATTAAACGAAAATGAAATATAGGGACGTGTCAACATCTTCTTGAGGAGCGACTGGTTTAGTTGCAACCCCTGTAGTCTGTTTATAACAAATGTGATTTAACCATTCTCCACTTAACTTTTGAAAGTAAGCATGGGTTTAGATTTTTATTAGCCAGTTATTTCTGGTTGTTATCACTCACTGTTTATTACAAAAAATGGCAAAGCCAATAGTTTGGGCTTTTATTGCCTTAAATAAAAAGGACTCAGAAATATTTTCTTTGGGGCCAAAATGGCCAAGGGTCACATTGATATCAGTAGATACTGTGGCAAGAAAAATAGTTGTTCATAGAGGGGAATTGAGTCATGTAGGTGTTTTGGGGGGTTTCATTACATAGTGCCGTCCCACCAAGAATATACGGCACATATTAACGATGAATAATGATTGGTGAAATTAAACCACTATTAATTCTACATGTCGAAAATCAACAATTACTCATTTTACAATATTATCAGCAAATATCATAATGTGAAAATACATCAGGGAATACTGGAGAAAGCAGATCAATGCTTAGCATATCTGCAACATACTTCAATAAATACAAGAGAGGGTGCTAGAGCCTCTGTAGTTGAAGTTAAATGGTAACACAACAAAAAGACAGATACTGTTTTAAACATTGCTGAATGCCACACTGTGCCATTTCTAAGCATTGTAAATAACCAATATAATGCTATAGACAGCATTTTTTAGATTTGTTACATGTGCTTCTAGTATCTCATTGTGTGGTTAATAAAGGACACATTCATGGTTTTATTCTTTTTTTTTTTTTCTCATTTGCCACCTAGGTTTTAGATGTGCAATCTGCAGGTATACAAGCAACGCGCTGCCTCAGTTCTTTCAACTGGTGGGGATAGAAGTGGAACGGGGAGCTCATCCCTCAGCAATAGTGCATAAACCAGCGCAGATCGCCAAAGCAAAAACCTTACAGGGGTCTCAGGAGTGCAGCCAAGATACTAGTGAAGCATCTAACCACGGCTATACCCAAAGATGGGAATGATAGCTTAACCCCTTCGACGCTCATGACGAGCTGGGCTCGTCATGAGGTAGCCTCCTGGCACGCTCATGACGAGCCCAGCTCGTCATGCAAAGTGCGCTTTCGCAAAATCCAGCGTACGGGGGGGAATCATGCCGCACGCATGCGGTTAATCATTGGACCTGGGGAAAAAAAAAAAAACAGGCTCTCAATGTTCCCACTTCAGGAGATGCCAGAAGGATCTTTTGTCACGGTTTCCAGCTCTGGCCAAGTCCAACCTATAGACCTGCAAGGCCGAGGTATACCAGTCATTAATTGAGGGAGGTAGAGAGTCTTTCCATTTCCTGCATATTTCCCTCCTAGCAAGAAGGATAGAATAGAAAATCAACTTCTTTGCCGACGTGGGAACCCCTTCTACAAGTCCAAAAATTACCGAGGTTAGGTTGAAAACAATATTGGTACCAACTGATATTGAGAGGGTCTTACTTATGGAGTCCCAAAATTGGGACAAATAAGGGCACTCGTACAACATGTGAGTATCAGCTGTGGCCAAAAGCCCACATCTAGCACATGCCACCCTGTTTCTCTGATTAAATTTAGAGAGTTGTAGGGGTGAGTAGTAAGCACGGTGTATAGTGAAAAGATGGTTTCTATGTAACCATGCCGGCTTGACGATATCCCACATCATTCTACATGATGTACTCCAAAGATCTTGCAGGTTGGAGTTACTCACATGAGATGACCAAAGCTGATCTGGTAACATAAATTCACCATCCAGTTCTTCCAAAATTAGATTATACCAGGATGAAATCTCCTTAGCAGGAGGCTTGTCAACTAGAAGGGTGATAAGGTGACTGTACCCAAAGGAAATTTAATTCCTCGAGAAGGTAAAGCATTATATGCTCTAGACCAGCTGGATATTTGCAAATATTTAAGTCTAGCAAAATCTGGACCAATTTTGTTTCTTAAACACTCCCAGGATAACAGGGCGCCGTCAACGAATAGTTCTCCCCACACCAAAAATCCAGCATCTCTCATGGATAGAGCAAGGGCATCTCCCAACCACGGACTATCAGGAAGACCCCACAGAGGCGTCCTACTTCCATAGTACCCTATTTCAATAGCTTTTGTTAGCTGGGCCCACATTTTTGCCATACGCCGTAAAATTTTCAGTTTGCCTTTTTTTAAAACTTGGGATCTCCAAATTTAAAGAGGAAACTTGACTGGCTCACCCCCTCTGCCTTCAACAATGTAGAATACATATAACCCAGTCTATGGTCAGATGGATTCTTTAATAATATCCTAGCATGAGATAGCTGGAAAGCCCAGGCATAGATCTGGAGGTCAGGGGCAGCAAGTCCACCCTTATCCCTACGTCTCCTGATTTTTTTCCACGAGATTCTTGGAAGGTGTTTATTCCAAATAAAGGTGTTAATTTCGGCCTGTAATCTTTTAATAAGAGAAGGTTCAAAATATAAGGGAATAATGTTAAATAGGAAAGTAATCTTGGGCAGAATAGACATTTTAACAAGATTAATCCTACCCAGTAGGGATAAGGGGAGATGAGCCCAATTTTGGAGCAATTTACGGAATTCTTTAGCCACCTTCGAGAAGTTATTAGTGGCGATCTGGTCTATATCCTCAACAACGTCAAGGTCTAGATACCTCATCCCCTTTCCCGGCCGTATGCCAGAACTAAAAGAACTCTGGTCAATGTTCCAGGTCATCATCTCAGTCTTTAATGTGTTATTCTCATAACCGGACACTTCCCCAAATTCCGAAGCCAGCTTGAATATTGCAGGAAGGGCCGAATGAGGTGCAGATGTAAAGATGAGGATATCGTCCGCATATAGGGCCACCTTTCTCTCCCAACCCCTATATACGAACTCCTTGATGTTAACACTATCCCTCAAACTCTGAGCAAATGGTATATATAGATGGAACAGGAGTGGAGAGAGCGGGCAGCCCTGCCGTGTTTTTTCATCTTGAGATGTTAAAGGGGTCAGATAATAGCCCATTGACCAGAACGCAGGCACTGGGGTTCCGGTAAAGAAGACTAATTGTTTGGCGAAATCTTTCTCCCAAGCCGAATTTTGCCAAGGCCTCCGACAGGTACAACCAATTGACCCTGTCGAAGGCCTTGGTGGCATCCAATGTAAGAACCGCCAAGGGGAGAGATTCCAAAACAGCCAGATCTTTAACCCCTATTAAATCAAAGGTTAATTCGAAAAGCTGTCGCCCTTTAACGAACCCCTTCTGATCTAGATGTAAAATCGTGGGAGCAACTAAGGCCAGTCTGTTTGCGAGAATAGAAGAGAATATCTTGTAATCCCCATTTAGTATCGAGATTTGTCTGTTCGATCCACATGTAGTTGATGGCTTTCCAGGTTTTAATATTACAGTAATGGAATCATTGTCCCATGACACTGGAGGAGGCACCCATCCAATAGGATCTGATTAAACAGAATTGCCAAAAAAGGGACACGTTCCTGCTCCAAAGTTCTATAAATTTCCGCAGGTAGGCCATCTGGCCCAGATCCTTTCCCCTTCTTGGCATTCTGAATGGCTTTCCTCACCTCGTCTTCCGAGATTTCGCTATCTAACATCTCGCTCTGGTTAACAGAAAGACGTGGGAGGGTGAGTTTACTAAGCCAATCTTTAATGGTAACAGGGTCCAATTTTTTGTCCTCATGGTAAATAGCTCGGAAGTATTCTCTAAAAGCTGACATCATTAACGTTGATCAGGTCAATGTTGTTACGGACCTGATCCGTTTTGGCTTTCCATGCCAGTAACTTCCCAGCCCCCTCCCCATACTGGAAATGTGCAATCTTACTGGCCTCCCATCTTTCTTGTATCCTCTGGTTAAGAATCGAGGCTAGTTGACCCTTTAAGGAAAGCAGTTTTTCGCGCAGAGATGTTAAAACAGCGTCCGTGGTAGTAGCACTAGTATCAATCTCTAGCTGAACCATAGCTATATTCGCCTCCACCGAGGCTACGGCCTCTCTATACTCTCTCCTTCTATAAGCAACTTTAGCTGTAATAAGACCTCTCAAAAAGCCTTAAGAGAGTCCCAGACAACTCCTATACCAGCAGAACCCACATTTCCTTTTAAAAACAGCGCTACCTCAGTCTTTAGAAAAAGCACATCTTCAGGGTGGGAGAGTAGCGAGCGATCAAAGGACCAAGTCCTTACCGGCGCTGCTAAAGGGGTCCTGAGTTCCAACAGTACTGCCGAGTGATCTGATAAGTGTAGAGGTAGGTATTTAATGGCCCTGACAACATCAACCAATCTCTGATTAATTAATATGAAATCTATTCTCGATTGGTGGTGGTACTTGTAATTCCTAAAAGAGATGCCCTGTTGTTGGCCTGCCCTTAATCTCCAGATATCCACGTACCCACATTGCTTCATTGCATTCAACAAGAAGGCTCTCGACTTCGACGGAACTCTAGAACGATTATTATGAGATTTAGCTAAAATGGGGTCTAAAACAATATTAAAGTCCCCAGCAAATATCACAGGCTCAGGGAAAGACAAGAGATGGGAAAAGATGATTTTCAAGAAGGATGGATCATCTTGATTGGGACCATAGTATCCGGCCATGGTCAATTGAGAACCCAAGATAGAGAGAGAAGCAATAACCCATCTACCGTCAGGGTCCACTTTTGAGTCTAAGAGCTTAACCTTAGGGTGTTTCTTGAAAATGAGCGATACCCCTCTAGAGGTCAAAGACTGAGAAGTAGAGATTGCAAAGTCAATCCATTTATTGACCTTAGCTAACGCATCAATTTCCACCTGAACCAAATGTGTCTCCTGGAGGATGATGACCTGAGCGTCTGAGTCGCAGAGATACTGCAAAAGTGTTCTGGCCCTAGTTTTAGTTCGCAAACCATTAACGTTCCATGATATTATCTTTAAGTTAGTCATCACAACCGTCCCAGACTCCGCCCAACCTCAATTTGAGACAAGGATCAATGTTAAGCTGACCTGCCCCCTTAAAGATTTGCAACACAACACAAAGAGACGTATAACCAACAGAGTACAGTACAGCATCAGATTGACAAATGAGGAATTTTCTATGAAATTTCTTAAGTTTACCAATGTCCTCTACAGCTTTATCCAAGTGTATCGACATCGCACCCACAGTCTCTTCCAACACCCCTGTCCTAGATGTTAACCCATCTATTTTGTTATCAAGGGAGTCGCAATAGTTCCGAATCTCCAGCTAAATAGTTACAGACTCCTCAAATCCTCTTTTTATGTCTCGAGACAGGGTTGAAAACATTGCCAGCAAGGAGGCAGCCGTAATACCGCCTTCCTCCAAGGATGGAGCGGGATCTGGAAGTTGCTGCTGAGCCAGGCCTGAGGATATACCTGGTAAATCCGGTGCCCCTGTTTCAACCTCCATGCCATTCCTCCCTGTGTGCACGAGTTCCACTAGAGGGGGGGCAAATGGGTCACCTTGCCTATCTCCTACAGCCACATGCCCATCACAGACGTTATCACTCACCACACTCTCCCCAACTTCTATGGTGGTTAAAACGGCATCAATAGGAATGTTAGTGGGTGAGAGTTGACCTAACGATGACAAAATTGTACAGTCAGAAGGCCCGTCTATCCCAGCAGCAGCGGTTAGTGTAAAGACCTGACCAACATCACCAGGTGGGGACTGATCAGGAGGGGACTGGTCAGCAGGGACTGAAACTAGATTGTCTTGAGCGGCCAGCCCCGGTTCTGAAAGTATAGGCATGCCCTGATTCTCTGTGAGGTGCAAAACCTGTGGGACTACTTTGAAGTACGAGCGAAGGGATGGCGTAATTTTGGAGCCTACATCAAGCGCAGTAGTAGTAAAATTGCGTTTTGTTAAGACTTTTCCTCTCACTTTCCCTCTATCACCCTTAGCTTTGACTTCGGTCGAGAGATATGAAGAGGTTCTCCTACCTCCAGGGGATAATACAGCGTTGCTGTCTAATTTTGCGCTGGGGACGGGCTCCCTCGATGGTGCTCTGACCAGCGTCTTGCCCCTCCTGCGGTTGTTTCTCCCCTTACCTTTAGACTGCTGCTGCTGCTGGTAACGCTGAAAATGTAAATGCAAACCCTCCTCCTCGGAGTCTCCCGAAACACTATCCACTTCAGATTCTCTCTCTCTCTCTTCTCGGCACCGCCGGGCACTCCTGCAGCCTTTGCTCCTTCCTCTGTATCCCGTGAACAGGACCCCAGGAGTCGACCCTTAGCAGCGCTGGCACATGAAGCGCGCACCAAACTGCGTGCTTTCCTTCCACGCCACAGCTCCAGGGCTGCTGAGGACCACAGCCGCAAGACCAGCGGGACTCCTAGCGGGGTAGAAGCAACAAGAAGAGAAACTGCACAGCTGCTGCCTCCGTCTTCTCCAGCAGCCCTTCCAACGCCGAAAACGCTGCCGAGGAGTTCCGTCATAGAAACGGAAGACAGACCTCACTCGGGGGTATATCAGACAACACCTACAAAGGTTTTTACCGAGGTAACACCCGATATTTTGTACTTTTTTTTTACCTCCTAATACCCCTGTAACACTCGGTAGGAAGTTTATGTCATTTTATTCTTTTTTTAAAAAAAATTTGAATACATTTTTTATTGAGCAGAAAGAGGTTGAAATACAATTCATGAAAGAAAAAATTTGAGCACTGGAAATGAAAACAAGGTTAGAAAGAAAAAAAAAAAGCTTCTTCTTCAAATAGATTTGCACATGAGTAAAACATGGTTAGGGAGAAGATTAAAAAAGGGGGAGAACTTTAAGATACATAAAACTCTAAAGCAGGCATTGTTGTACTCCTTATTTCACAACATATTAATTAATTTTCAAATACAAACAAAGTGCAAAGACCGCAAACTTTGATCAAAAAGTGTAAGTGCAATACAGTACAATACAACCTAATACAGTCAATGTGCAACATCCGCAAATTTGAGTGTAAAGTGCAAGTGCATGAAATAAAGTGCTTGAGCAAAGAAGTTAGCTTATTTAACATTTCATGACTGCTTTTAAAATCATTTTGATTTAGTTTTAGTATTCAATCTAATTTTTAACTTACCCCCCCTTTATTGCTTCCAGATTCTGAAAATACTTCCATCTTTCAAAACTTCTGACTGCTCCTACTCTATGTCATTTTATTCTTGCATGAATTATTTTGGGATAATCACTTAACCATCACACCGGTAATGTTCTGGGTCAGGGGTACTCATTGCACAGATCTCTTGTGACCCATCAGACCTTTTCATGTGGTGCAAATTACTAACATGTGCTAATAGCTGTACAATTGGCCCTATTCACAAATATGTTACTGTGATTTACTCTTGTAAGTAATCCTGATTTAGTCCTGGAATTTACATAGTGAATTCATACTTATTCATTGTCAAATCTTTGTGAACGTTACCTAACAACTGCTAACCTTCCTGACTTAAAGGTAATATTTCTTTTAATCTGAATCAAATTGTTATTAAAATATGCTCAAATGTCTTTCCCTTCCACCTTGTCATATCCTGCATTTTAGCTTGGCTGGAGTAAACGCGTATTTCTATGCTTTGTTCTTTCATTTAAAATCTTTAAGGTTGTTGAAAAATCTCCTTTAAATTTATATACTTAACTTAGGACTGGCCATGAGAATGAGTCAATTCTTTTTCAAACTCTCTACTTCGTCTTATTTTTCTTTTAGATTGTTCAGTTAAATGGGATATATCTGGCATTCATTTATTTCTTGAATTCATACACAGGTCCAGTTCAGGTTTACTTTCCTGCTGGCTCCAGTAGCTTAGCACTGGCACACAATTCAATTAATTAACTGGTTTAGTAACCTGCCACATTTTGTTTGTATTCAGAACCTTTACCTCATTTCATTGTGGCATGCTACTTCATGTAAACAATAATTGACTTTAAAATTGTAATTAATTTAAATGAATTATGAATAATTTAAATGAAAATTTAATTAAATAGACGATAAAGTAATTGAAACTTTGGGCGTATTTTAGTGATGAAGTGACATCAAAACAACCATCATGTACATAGATGGATGGATAGTGAGAAGTCCATTCAGTGTACCCCGTAGAGGGAACAGGACATGGATCATAGGGAGATTTTTTTATTAACTCCGATACAACACCAACCTGGGAAGCACTCATTCCTCAACTGACTCAATTCGATCCTCTCCTTCAGCCCACGTTCAAGATTCTAAAACAGAATTCATGTCATACTTGCCACACTAAAACAGACAGACAGACAGACAGACAGACAGACAGACAGACAGACAGACAGATAGATAGATAGATAGATAGATAGATAGATAGATAGATAGATAGATAGATTAAAGTTTGAAGTGATATTGTAATTAGGTATGGTAATAAGATCTTAGCGTACATTAAAAAAACTGAAATTCACTGAAAGTACCAAAAGCGAAAGTGGCAATATTTAAAACCAAGGAAAACTGTAATGAACTAGTTATTTTTTAGTGCCCTAACTATAACTTGCACCTCCATCTTCCACTGCTTATGTCCTCGTATACTATATAATTTGTGGCATCTTAAATGACGTAATTGACATCATTGATGACATCCCAAAAGATATCAGGAATGACTTCAATGTTGACACCTCAAATGATAGATGGATAGATACTTATTCATTTCCAAGATAAAATAGATAGTATAAAAAGTATACAAATATCAAATCTTCATATAAACAGAATGCAATGAACCATGTGGTTTGCTCTTAACCGCAGATTAACTGCAATGGCTCCTATGACATAGTTCTAAAACAATTATACGAATATAATACTCAGTACTTGGTAAAGTCAGTTACACCTTTACAGACTCAAGGATTAGACAATATCTTTTTTCTGTATCGTCTTAATTTGACTTGCCAGGACAATTCCGACATTAAAGTATTTCATTTTGAATAAAGGGAATAGTGATTTTGATTTTTTATTTGAAGTACTTTATTCGATACAATTTCATCATAAAAGTATACAGTCTTATACAAATAAAAAAATAAAAACAAGAACCCACCAATCCTTGTGTACAAACATCAACACATTAAAACAACAATGCTAAAAGCAATAAGATATACAATAGAAACAGATACACGACAACCTAAAGTCATCCTAACGAAAATCCATCAAACAATCAGGTTAATAAGGGGTTGGATTTTACCCTCCGCATACGTGTCTGCCAAGCACTACCCAAGAATTTGGCTACCCCACACACCGTGGCAAGGGAAGACGTATCGGTGCTGAGGACTCGCAAGGCCATTTTATGGCACCTGAGGCCCAGCCCCAAGCATAATGGTTTTAACCATATCTTCCTTGCGCCCCTGTAGGCCGGGCAAGCAAAAAGGAAATGAGCCACAGAATCTTTGGGTGCTGCACACCCTGGACAGGATTTGGGCATACTGCCCGGGTTGTTCCACCCAGAGGTGAAATCATTCACCGGGAGGGTCCCAAACCTGAGTTTTAGGTAGAGAGATCTATCCAATGGTTTTTCTATAAAATCTAGGAAAGGTTCCAGTTTCCTTGCCAATTTAAACTCAAGGAACCACTCTGTAAGGGGACCCCCTACACCTCTAGATGTGGCCTCCTCCTGAACCCAATCCCAGTAAAGTTTCTTAATCACTATCTTAGAGGGGGTGTTTGGCTTGTCCATGATACACTCAGGCCCAATTTTAAAACCAGCTGCCTCAAATTGCTCAGCCACTTGATCTTATTCCCCGAATTGAGCAAAAGAAGTTCATCTAGAACTGCTGCATAGTTATGGAGCTCCTGGGTCCTTCTGAGTTGTACCCAGAAAAGTAGCGGCCGCAAGCGAACTACTTCTTTTAAAGAGCGCCTGCCCATATCTTACCGTAGTGGGTTTAGCGGGGTGGAGACTGGAAGTGACATCAGGTCTCTCAAGAACCTATTTTCAGATGTAACTAGATCAGTTGCGTTCTTGAACCCCCACAGCTCGGATCCATACAGTGCCGATAGTAATGCTTGGCCTTCATACACAGCGAGAGCCAGTGCTACCGGTTTGCTCGTTGACTCCCGCTGTTCCCTCAAAATAGCCCCTGACACTCTTTTGTGATATAAAAGCATTTTGGCCAAATGATCTTTCCAATTCATCCGCCTATTAACCCTGACCCCCAAATAGTCGAATGAATCTACCAACTCCAAGGGGGCACCGTTAAGCGAAACATTGTTCCTGAATCTCTTGGAGGGTGAGATGGCCATAAGCTTTGTCTTGGAGGTATTGATGGTAAGGCCTCTATCCTTGTAGAACGCACTAAAACGGTCCAAGAGCTTTTGAAGGCCTATGGGGGTTTTAGAGATCAGCAGAGTGTCGTCCGCGAAGAGCAGGGTAGGCGTTTTCTCCCCTGCCAGGGATGGGGCGTCGGCCGCTTCCTCCCTCAGGTGATCCACTACACCATTCACAAAGAGGGAGAACAGGGTCGGCGCCATAACACATCCCTGGCGGACTCCACTCCTCACAGGCACCCTCTCTGTCAGTTGCCCCTGGGAGCCCCATCTGATCCTAGCATAATTCCCCTCGTGAAGTTTCACAATAAAACTCAAGAGAGACCCCGGGAAACCCATCTTCTCTAGGATATCCCATAGCCTGACACGAGGAACTAGATCAAAAGCTGTTTTGAGATCTATAAATGCCAGGTACAGGCTGCCCTTACCGATGGTCACAGCCTTCCAGTAGATCGCAAAAAATCGGAAGACCTGATCCATCGTGCCTACTTTTTGTCTAAAGCCCGCTTGAAGATGGGAAAGAATATTCTCCTTTTCCATCCAGACACCCACCCTGGAGATGATGACCCTGCCCACCACCTTCTGGATCACGTCTATTAGACTGATCAGTCTGTAGTTGGCAGGGTCATCTCTCTCCCCTTCTTATACCGGGTTACAACCTCTGATCCCTTCCACGAATCCGGCACTGGGTAGCCCTTAGAGATCAAATTCATTATTAGGGCAATGAGTCTGGCCCAGATTACAGGTTCGTCCAGGAGGTGGTCCGCAGGTAACCCATCAGGACCCGCCGCCTTCCCCGGCATTAGATGTTTAATGGCCATTATTTCCTCGGTGGTCAAAAATGCTTCTACGGACACCGATGGCACTTGGCCCTCGCTGTCAGAGGCTGAGGGAGAGGAGCGTATCGCATCTGCTCCACCATACAAAGCAAGGAAGTGGGAATTTATTTATTTATTTATTTTATGATTTCTAGAGCGCCTGGTGACCCGTAGGCATCCCCGCGCTATAAATCTGTTCAGACCAAAAAGGGGGAAAAAAGAGGGGAAGGATTATTTGGGAAACAGAAGGGTCTTGAGTTTCTTACGAAACAGGGTGTGCGAGGGTTCCAGACGAAGGCTGTGAGGGAGTGCATTCCAGCCTTTGGAGGCTTTGACCGCAAAGCGACGGCCGCCGGTTCTAGCCTTCCTGAATTTTGGTACAGTGGCCAGATGTTCGGCGTCAGAGCGGAGGGGTCTGGAAGCTTTGTATGGTATAACCATGTGTTTTAGTGCGGCTGGGCCAACTCCATTGATAAGCTTATGGGTGGTGCACAGGGCTTTAAATTCTACTCGCTGGCGGACAGGGAGCCAGTGAAGGGCTTTGAGGGCAGGCTTGGCTGACACTCTGGGGGGAAGGTTCATGATTAGTCTAGCCGCCGCATTTTGGGTGCGTTGCAGTTTGGCCAGGGTGTTTTCAGGAGCCCCGAGATAGATGGCGTTGCAGTAATCGAGCCGGGCTAAAACAAGTCCCTGGATCAGTAATTTCCTAGATAGCGGGGGGAGAAGGGGTAGAATCTTACGCACCGAACGCAAGAGACCAATGCACATACCAGCAGTCTTGGTCGCCTGCGTCTTCATGGTTAGGTCGGGTTCCAACCACACTCCTAGAGTTTTGATCTCCTTTTTAGGTGCGGGGATTTCGCCAAAGGAGTCAGGCCAAACTGAAGGTGGAATGGATGTCCATTTGTTTCCCAGTAGCATGATCTCGGTCTTTGCACCGTTCAGCTTCAAGGCCGAGTCACACATCCAGGTGTGGATGTCCTGAAGACAGTTCAGCAGGCTGTCAGGATGGTTATCCAGGTGAGACAGGGAGACGACTAATTGAGTGTCGTCTGCGTAGTTTATTATTTTAATCCCATAAGGGGCTACTACGTCTTCCAGGGGGGCCATGTAAACATTAAACAAGGTGGGGCTGAGCGACGACCCCTGGGGAACACCGTTCTTGAGAGGAAGAGGTTCCGACCGAGAGTTACCGTCCCACACCTGGAAGGAGCGGTTGGAGAGAAAGGATTCAATCCATGCTCGCGCCGTGCCCACAATACCTGCCTTGGCCAGGCGATGTAATAAGACACGGTGATCCACCGTATCAAAGGCGGCGCTAAGGTCCAGGAGGATCACTGCCACCGATCCTCCTGAGTCCAGGATGCCCCTTGCCTCCTCGATGACAGAGAGGAGGGCGGTGTCCGTACCATGGCCGGGTCGAAACCCGGTTTGGGATTGGCGCAAGAGATGGTTGGTCTCAAGGAATTGGGACAGTTGCGAGTTGACTAGCTTTTCCGCCATCTTACTGATACAAGGGAGCAGTGAGATAGGGCGGTAGTTAGCCATGTCGTCCGGGTTGAGTTGGGGCTTTTTTAACAGGGCCTTCACGACTGCATTCTTCCAGTTGGGGGGCACCATGCCTTCCGACAAGGAGGTGTTGATAAGGTCCTTGATGATAGGGGCTATAATGTGAGATACCTTTTTTAGGAATCCAGCCGGGGCTGGATCGAGAGGGGAACCGCTTTTCATTTTCTCCAGCGTGGAAGTGACTTCAGGAAGGGAGAGTGCTCTGAAAGTGTCCAGCTGTGGATTGTTGTTACCGTCCGCTATGTCCGAGATGGAAGGGGGGCTAAAGGTGGGTAGGGAGTCCAGTATCCGCAAGATTTTAGAATCAAAATAGTTGGCCAGATCCTGACTTCTGTCTGGGGGGGGGGAGTGAGAAGAGGGTGCTGTAGGGATGTTCAGTAGTTCTTTAACTATCCGGTATGATTCCTTGGAGGAGTTTGTAGCGGTTTTGATTCTAATGTCATAATATGACGATTTGGCTGACTTCAAGGCAGTTTTGTAGCGTCTTACTGCCAGGTTATACTTGTCTTTGTTACTGTGAAGCCAGTCTTTCCTCCACACTCTCTCGGCCTTTTTACACTCTTTACGGAGCGCTCTGAGGTCGGGATTATACCAAGGTGCGTGGCCCTTGATCTTATTTTTGACCTCTCGGTTTTTAAAAGGAATGAGGCTGTCAAGGGAGGAAGAAATCCAGTCTCTAACCTGAGTGTCCGCGATGGCGGGGTCGGCTGTGAGACTGGGGGTGGTGGCATCCAGAGCCAGGGCCCAGTCTTCAACCGAAAGTCTGGCCCAGGATCTGTTCTTGGTGAAGGTAGGAGGTTTATAAGGTTTTTTAAAAGAACCTGGGAGGAAGACCGAAACCAAGAAGTGATCTGTCCACGGGAGGGGGAGGGAATTAGTGAACTGAAGGGCAGGAATGTTAGAGAACACAGGGTCGAGCAGATGTCCTTTCAAATGCGTGGCTCCTGAGTTAGCCAGGGAGAGGCCGAAGGCGCCCAGATCATAAATAAGGTTGGATGCTCCTGTGTCGAATGGGTCGTCGAAGTGGATGTTGAGGTCACCTGTAATCAGGAAGTTAGATGTTAGGTGAGCCAGGGATGCGACGGTTTCCAGAAAAGCAGCAGAGAAGGAGCCGAAGTGCCCTGGGGGCCGATAGACCAAAAGGCCCGACAGCGAGTTGGTCGGGGAAAGCTGGAGCGAGAAATGGCAGCTCTCCGACTCCTGGCTCTGGGTCTCCGTGGATCGACAGGTAAAGTAGTCTCGGTGAATGATAGCAAGTCCGCCTCCTCGACCAAGAGGACGAGGTTGGGACCTGATAAGAAAGCCCGGGGGGAGGGCTGAGACTATGTCGGAGTTAGAGTGTCCGGTGATCCATGTTTCGGTTAGAAAAAGTATAACAATGGAATACCATTGTTGTACTGTTATATGATTACTAATGGGAGCCATGCTCCGCCGCCTGGCTTTATTAATCAAATCCCAGAACAATGAAGAATTATTCATATGGGCTGCAGATTTGAGGTCCTGCCAATGTTGTTCATCTCACTCACGTTTGGCTAACACTAATGACCTGGCATACTCCTTCCTAGCCGCTCTAACTAGTAAAGGATTCTTTTTAAGCAGAGCGGCTGATAGCTCCTTCCTTTTTTCCCTGTACTGGGTTTTGCCTGTTTGTCGTTCAGTTTACACTTATTGCCCTGAATGGAGAAATAGTGGCCCACTTTCTCTATTGCATTTTTATAGGCCAGCGAGAAAGGCGTGCCCTGGACACTGCCATTTGCTAATTCTAGTTCCTCTAGGTCTACCATTAGATCAGCTAAATGGACCTTAATCCTATCAAGGTTCCCTTCCTGGGATTGAACCTTATCCCATTTCAGCCTACGATTGGAATTAAAGGGAACGACCTCCTTGGTTGTCCTCAGGGGGGCTTTATTCCCAATTCCATTTAGAGTGCCCCACCATAACTTCGTACATAAGGGGTTGTGGTCACTGTCCTGAGAAGGTACTACCTCCATATCAATTAGATCTCACCACAAGGTGACGTCAAGTAGGATGTAATCTATTCTCGACGGGCCAATCGGCCTGTTAAAGGTGTTTGCCCCGTCGAGGTCTGAGCTTGTCCTGCCATTTAGCGCTCTTAGGTTGTATTCCGTGGTCAGGGCATTAATCTGTATTGCCCTTGTAGAAATGTTCTAATTGGTGCTAATGACAGGGCCGGTATAGACCATCTAGAGTCCTCCTCCTCTATACCCAGGGGATCATCCCTACTTAGGGGTTCAAATGTACAGTTAAAATCCCCTCCCACTATGATTTTAGAAAGCGGGGGGCATTTAGCTAGTACCTGCTCAAGGGTCGCTATTGTACTTGACATTTGCTTCCCTGTGGACCCTCTTGCATAGACATTGAATAGGTCTATCCTATTCCCCTTATTGTGCCCTGCAAATGAAAGAAGTAAAATATCCTCGCTCACTGTTTCGTGGACAGTGATATCCCAATTCAGTGCAATCTTTATCCATATATGAAGGCCCCCGCGGGTCTGCCCTTCCCGGAGCTTAGTGCGGGCGAGAAGAAGGTTGCATACCCTGATTTGTACACTGGGAGCAAACTCCAAGTCTCTTGGAACATGCAGATTTCGAACTTCCCGATAAACGCGTTCCACTCTGGTAAAACCAACTTTTTTTGCAGCCCAGTGACATTCCAAGATAGCAAGTGTAGAACCCTGTGAACCGTAGAGGGCAAGTCTAGTGTAACTCCCTTATTCCCACCCTGCTCAAAAGGAATTAGCTCAGTGTTGTCTACTATAAGACTTGTTGGCCTCGGGGGTAAACTACTGTCACCATTGCTCCCCAAGGGAATTGTCATTTTTGTCCCGCCGCTACCTGGGATGGTCAAAGGATCCTGACCCTCGTGGCGTCATTCAACCTGCTCCAGTACACTGAACCTATTCCTATGTGGGAAATGTGAGAGAAGGGGGGGCGGCAGATGGCTAACCTCCCACGGGGTTAATCCCTGATGATCTTTTAGTTGCGGGATGTTCTGTCCTTCCTCCTGTCGAATACCTCTATACTGTCTGGGATGGGTATTAGGGTAAAAATATGAAAGATGAAGAGGGAAGATTTGGGTGTTTGCCCAGGATGGTGACCTACTACAGATATAATCTACCGCACTTGTACTCCTAAAGTTGATCACTACACAATTCCCCGCAATGTTTTTAGCCCCAGACCCAATCCACCCAACCCTTCTTACACAGAGTATTTCCCCCGAAACGTTGGGAGGGAGGGGCCTATTTACATTCAACCATTGTATGCATTTGATTTTTAGCTCGGAATGGTCCTCACTTTTACCCTGGCTTAAGGGAGGAACCCCCGCTAAATCCACCACGAATGGTAAGGACTCAACTGGAAGGTTAAGGGTGGACAAAGCTGGTAAAGTCCCCCTCTTCCGTATTTTTACTATTAGAGCAGGGATGGGGATTCGAGGACCCTAGCTTGTTTCCAATGGGAGCTTTTGTCAATTGGGGTTTCCCAGCAGCCGCTTTTCCCTCCCCTATCGTGGGTGCAACAGAGATCAATGAAGGATTTGCTATTACCTTAGCCGATTCAACTGTTTTGTTTACTCCTAGTGATGGGGATTTGGGGTCACTAGGGTTAGGTGGTGTACCATTAATTGCTTTCCCCGATAGGCCCGTAGGCTGAGGTCTCCCTTGACCTAGAGTGTTAATTGCAGAGGTCAATCGGTCAAGCTTAGACGTCAAGGGTTTAAGATAAGAACTGATAATCTGTTCAATGTGGGCTTCTAAATCAGATAAAAGATGTGTGGCCCACACGGGAGTACATAGATTGCGCAGCGGGGGTCCCGCTGTGGGCTGGGTTCCAGCAGATGTAGTTGTTTATTTTGTCCGTTAGTTTGTGCAAACATGCATCATGAATGCATCCCTGATGTGGGCACACCTTGGGATTTTCACATAAAAGACTCCACACAGTTCTTTATGTGTTTTTAGTTTTATTCCTTATTTGTTTGTATGATCTTTTTATATATCAAGTTCATCATCACTGTATTATCCTTATATCCAACATCTTAACAGGCTTTTTATTTTTCCTTTTCTTACTCTTCAAGTTAAAAGTAGGTGCCCTTCCAGCTATGGGATGTGGGGGCGAGATAGGGACCACAGGCATATCAGTTACATCATGGGCTATTTGTGCACATGGTAGGTCTGAAAAGGAACACATAGGCGAGGAACTAAAACCCAGTGGGATGACGGTGCCGGACGTCAGTTCCCCCTTGGCCTGGGTGGAAGAAACCGGAGGAGTAATAGATAGTCGCAGTTCCGTGCTCTCTATTGCAAAAGCTACAACCCCGATGGTCTTCTGGAGCATTTTGTCAATAGCCGTAAGAATAGGTAGGGGTTGGGCCTTAGTGGCCTGCAGCCTAGTGATGCGGCATGACGAGACAGATTTTGACATTTCCCTTTGGTTAATCACTGCTACACTATGTTACTGTGTCCCACTAGGCACCGTGCATATCGCTTCGACCCCTGAATATTACAAGTAGCTTATGGCGATGTGTGATAGTGCTGCCACCAGGTCCTATTACGTTTATAAATTAAAGTCTAAAATCGTGAAGCTCCCGGACTACCTTTATATGACAACAGTTCCTGTGGTGGTGGAGAGATGTTAGGGGGGTGGCCTGTCCCGTCCTCCTCCATCCCCGGACGGCCACAGACGGCCGGCTCGTCCCGCGCGCATTCCCGCGATGTGGGAGGTAAGCGGTATTTAAAGCGCCTCCGGGCGCGGTGATTGGCGAGGGCGGGCTCAGCCGCTGAGGAGTCTGGATGATGCAGTACTCCTCCCTGCGGCCGTGATGGTATGTGCGGCGGCGGGAGGACAAGGACACAACAGAGCAGCAGCGTCGGGTCAAGACCCTCCAGGAGCAAACAGGAACCACGAAGTGAAGAATCACAATGCCCCAAAAAGTATCTCACACAACCCGCTCCACCGGAGGTAAGCGGTATTTAAAGCGCCTCCGGGCGCGTTGATTGGCGAGGGCGGGCTCAGCCTTTGAGGAGGATGGATGATGGAGTCCTCCTCCCTGCGGCCGTGATGGTATGTGCGTCAGCGGGAGGACAAGGACACAGCAGAGCAGCAGCGTCGGGTCAAGACCCTCCAGGAGCCAACAGGAACCACGAAGTGAAGAATCACAATGCCCCAAAAAGTATCTCACACCAGTGCTTCAAATCAGTTTGTTGCTCAATATTCCTATGGTCCTAAACCTATTAATTATGACTCTTGACTTAATCAATTATGATGCCCACAGTTTTTTATATATGTAGAGCAACCACAACCAGTCTGCTCTACTGTACTCAAGTTGCTAAGTAACACAAGATAAACCTACACCACGGTTAAAGAAAAACATTTAATTTTTGTTTGTCATTTTTGGCAATTCATTTTATAGACAAAATATCATTTCAAAGTCGATAAAAACAGAGTGGTTGCCCAAAAAGAGCGTGCAAAGAAAAGAGTGATCAGGAGTGTGTGACAGATAATTAGAAAGGAAAAATCACAATAATGGTCAGAAAAAATTCACATTATTTGACAAACAATACCGGACCTCTGATTTGCCGTATTGAGTACCTGGCCAAACCTTTTTTAACTTTCTGTAGTCAAAACATTATTACATCCAGACACATAAGTCCTAGGGTTTTTTTTTTTTGCACTATATATAAAGTTTTTTGAATAGTTGGTCCGAGGTTATATGAAGGTAGCGTCGACGTTTCGACTCGTCTTATGCCCAAACGGCGATTTAGACCTGGGGATTGCGAGTCTTCATCAGGACTGGTAAAACAGACGGGAGCAACCAAGGGATAATATTAACCCCTTCAAAAATGAGAGAACAAAAGGAGGAGGTCCATAGTTACGACTTCCCATCAATTCTCCTCAATATAGGATTCTCTCCTCCCTTATGTTGAGAGGGCACAGTTCCTCATGTATGCATCATGGCGGAGTAATCTTGGTGCAAATGTTGTTGGTTCGAATTCTTATTTAGATTCAGAGGGCTCCTGTTGATAATATCAGGTAGCTTCTTAACACGAATCCGAGGCGTATAGATAAACCTTGATTTAGATTGTGCTCCTACTCGTGAAGTCAGGTAGCTTCTTGCCAAATATTCAGCCGATATATGCAGCCAAGCCTCAGTGTATGCGAGGACGCCGCCGGCTGCATATATCGGCTGAGAATTCGAACCAACAACATTTGCACCAAGATTACTCCGCCATGATGCATACATGAGGAACTGTGCCCTCTCAACATAAGGGAGGAGAGAATCCTATATTGAGGAGAATTGATGGGAAGTCGTAACTATGGACCTCCTCCTTTTGTTCTCTCATTTTTGAAGGGGTTAATATTATCCCTTGGTTGCTCCCGTCTGTTTTACCAGTCCTGATGAAGACTCGCAATCCCCAGGTCTAAATCGCCGTTTGGGCATAAGACGAGTCGAAACGTCGATGCTACCTTCATATAACCTCGGACCAACTATTCAAAAAACTTTATATATAGTGCAAAAAAAAAAACCTAGGACTTATGTGTCTGGATGTAATAATGTTTTGACTACAGAAAGTTAAAAAAGGTTTGGCCAGGCACTCAATACGGCAAATCAGAGGTCCGGTATTGTTTGTCAAATAATGTGAATTTTTTCTGACCACTATTGTGATTTTTCCTTTCTAATTATCTGTCACACACTCCTGATCACTCTTTTCTTTGCACGCTCTTTTTGGGCAACCACTGTTATTATCGACTTTGAAATGATATATTGTGTATAAAATGAATTGCCAAAAATGACAAACAAAAATTAAATGTTTTTCTTTAACCGTGGTGTAGGTTTATCTTGTGTTACTTAGCAACTTGAGTACAGTAGAGCAGACTGGTTGTGGTTGCTCTACATATATAAAAAACTGTGGGCATCATAATTGATTAACTCAAGAGTCATAATTAATAGGTTTAGGACCATTGTTTTTTCTGTATCACTGTATACCCAGGTCCATACCTTATGGGTCACCCCATTTTTCTTAATGGCTCAATATTCCTAAACATGGGATGGAAGATGTTTCCTCTCTTCCAAAGAGAACCGGCAATCTAAAATACACATACGCCACTCAATATTTTGGCAATAAACTTACAACAATACAGTCACAAACATTAAGCAATTGTTTTTTTCTGCATCTGCTTAAAGTATTTTGCCAAGGCACACATTTCATTTAGCTTGGAAAAGGTGATGAGTGCATCAAATACATTTGTAACTTGATGTCTCCTGTACATGGGATGGATTTTTTCCCTCTTTTCCCAAAAAAACATCAGTCCAGGAGAATACAGATTATACGATTTTAACTTTCAAGTCACATACACATTACTCATTATTCTCAGCCATTTTTCCTCTAAATTCTCCAGATGGGCTCTATCCCTATTCTGGTTTGTACGTTTTAATTCCAGATACAATTATCAGAGATTTGCAACCTAGTACGGAACATGTCTTTGCCTCCTAATCTTTCAAAGGAATGCATCATGAGCATCTTAGGAAACAGATACCATCTATTATTAGCTTGACTTCTATCAAAAAGCCTTTCATGCAAAACTCTTTCTATGTTGCCCTTTGAGAGTGAGCTTTCAAGTTAACTAATATCGACCCCTAAGGCTGAGTTGGTCACAAGGTCTAAGATTTTCCATGAGTAAAAATCTCCACGATTTGATACATCCCGTAAATAAACAACTGAGGGGCACATTCGCAAGCAGCAATTGCCGAATTAACGGCACTTTAACGCAGCCAAAGTCACAAGCTGATGTTAGCCCACAGCACCAGTTTACCCGCGTTAGCAGCCGCAAAAAACATCAGCACAGATGACCCACGCAACTATTGCTAATGAGATGCAGAGTAGGCGTTTCCGTATAAAAAGCCACGACAACACAATACCTCAACATTCTCAACGACCAGCCAGATCAGCGATAAGAACACAAAACACACGATAAGGCGCATTAGCAGCAAGAAATTAACACCTGCTCAGACCTGGTGTAAAGTCGGACCACAGCCTGCACCACAAAAGGGAGCACAGCTCAGAGCCACACCTGACTACAAACTTGATGCCATGGAGACACTGAACAAGCAGCTCGGACACATAAGAGGGCCACAACACCCACCGACAGCACATCCAGTACCATTTCTCCCTGGCACCCTCCCTGACCAAAGACATGCCACATCAGCTACACCTAAACATGTATGAAATAATCCGCCTGATGTCGCACAATCACAACTGGTGACATGCATTTGTCGTCACAGAAATAAGCATCACACATTCACTTTCAAAGCAACCAATGAAACTTTATTGAAATGAACACTGAAATAAAATGAAGACACATGGCGGCTCCGCTCGGGACACTCTGTAGGTCACAGCCTGCAAGATAAAAAACATGATGAGAAGGTGTGTCCTGTGCACATCAAAGGACAGATAGAGAATGAAGGAGAGAGAGAAAGAAGAAGAGAGGGGGAGAGAGAGAGAGAAGAAGAGAGGGGGAGAGAGAGATAGAAGAAGAGAGGGGGAGAGAGAGCAAACAAGAAGAGAGGGGGAGAGAGAGCGAGAAGAAGAGGGGGGAGAGGGAGAGAAGTAGAGAAGAAGAGAGGGGGAAGAAAGAGAGAGAGAAGAAGAGGGAGAGAGAGAGAGAGAGAGAGAGAAGAAGAAAGGGGGAGAGAGAGAGAGAAGATGAGAGGGGGAGAGAGAGAGAGATTGCCGCCCCTGCACACCCAGGCCACACTGCTCACCTGCTGCCACCGGTGTGTCTCCAACCACTTGCCAGTATGTATAGAAGTACACCAGGTCACACATCAGAGTCAGAGCCGTCATCTGAAACAGAGTTCAGATACATGACTGGACAGTACACACACTTGCACAAGACAACATCGCCCGCCCGCCCATGCACATCCAGGCAGAGGCACCACAGCCCCTCACGCCGCCCATCAGAGCATGCCCGCCCTTGCACACCCAGGAATCACTGCTCACCTTCTGCCACCAGCGTGTAGACAGGAGGTCCCACCACATGCCGCTGCAAGCCACAAGCCTGGGGCCTGCAGACATGGCACCCTCCACACCATGCAGCCATGCAGCCATGCTGCGCAAGCCACCAGGTCTCACGTCTGGTGCTGGGTCTTGATTACTCCATGACATAGGATATACCAGGGCACCCAGCACCATCGCAGGCTGCACACCTGCTCAGCCTAATGGGTGCCAGTGCAGAACTGCATCTGAGTGAATCTGGAGTCAGTGGAAGGTCATGAGGCCGTGTGGGGGACCAACCAGAAACAGGCCAGGTGGCGGAAATGAATGTTACTGAGTCCTTCTGATCACAGGCACATCCACTTCCCCATCCCCGGATGAGTGCTCTGCCCCACCTTTGGGTGTTGCTGTACCACTGACACATCAGGAGCCGGAGGTGGATTGTTGACCGCACTGTGTCCCTTGACACATCAGGTACTAGAGTGGATAGGCCTGCCGCACTGGGAGGCAGAGACACACCAAGGGGTGGAGATGTGGATGGATTGGGGACAGCAGCATTCATCATCGCCACGTCTTGTGGCAGCAATGCCATGATGAGGATCTGCAGGGCATGGTAGATCCCAGCTACATTCAGCTGACATCCAGCAGTGGCTGCCATCCTTTACGCCTCCTTCTGCACCATGTCCTTTATGAGCCTCCGCATGTGTGCCAGCTCATGGCTGGTATCGCTGGAGCCTCTCTGAGCGGACAGGTGTTCTTCTCTCTTCGTCATGACTCCAGCAATGTCAATCAGGGCTCAATGGGGACCATGGAGTGGGCCTACACACCCAAGGATGGCGTCAAGTTTGGTTGCCATGATGCTGAAGCCCAACCGCACCTGCTCTGTGGTCTCCCTCTGGCACTCCACCACACGGCGTTGGAAGGCCATGTGTTGTTCCTGGGAGTCTTGGGCGAGTGCCAGGGCTGTGGGTGCCTCCTGCTGGGTGCTTTGGGTAGTGGGTGGGGTCTCATCGATGTAGTTTGGCTGCCCTGATCCTGGAGGTGAGTGGCGGATGAGGTCAATGATGTCTTGGATGGTTTGGGGGTCGATGCTGGTGTTATCCTCTTTGTCATTAGTAAAGAGTAGCTGGGACTGCTCTGCAGGAGGTGTTGATGGTGCTCCTGCGATGTGAAGGGGAGATGGTGTATTACAATGTGTCCACATGTATCTTGCCACATGGTACATGTTGACATTCAAACAGCATGGCATTGTACATTGTGACAGTCTGTAGAACTGGATGAGGACCCAGAGTCGTGGGTGTGCACTGTGCTCTGCTTGATTGTGCATGTGTGCCATTGTGCCCTTCTCCACCCGTTCCCCGAGTACCTGGTGGTCACTCACCCTGTTGCGGTTGTGTTGCGTCCTGTCAGGCAGTGTCGGATCCCCCGACTCAGGCCACAGTCTCCACACTGATGACTGTCGACACCAGCTCCTCCATGTCATCCAGCTTGAGCTGTGGCGATGGGCCCCCACCTCCAGTCTGCGTTGCTGCCTTCTGGTTGGCGGAGAGTTTCTCCTTGGTCCTCCTCTTGATGTCATTCCATCGCCTCTTGACCTCATCCATTGTCCTCTTGTGCTGACGGCATTCACCTTGTCCACGGTGTCCCGCCATATTCAGTTTTTGGTGCCCAATAACACGTTGGAGGTGACGAACAGTTGTTGATGGTGTTCACCTCCGTGACTATGATCCTGTTCACCTGCAGGCTGAACTTAGTCTTCCTCTTCTTCTTGTCCTTGCCGTTTCCTATCCCCGAGGTCCCGGGCTGGTCGTCCAGGGTGCTTGTGGGGTTGCGCTCATCCACTATGCCTGCTCCGGCTGCTTCCATGGTGTTTGGGTGTTTTTTATACTTTTATGGTGATTTTTCCCCCTGCCAGGTGTGTGTTGCAGGGCTGGCGCTGCTTATCACAGATTTCCTCATCGCGCTTTGGCCCATTGCAGGTTTTTTGATGTTGTGGTTTGTGCTTTTGCCTCCATCGAGTTGGTTGTATCGTGGACATTGGCTATGGTTTCGGCAGACTATTGCTTGCTTCCGCCGCGTTGTAAAGTCTAAGCCTGGGCGTAGTTTGCGTAGCTTCACGTAGTATACTTTATAGTATACTTTAAACTTTACGTAGTACAGTACACGTAGTCTGTGTAAGTAGCTGAAAACACCGTGTACTTGTCTGTACTGTGCTAAAATTGCAAAATAATTGCAAAAACCTTCCTGTACATGACCAGATATGTAAAAATAAGCTTTTCTATTTTTTATATACTAACATGCATAAAGTACTTTCACAATAGTGAAACTGCAAAGTTGGCAAGCAGTGGGAGATGTGATGATTTTGGGATCCTCCCTAACCTAGGAAAAGTACCAAATAGATGCCTTGAGAACAAAAAAGTACATCTTATTGAACGATTTAGTTGTGATCCCATCCTGTTAGGACAAACCCAAACACAGTTATTGGCAAAAAAACATTCCCAACCAAAGGCCCTGCAAAGCATTATGGGATGAAATTAGCAGTGGGCAGTGAATATTATATAGTACACAATATCAAAAGAATTCTACAAAGAGCTGCAGTTCCACTGGTCGTCCCTAGATGTCCCTCACGAGTCAAATGCAAATGCTTGATGAAAGGGTTTCAATGGTTTTGCATTTGACTCGTGAGGGACATCTAGGGACGACCAGTGGAACTGCAGCTCTTTGTAGAATTATTTTGATATTGGATACTATAATATTCACTGCCATTGCTAATCTTGTCCCATAATGCTTTGCAGGGCCTTTGTTTGGGATTGTTTTTTGCCAATAACTGTGCTTGGGGTGGTCCTAAAATGATGGGATCACCACTGAAGTTCAACAAAATGTGCTTTTTGTTTATGCTCTTTGTGTTTAAGGCATCTGCTTGGTGCTCCCCCTAGGTTAGGGGGATCCCAAAATCATCAGCTCTCTCATTACCTAGGGGCACATGCATCAACCTGTTTAGGAAGTGCAAACGGTGCGAATTGGTACATTTGGCCGTTTGCGCTTCTTAAATACGTTTTCGGGATGCATGACACAAAGCTATTTTTTGCATTTCCTAAAAATGCAAAAGCATTTAAGGAATTGCATTTGAGTGATTCCTTAAAAGTAATGCATCAATTTTTAAAAAAATGCAAATTTTGAAATAGGAAGTGCAAATTAACACAATTTGCGAAAATCTTTAAAAAAGCAAAAAAATGAATTTTTTCAACTTTCATGTTACAGACACACATGTCCTAAACATGCACTTTAAAATACATTTCAGGGGTGCAGGGGGGGTCCTTTGGACCCCCCTCTGCACCCTTGCAATGCATCAACAAATTGCGAGTTCAAAAAAAAATGCAAAACTGCATTGATTCCTAGGCCCATAGGAATCAATGTAATGCCATTCCTTAATTGCGATTCACAATTAAGGAATCGCAATTTCCGAAAATTAAGAAATCCTAAAAACTTTTAGGATTTCTTGATGCATAGGATTTTGCAATTCCTAAATTGCGATTCCTTAATTTTCGCAATTTAGGAAGTGCAAAATCCTACAATGATGCATGTGCCCCCTAATGTTTTCATTGTAAAAGTTCATTTATGTGAACTGGTTATATGCTGTTAAGCATGTTAAAATTGCTTTTTGAAAGCATCTGAGAATATTGTTCATTTAGATGCTACACTACGTGATTAAGCACAGTGTTTGTACTGTGCTACGTGCAATTTTATTAAGCCCAGGGTTAGTAAATTCCACATCGAGGCTTCGATGTTGAAAGTTGCAATACGCTACTCTTGAGGTGGTTACCACACTTATTTGTGAATATATCCCTGAGAGTTTGTCAACATCGTTGCTACTCAACAGTGAGCTCAGAGATTTTAAAGCA
This sequence comes from Lissotriton helveticus, assembly GCF_964261635.1. Classification (NCBI taxonomy): domain Eukaryota; kingdom Metazoa; phylum Chordata; class Amphibia; order Caudata; family Salamandridae; genus Lissotriton; species Lissotriton helveticus. The sequence goes on from NC_136058.1 coordinate 254,668,539, forward strand.
TGCAAATGCACCAGCAAATTCCATGATGGCAAACACAGTTCTATTCTTAAGGCCTGTAACATGGAATTTGGCCGTAATGTCGGGAGTGTCTGGGAGTGTCTTTAAACAAAGGCTTTCAAGATTTTCCCAGTTGACTCTTGCATCAATGACCACTAGTTCTGCACCATAAACGGCTTGGAGGATCAATTTTCCAATAATAGCCTTTCATAGTGGAAAGTAATGGCATTTTCAACACAGATAGATGATTGTCCTATTTAACTTTTATAAAAAATGAAGACCTAGCTATGTATTAATATTTATCTGTTTGAATAACAAATCGTTAAGAAACCAGGGAAACATATTTGCCTACTTAGAAAAGGTCAGTATCTTAGTCTTGACCTCAATGATAATTAGTCTACTGGCATTGCAGTATCGTCTGAGGGCATTGACTTTTCTTTGTAAACCCACTGGGGGTAGCCCATAAGGACTAAGGGGCATATTACCAAGCAATAGCGATAATTATCGCTATTGCTTGGTTAGCGAGAAAAATTTATCGCCGAGCTGCGACGATTTTTATCGCAGATAAACCTTGCTATTAGCAAGGTTTATCTCTGAAACAATAAAAATCATCCGAAATGCATGAATATCGCTGTAAAGTCAGCGATATTCATGCATTACAGAGCGAATGCTCTTAGCCATGTTATCCACCTCCCATTGGATAACATGGCTAAGAACTGCTCAGGGCAGGTGTTAGCTTTTGGAGATATTCGCGCTTAGCGCGAATATCTCCAAAAGTTGGTAATAGGAGATAGCGATGTTAGCGACTGTTTCCAGCCGCTAACATCTTGGCACACCCAATTTGCATGTCATTAGTGATAAATTTCTCTGACATGCAAAGCGGGGCCCAAGATGGTCGCTATCTCCTACTAGCTGTCGCTAACAGGTGTTAGCGACAGCTAGGTAATAGGGAGATCATTTTATCTCTGCTTTCTTGGCTTTTAAAGCCAAAAAAGCGGAGATAAATCCCTTGATAATATGCCCCTAAGTCCTCTACTCAATAAGGCCAGGTATTTGTACATAACCCACTTTCGGAGAGTATGAATTTATCTTCAGTTAAAAGCTGAGGAGATATGAGGTAAATAGGCTCAAATGTTCGCCTTGATTTTTTCAGACAGGATACATTACCATTCAGACCCACCTGCTGCCAGTGTCTAGAATGCAACGGTAATATCATATATGACAAGTCTTGAAGACTTTAATAACACTGATGTTTGTTACATAATAGGTTACGAATTATCATGTCAAAAGTGGTCAAGTGTTAGACCTGTCATCCTTGGGGAGGTTTTCCCCCTAACTTTTTGCCTACGATCCTCCTGTTTTGCTGACTTCATTTTTGGAGGCTATAGGACTCTGCACACTTTACCTCCACTAGCCAGTGCTGTGCTCTTGCTTTAAAACATGATAACATTGGCTTATACCCAATTGGCATCTTTAATATACTTGTAAAACCCTAGTAACGTGGCACTATCTGTGCCCAGGGCCTGTAAATTAAAAGCTACTAGTGGATCTACGCAAAAGCAACAGTTGATGGACAGAATGCAGAACAATGTCATACATTCACCCCAGTATAGAGATCTGGGCCTAAATCCATCATTATTTTGCTCACCACACCGCCCCAATTCAGACATGGCCATATGCAAATCAGCCTTGACCCTGTGCCTCATGGGAACAGTCCAGCCCGAACTGTCAAGCCATGTTTTCCCTGGACTAGAATCAAGCATCCTAGGACCGGTTTCTGGCTATCAGCTGTCATCAGCCAGGATAGCTTGACTCCAGTGGCGTGGAGAGCACGGGACTCAAGTCTGAGCATACCCATCCCACTCGGGGTGACGAATGCAAAAACAACAGTTGATGGACAGAATGCAGAACAATGTCATACATTCACCCCAGTACAGAGATCTGGGTCTAAATCCATTGTATGTTAACTATTATAAAAAAATGAGGACCTCAATATGTATTAATATTTATCTGTTCGAATAACAAATCGATAAGAAACCAGGCAAACATATTTGCCTACTTAGAAAAGGTCAGCATCTTAGTCTTCACCTCATTGATAATTAATCTACTGGCATTGCAGTATCGTCTGAGGGCATTGACTTTTCTTTGTAAACCCACTGATGGTAGCCCATAAGGACTTGCAGCCTGATTCATCATTCTCCCGTTTTGCGAGCCCCTAATAGCGATTCATAACGAATCGCTATTAAGGGCTTGCAAAACGGGATTCATGTAGGAATTGCAATAAATATTGCGATTCCTACATGTTCCTTATTTGCGATTAGCTAATTGCTAATCGCTAATAAGGAATAACTCCCCATGCATTCCTATGGGCCTACAGGCCCATAGGAATGAATGGGTAGTTATTCCTTATTTGCGATTAGCAATTAGCTAATCGCAAATAAGGATGCGATTTCAAGGGTGCAGGGGTGTCCAAAGGACACCCTGTAGCACCCCTGAAATGTAATCTACATTGGTGTTGCGCACACACATGTCCAAAGGACATGTGTGTGTGTAACATGCAACTTAGAAAAATGCATTTAAATGCATTTTTCTAAGTTTTTGCTATTTACCGAGAGGTCTGACCTCTCGGTAAATAGCGGCCCAAAATAGCATTTTCGCAATTTTAAAATGCTTCATGAATTGCATTTAAGGAATCTCAAATAGAGATTCCTTAAATTCAATTCTTCGCAAATGTGCGAATTCTTAAATAGCGAATTTTGCATTTGGGATGATGAATCCCAAATGCAAAAATTGCACTCGCAAAAGGCAAGATTCTGAGAATCTTGCCCTTTGCGAGTGCAATTTAGCTTGATGAATCAGGCGGTTAGGGCCATATGTATAAAGCTAAATCGCAGTCACAAATGCCGAAATTTGCATAATTTCTGCGTTTGCGAATGCGTATTAGCAAAATGGCATGTATGTAGGGAAATATCGTGCTAAAGAAGGAATCGCTAAAAATGCGATTCCTAAAATTGCGAGATTGTCAAATTTTGCGATTTTTCTGTGATTACTTATTTTTGCGAATTCGTATTGTGCGAAAATCGCAAACGGGAAATCGCAAACAAAATTGCAATGAAATGCATGAAACAATCACAAATAGCAATTTTCGGAAATTCGCTAAATACAGAATCGCTATTACCACCAAGTGGGAGCAGGTGGTAACCAGATGCAAACTATATAAGGAGTACCAGAATGCAACAGGCCCTTTCCAACAATGGCGGGGCTTTACTTGATAGCCAGGAGGATGCGGCTCAGAGCTGCTGCGCAGAGGAGGAGACGCCAGGAGAGGATATTCCGTGCGCGCATCACCATCTACCAGCGCACTGAGGAGGACATCTACACCCACTACAGACTGGAGGAAAACAGTATACTAGATTTAATTGAAGAACTCAGACCCTATCTTGAACACCCCACACGCAGGACACAAGTCATCCCCTCTCACATCCAGGTCATGTGTTCACTACACCTGCTGGCCTCAGGTAGTTTTCAGGGTGTGATAGCCTCAGTAGGAGGGGTGTCACCAAGTGCCCTTTTGTGCTTTTTCCATGCGTTCCTCGATGCCATGGCACAGAGGATGCAACACCACATTTACTTCTCCAGCGCCCCACAGGAACTAGCCCAGACCAAGCAGGACTTTTACCAAATTGCCCAATTCCCCCACGTCGTAGGATGCATAGATGGGACACATGTTGCAATATCCCCCCCCTCAAACAATGAGTATGTATTCAGGAACCGGAAATGCTACCATTCACTAAACATACAGGTGGTGTGTGATGCTAAAAACATCATCACTGACATAGTAGCAAAGTATCCAGGCAGCACACACGATGCTTTCATCTTCCGTCACAGTGGGCTATACCGTAGACTCTCAAGAGGTGATTTTGGCGAGGGATACCTACTAGGTAAATACATTTAAACATAGGGCACATTTGTACTGACTACCATGTGCAGTTCAGTGACTAACCATTCACATTTCAACCCTCAGGTGACAGTGCTTATGCAGTCCGGGATTTCATCATGACACCCTACCTGAATCCTGCTAATGCTGGGGAGTGGCGATATAACCGAGCACACATTTCTACAAGAGGCACCATTGAAAGCACATTTGGGATACTGAAGAGCAGATTCCGATGCATACATAAAAGTGGAGGTGCACTCCAATACAGCCCACAAACATGTTGCAAGATAGTGGTAGCATGTGCCATGCTGCACATTATCGCCACCAGGAAAGGCACAACAGTGGAGCTGAGTGAATCTGAATCCTCTGACGTGGAGGGGCCTGGACCTGGACGCATGGCAGCTGGTGTAGCTGGTGCTGCAGCTTGGCGCCAGAGGCCTGATGAGATTACGCGCAACTACGTCTAGGTAAGAAATAATAACACAATGACCAATCTTATGTGTGTGACTGTTTTAATTCCTTAATTGCAGGAGAAAAAATGCCACACGTCCTTCATGCCAGCTAGTCACACTCCTATTATCATGCACATGTTTTTGTCACAGTGCTACAATTAAACAGGAGTGATTGCAAAGTCAAGTCTGTAGTTGACCTCTCCCAATGCTATCACCACAATGAACCCCCTATATGCGGCGCAGCCTAGCTAAGGCCCCTGGTGGTTGTTGCACCGCGTAATCCTAATTGTGCATAGCAGGTCTATTGTTCCTGCCACTACGGTGCCTCTCCATGATGGATGGTGGGGTGTTGCTGCTACGCACTGACTGTGTGTCCTCTTCACTGGGAGTTAGTACTCCAGGGCCTGTAGTACGGAGTGCCCGCAGCTCGTCAAGAGCAGATGTTGCCTTCACAACTGCTGTAGTGATGTCCTGGATGCCATGGGCAAACTCCCGCTGCATTACAATGCTGCGCCTGGTCTGGATGTTAGTGGCAGAGGCCAAGCGGTTGATGGCCCGTGTATATTGGTCCATGCGCTCCAACTCTCGGCGTCTAGCAGCACGTTCTGCGCGCAGCTCACCACAAAGCGCATGCATGGCACCCCTCAGTTCACCTTGTATTCCCCTGAGCCCTGCCCTCACCTCTCGTTGTAATGCCTTAATTTTTTTCGCTTGCAGGCGCTGCACCTGCAACATAGTCAATTTCAGGCCAGCAAACACCGATCCATCACACTGATCTCCAAAACTGCTGGTCGTGTGATGTCGGCACCTGGCTGTGCCTTGTGGGACTTGGCTGTCTTGTGGACGGGACCCTTGCTGTGGCTGTGTGTCTTCAGAGTGCAAATTTCCATTGCTGTCCTCTGCCTCGTCCTTCATTGGTGGTAGTGGTCTAACTATGTATCTCCTCTGTTTTTTGCGAAGATTGACAGGGCTGTCCTCCCCATCTGTTTCTTGCTCCTGCCCTGCGTCTCCAGGGTCTGGACGTTCAGTCACTGTTCCACTGCCTGTAGGCTGTGTCATAGTTGGTGCTGTGGACAGAACAGCACACATTTATTAACTGCACTCATTAGCAATGTGAAACTAAAATATTTCACAGTTTGGGATTACATTACTTTTTTATTTCCCTTTCCTGACCTGCACATGCAATATTTGACTAGCGTGGCTGATAAACACAACTTTGAATTTCATGTGACTACATCTCCCAAGATGCATTGCTGTGTCTGCCTGTGTACCTGCTCTGGCCTGAAATTTGTTTTCCCTGACCCTAGGTTGCTGCTGGGGGGTGTCTTGGGGGTGTTAGGGGTGTGATGGCATGCGTCTTACCTGGTCTAGATGCTGGTTGATCTGAGCTGTCGAGGTCAGCCACGCCCGTCACGCTTTCTGGTAGCAGGGTACCCTCCACAAGTTCTTCCAGGGGTGTTGAGGTCCCTCCACCTGTGGTAAATAAATAAATAATACCCTATTTTTGACTAGACATATATCATAACAGATAGCTCAATAAATAAGAGTCAAGATTCGAGGTAGTAGGAGTTTTGCAGGTTTAATACAGCATAAGGACAGGAACAGGACAACCTGCATAGGAATAGGATGACAGGGCCCAGCAGCTGCTGGGGCTGGATCCGGGATGAGCGCGCTGACTTTTAATAACAATACATGAGCATATATACATAACGTGAACACATAGCATTACATTGCAGTAGGCGTAGCAGTGGGTGGAGCAGAAGGCGTGACGCGTAGCAGTCGCGAAAGATAAGGGTGAGAAGAGGTGTAACAGGGCGTATACATAGACATGTGATGCAAACGTAACAGAATATGTCATGAATGGGGCGGAAACCATGGAGGGGGCTACCTAAGGAGCCGGGACCTCTAACCTGATGGTGCGCGCAAACTAGCAATGACGTATCACTAGGAGAAGCTGGGGGCTATGAACTCTGTGCTAGGAGCAGAGACTGAAGTCTGGAGGGTCGGAGCGACATCTACCTAAACCCTATCTAGTATCTGATGTTTAGGGAACATGTTGATATGAACTAGAAGTCAAGAGGGGAAAGGCTAACAGACTCTAAGACTGGAGCATGCATTATTCTACATGTAGTGCGTGATGAAGAATATTAAATGACCATTAAATGCAGTATTTCTCTAACGTGGAGACGTGAAGGCTAGACAAAGACGGAAACTATTGATGTGATTCAGTAGCTTTAGGAATGCAGGGAAGGAGGGCTGAACTGATAACTGGAATCATAACATATTCTTGGCAGACTCAGAGGCAGAGCCAGGCTGCACCGGGCACTGCGAGGCAGGAAGTAAGTGAAGGGTCGAGGATACAGGTGGGGGCTGTATCCCTCCTCAGCGAGGCTTCAGGAGACAGGAGCTGAATCTGGTGTCCGGGCCCTTTTGAGGCCTAGAAACGGGGACTTTATAATAGAATAACGTGCACACTGAGAAACGTGGCAACGTGGCTTTACATAGGCCTGATATTCGTATTATTCACGAGGACTGGAAACTGGCATACTAGAGGGGGACACAACTGTAATTGCGTCATTAATCAGACATGGGGAATGCATATGCATATTTAATCATGCACACATAACATATGATGGATGACACGTAGGGACACAGAACATGGCAAAATTTACTTTTCCACATTCCCTCCTTGTCACTACGTTTCCATCAGGAAACATCAATATTCATGATACCATCTATCATTTCATACAGTATCATTTGCTCATCTCGAATTATCCTGGAACGGGATTTAGAACGGGGCTTGGGACTAGGAATACAAGAGGTAGCACAAATGCCGCAAATCGCAGGGCCACATTGTATACAGAGGCAGCAGCTGAATATGATCGCTACTGCAATACCTAGAAAGGACAATATTTTCCATCCCCATGCGGAAAATATATTCCAGAACCAACCGGACCATGTCCAGGTGCCTGGATCTTGGTGTATCAGATGGGCAATTTTATGGAGTCTGGTTATAGCTGAATAAACAGACGGCGCGTTATTTGGAATGAAAATGCAGCAACTAGATCCGATGACTCTACAGGCCCCGCCCCTATCGGCCAGTATGACGTCAAGGACGAGACGATTTTGCAAAACGACAAATCTCATAGCAGATTGCTCTTCGGTTAGGTTACCTAGAGCAGAGGCAGTCTCATTTACTACAGCTTCGAGGGTTCTGGTTAACCTACGGATTAACTTACTATTCTGGATAGGTCCTATAAAGAAGAAGAAACCTCTGTTGAAATCTGTATACTGTTCTAGAGCAGTTTCAGTATAATCGACAATTGGGGACTCCCTTCTATGTCTAATGTGTACTAGATGTGTATTTCTATGATAATCAGATGGGGCTAGAAAAACTGGTGGCAGTAGGAAGGCAATGTAACAGGTTCCCTCCCAATCGAGGGGCAGACGAACATATGCGGTCTGACCACAAATAAAATATGAATGACGTGAAGCTTTGAAAATAGATTTCCCACTGTCACTATACTTGACAATAGTAGTACAATCACTATGTCCTACATGTATGGAACCATTATTTCGGACACATAATTCGCCTTTGACTGGTAGTACTGAAATAGCAGGTAAGTCTGGAGTAGTATCAGACTGAACATTCAGGACCATGAAATTCGAAGAATAATTACCTAAATTATACACTTCATTTTCTAGATCTAAACCTGTTCGGTGAGGGAGACCTTGCTTGTCTGGGAAACATGTACTGTTAAGAAAAGACATATCTGTTGAGGATGACGTTAACGTGGACCATGCTCCACACGAACCATTATGTGAAAATGGATAAGGAAAGAGTGGCAGAACTCCCTTCGGTATCTGGAAAGGGGGGAGTCGACCACACACCCAACAATTAGTGGCATTGCTGGTCTGGTGTGAGTAATGTAACATGCGGATAAAGGAGTTATTACGCATAGCGAGGCGGTAGGACAGTTCATGAGGAGGCAGATCACTAAACGTGTGCTCTGCTGTAGCATTAGCAGACTTATTTACATGTGAAACTGGGAAACATAGGTAAAATGCATAACTGGTGCAGGAAATCATAATGCTGAGAAATAATATGAAACATAGAAAAACGATACATCGGATTGAGTTTTGACTAACTCTCTCACTATGGGGGTCTATTTTATACATGTCAGAAACAGTCTAACCGTTTCACCTAGGGGAGGACTTAGACAATCAAACTGACTGACTCATTTTACTAGACCTTAATTTCTGTTTATACTCCTGCTGCGGAGTTTTCTCTAACAGGGGAGGGGTTGTAGCAATGTCTTTTGCGGGACAGTCCTTGAGAACAATATTCTGGCAATCCTTTGAATCCTGGGAAATGTTCTTTAAGACGGGTTTTAGTCCATTAAAAAGTTTGACATGAGAAAGGTGCACCCAGCCCTTGCGTCCTTCCAACTTCACGGCTGTACGGGTGGTGAGGAGGACCTGTCGGGGCTCTTTCCAACGAGGCTCCAGCGGACTTGATCTGTCAAAGTTGCGGACCATCACCATGGATCCTGGAACGATTTCGTGCGGTGCCACCTCGGTATTGTCTGGAAATGCGGCGGCAACCTGTGAACGACATGAGTTGAGGGCAGACATCAAGGAAGCTAGGTAATCTGTCAGCATATTACTTGAAACATCGGTAATACTTCGGGGTCTAGGAGTACCCCACATATTTGGGGGGCGGCCGAAAACGACCTCATACGGGGACAGACCTGATCTGGAATGTGCGACCATGCGCATGTAAAATAGAGCAACGGATTTTCAGAGTCTGGTTATGTCTCTCAACGAGACCGGCTGCTTCAGGATGGCGTACACAATGGAACTTCCACTGGTACCCTAATAAAAGGGAAACATGCTTCATGAGTTCGGATGAGAATGGCTGGCCGTTATCAGAATATACGACTCTAGGGAGTCCATAACGAGGGAAGAACTCACGAACCAACTGCTTGGCAGTGGTCGCGGCTGTGTAATCTGGGACTGGATATGCTTCTGTCCACCTGGACAAAGCGCATACAACTACAAGGACATACTTGAAACCTCGACATCGCTCCATCTGAATATAATCCATCTGGAGGACTTCAAAAGGGTGGTCAGGGGGCTGGAAACCACCTTGTTCCACCGGGACACTTTTACCTGGATTAAACTGACAACATATCATACAGGTACGGACTTTCTGCTTGGCTGCAGCTCGTAAATGCTTGTTGAACCAAATGTTCTGGATACTGTCTAACATAGCTTTTTCTCCTAAATGTGCTGGACTATGTGCGGTATTGATAATGACTTGAACCATAGAGTCGGGGAGAAACCATGTGGCTCTACCCTTCGTTAACCATCCTTGATCTGTCTGGACCCCTCCTTGTTCGGACCATTTCTTGATTTCTTCGGGAGTAGCATGTAACTGGATATCTATAACATCTTGTGTAGGGTCCTTAACTGTCATACATGTAGTCGGATCTGGAGTGTGTGTCATGTTAACTGGAATGTCTAGAGTCTGTGCTGTGAGCTTGGCTGTGCGATCTGCTAGATCGTTACCTTGAGAAATAGTGTCAGTAACTTTCGTATGTGCTTTGCACTTCATGATAGCGATAGATGTCGGTAAGTGTATGGCATCTAACAGAGCTTGAATAAGGAGACCATGCTGAATCTTGGTTCCATGAGAAGTCATGAAACCTCTCTCCTGCCAGAGCACTCCGAAGTCGTGTACAACCCCAAATGCGTAGCGTGAATCTGTGTAAACATTAACTTTCAAGTTCTTGGCGTGTATACAGGCTTGTGTCAGAGCAACTAGCTCTGCTGCTTGAGCGGACAGAGTGTCAATACGGTGTGTCTCAATAACTTCGGTGTCAGTAGTCACTGCATACGCGGCTACTAGTTCTCCTGTACTAGTTCTTAGGCATGAACCATCCACATAAAGTGTCAGGTCGGGGTCTGGTAACGGAATATCTGTCAGATCTTGTCTTGGCTTTGTCGTAATGTTAACTACTTCCACACAGTCATGTGTGGCAGAATTTGAAGTAACTGATGGTAACAGTGTAGCAGGATTTAAAATGTTGCAGCGTCTGATTTCTATGTGTGGCTGGAACAGTGTCAATTCATAACCTGTTAAACGTGCAATTGTCAAGTGCTGAGTTTGTGTTCGGTTTAAAAGAACTTCCACAGAATGTACTGTACTGTCAGAGAGTGTCCTAAAACTATGGAATCACTTTGTCTGATAGCTAGTGCTGTGGCTGCAACTGACTTGAGGCACGCAGGCAAAGCCTGGGCTACTGGATCTAATGTGCTAGAAAAATAAGCACAGGGCTTGTATTGTCCTGCTTGATCTTGTGTGAGAACAGATAATGCTGTACCTTCGCGTTCTGTGACGAAAAGTGTAAAAGGCTTACTGTAGTTCGGTGTAGCTAGAACTGGAGCTTGGCATAAAGCTTTCTTTAACTCATTGAAACTAAGTGTATGTTCAGATGTCCAAGGGAGAACAGTCGATACGGCTGCCTCCTGTGTCGTTAACTGTATCAGTGGTTTGGCTAGAAATGCATACTGAGGAATCCATTGTCTACAATAAGAAGTAAGGCCGATAAAGGCACGTACCTCCTTCTGGGTCTTGGGCTGAGGAAGACTCGCTATTAACTGGATACGGTCTGGTGTCAACTGCCTACCCCTCTTGGACAGTAAGTGTCCTAAGTATACCACTTGCTGGACACAGAATTGAAGCTTAGAAGGGGACACCTTGTGCCCCATCTCGGCCAGGAAATACAGAACTGTCAGGGATGCTCGCTCGCAGTCACGTTCGGAACGGGCTGTGATCAGTAGATCATCGACATACTGGAGCAGGGCAGTGTCAGTTGGCATGTGAATGTTGTCTAGTTGTCTCTTGAGTGCTTGACTGTAAATACTAGGACTTTCTGTGAAACCTTGAGGAGCGCGTGTGAACATATAGCTCCTTCCATTTAAACAAAATCCGAAAAGGAACTGGCTGTCTGGATGAATAGGAACACTGAAAAATGCGTTCTTGAGGTCTATGACAGTAAAGAACGTGGCTTCGGAATCAATGGCCGTTAATAGGGAAGAGATGTCTGGGACAACTGGGTACTGCGGAATAATACATTTATTAAGTTCTCGTAGGTCGATCACTAATCGATATACTGGGGGTGCATTTGGATCAGTACGTTTCATGACTGGAATGATCGGAGAATTACATACATTGGAGTCAGTTTCTACAACTACTCCTTGAGCGATGAGCTCGTCAATAATTTTGGATAAGGCTGCTACAGCCTCAGGTGGCAATCTGTACTGTCTGATTCGTGGTAACACTACACCTGGTTTGAGAGTCACACGATAAGGTGTGATTTGCATATAACCTACATCAGTTGGACCTTGCGCCCACAAATGCTGCGGAACATTAGACAATCTTGAATCAAAATCTCGTAATACATAGTGACCCTTAAAGTCACGTAGGAACAGACGTATTCCCTCTGGGGAACAGCATATAACTGCACCTAACTCTTTCAGTGTTTTAATGCCTAATAGATTTTCTGGACATGACTTAGTAAGTAACAGATCAGTAGTGCGGGACAATGGACCTACTTCTAGAGTAACTGGCTTTGAAATCTCATTTACGATAGGTTTTCCTGAAAATCCAAGGGAAACATTTCTTGAGCCTGAGAGCGGAGCCCCTGGAACTTCGGCGTGACTAATTGTGGTCCTACTTGCCCCTGTATCAATCAAAAACTTTCTGTCTTTCCCTAATACTTGACTGTGAACATAGGGACCTTCTTGATCTACAGGTATCTCGATGAGAGGCAAGCCTACCTCCCTCTCTAGGCTGTTTCATGAATACTGCTGGTACTCTGGATACTCAGACTGTGCATACTGGTACATCTGCGATGTAACATGCTGTGTTGCAGCAATAGGCTGCGGTGCGGTAACTGTCTGTTGTGCATTCTGTGGCTGAGGAGTCTGTGAAACTTGTTCTTGTCTAGGCGGACGTGGTCTTTCTTTAGTCTTACCAGTAGCTATATTGTGTTTCAGGACTGCACACTCATTTATAAAATGACCTGGCTGTTTACAGTAATTGCAGTTCCCTTTAACGGGAGCTGCAGGATGACTGGCTTGATTCGGACCCCTCTTCTGACTGTCTTGAGGAACAGATTGTGCAACTAGTACTTTCATTTTCGTGTCTTTCATACGTTTTCTCTCGTGTTCTTGCTCTTCTCTGATTCTATTCTGGTGATACTGAAGCATTTGCAACATTTGGGACGGGGTATTAGCTTGCCAGGTACTCTCGACTTTCAGAACTCGATTTTTAATTCGTGGGCTTGAATTCTCGACTAATTTAGTAACAAAAAGGTGAGGGTATGACTCACTACTTGTCTTGAGGCCACTGTTGATGCTAAAACACTTTTCAAATCTAGAATAAAAATCACTAATATCTTCCTCTTGTTTCTGTTTACAGGCTGAGATTGCATCCCAGTCTTCTTTTCTAGTTGTCAATAATCTGGGTAAAACTTGAATCAATAATTCTGGTAATTCTTTACATTTCTCTCCTAGACCGGTACCTGGTACTCGTGCCTTGTCTTCTGCTTCTAGAACTGTCCAATCTATCTTTTTCTCTCCCACCTCCCATTCTTTTTCCTTTAGCTTTTCATACACCCCTGCGGGCAACAGGACCTTTAACATTTTAATGATATCTGGGTAAGTGTATTCTCCCATACGGAGCATGTCTTTTAATTCTCTATGGAACCCTGCTGGATCTTTGTCATGACAGGGAATTAATGTCTTCATTTCGAGGAGTTCCATCTTTGTAATCGGGGTGTAAACAAACACTCGTTGCATTTCACCGTCCTCTGTCTTAACTGGATGCACTTCTCGTAACGGGTTCTGTCTTTCCATGTAAAATGGTTTACTTTCTGGGGGTGAGACATGAACAAAATGCGGATTCAGAAACGTTCTATATTTGTGACGCTGTTCTAGAATGACACTAATTAAATCGGTACCTAGACCTTTCCATCTATACTGGAGTAACTCGTTCAGGACATCGTGTAACGGACCTGAATCAGAGTGCTGACCCTCATACAGAGTAATGAGGTACTGGATCATATACATACCCACCAGTCGTTGCTCGGCTGGGGGCAATTTCAGAAACATTTGTGCCACTATTTCGTCTGGAAAAGTGGTAGAATCAGTAATCCATCGGACTGCTGATCGGGCTAGTTCCTGCTCATGCATGGTACTTAATTTACTGTAACCGATTCGTGATTTCAGAATGTGATCGGTAGCTTGGAACACTTGTTCTAGGGAACCTTGTTCTGGTGCTGAATGATGGAAAATTGACCTGTGTTCTAGGCGTAAATGGCGATCTGGAAATCTAGATTTTCCTACATACGCTATCCTGGCGGTATTCTCGTCGTCTTCCTCTTCAGGATCAGAGTTACTTTCTTTCTCGCTTACTTGTGCTGCTTTACGTTGTTCGTGTATCTTTATTATTTCTCTACGGATTTTCTTGTACATACTCTCCATGGCACTAATGGTATTGTGCTTACCCTCGGCTATATTATCACTCCACTTTGTCAGGATTTTCATTTCGGCCGGATCTTTAGACGGGTAATCTTGTTCTCTTATTAGACAGTTAATTAAAAACTTTAATATCATACGCTGGATCTCAGCTTTCCTTTGAGACATGGCATCACTAATACTTTCTGGATCATCCCCTGTACGGATGAAACGATATATTCTGTCTAGATCTTCTTTCATATTGGGTAGGGTGACTAGATACTCGGTCACCCTCCTTACGCGTACTGAATATAAAACCATATTATTCTCGCCTGGGACTGGGTCATAGGCACATTCGCCAAGGGCTTGCCTGATTTCTGCAACAGACTTATTACTCTTGGGAGTACGCTGTGATGCTTGAGCATGTAATTCGAGTGCTGATAAACGCTTGCGTGGCGGCGGGGTTTGAGGAGGACCTCCTCCTGCGGCCCCTAGACTAGAATCGTCGACTGATATTCTTCGTGGCGGAGCGGGAAATTGAAATGCTGGCTGGACCGGGGGTACCGTAGCAGGTACTGCATGGGGTGCCCCGGTGTCTGGAGGAGCAGGATGTGCCTGATTTACAGGGACTGGCGGAGCGCGAACAGGATTTGCATATTCTGGGACTGTGTCGTCCAGATAGGACGAAATAAAAATATCAGCTGCGGTCTGTTTGTGACGTAGCTTGGTCGGAACTAATGGTGGCGGGAAATTACTGGATGCCTCTGGGGTCGCTTTTGGCAAGCCCTCGGCAAGAAGAGGATACATACCCTTAATAAGGGCATTCCTCTGTCTGTCTGATTGTTCGGCTTTGACTTGTTCACCTATCTCGATTAGTTCTTTTTCTTGGGCTCGCTCTAAGGATTCTCTACTTAATTCTGACTTTCTGATTTCCTTTTCAGTTCTTTTATGAGCTTCTTTACGCCATAACTCGATGGCATCTTTCTGTGACTGTCTGGCTTTCTTTTTCCATAATGCTTCTTCTACTCGCATGATGCACTCGGCATCCCATGTACCCGATACGGGCCATCTATACCTTTCTTCTAACTGTTTGGTATACTCTACCCATAAATCTAGATACAATATGGCGCTTATGCCATGTTTCTGATACATAAAGTGACCTGGACTGTCCCTGGGCGGGACGGGAACTGCTGCTTCCAGCAGACCCTTTCTAGTTTTTAACTGACGTAACTTGGAAAATATGGGCATGACTGAACTGTAATCTAGACACAATACAATACACAATGAACACGATACTTATTCCCCATTCATACCACGACATTAAAATACATGAAAAACATTTAAAATAACAGTTCGAACAGAATACTACCTGGAAATATTGAGAACAGAACACATAAATTTTCTCGAGAACAGAAACTGACTAGAACAGAAACTAGATGCACTGCTGAAACAGTACGAAACTTACCGGTCTCGTAAAGAGACACGTCAGGACCCGCATCCACCGAAGTGGGCACTTCGTTTGTGGGACTGTGTACCACCAACCCACAGACCAGAGTCAATTAATTGGACCCTGTCTAGATACCACCCCAGTAACGGTACTCACCGGGCAGCAAGAACGGAAGGCCTCAGACTGGACTGGACTGCTACGACGACGGACGACGAACTTCGGACTTCAGTTACGGGTGGACCTCCGGATACCTCGGACCTTGGACTCTTGGCTTGGGCTCTGGCCGGGACTCGCCGCGTTCCTCCACCGTCTCGTTTGGATGCTGGACCGCCTCCTCCGTCTCCTCCGTGGGCCTGAGGGATACTTGAAGCAGAAATATCTGCCACTGCGCAGAAGAGTTCCGTCACGACTGCAGAGGGTCAGGGGGTCGGCGTGGCTTCACCGACGCGTGGGGAAAGGGCAAGTCCCTATTCGGGCGCCATTATGTGGTAAATAAATAAATAATACCCTATTTTTGACTAGACATATATCATAACAGATAGCTCAATAAATAAGAGTCAAGATTCGAGGTAGTAGGAGTTTTGCAGGTTTAATACAGCATAAGGACAGGAACAGGACAACCTGCATAGGAATAGGATGACAGGGCCCAGCAGCTGCTGGGGCTGGATCCGGGATGAGCGCGCTGACTTTTAATAACAATACATGAGCATATATACATAACGTGAACACATAGCATTACATTGCAGTAGGCGTAGCAGTGGGTGGAGCAGAAGGCGTGACGCGTAGCAGTCGCGAAAGATAAGGGTGAGAAGAGGTGTAACAGGGCGTATACATAGACATGTGATGCAAACGTAACAGAATATGTCATGAATGGGGCGGAAACCATGGAGGGGGCTACCTAAGGAGCCGGGACCTCTAACCTGATGGTGCGCGCAAACTAGCAATGACGTATCACTAGGAGAAGCTGGGGGCTATGAACTCTGTGCTAGGAGCAGAGACTGAAGTCTGGAGGGTCGGAGCGACATGTACCTAAACCCTATCTAGTATCTGATGTTTAGGGAACATGTTGATATGAACTAGAAGTCAAGAGGGGAAAGGCTAACAGACTCTAAGACTGGAGCATGCATTATTCTACATGTAGTGCGTGATGAAGAATATTAAATGACCATTAAATGCAGTATTTCTCTAACGTGGAGACGTGAAGGCTAGACAAAGACGGAAACTATTGATGTGATTCAGTAGCTTTAGGAATGCAGGGAAGGAGGGCTGAACTGATAACTGGAATCATAACATATTCTTGGCAGACTCAGAGGCAGAGCCAGGCTGCACCGGGCACTGCGAGGCAGGAAGTAAGTGAAGGGTCGAGGATACAGGTGGGGGCTGTATCCCTCCTCAGCGAGGCTTCAGGAGACAGGAGCTGAATCTGGTGTCCGGGCCCTTTTGAGGCCTAGAAACGGGGACTTTATAATAGAATAACGTGCACACTGAGAAACGTGGCAACGTGGCTTTACATAGGCCTGATATTCGTATTATTCACGAGGACTGGAAACTGGCATACTAGAGGGGGACACAACTGTAATTGCGTCATTAATCAGACATGGGGAATGCATATGCATATTTAATCATGCACACATAACATATGATGGATGACACGTAGGGACACAGAACATGGCAAAATTTACTTTTCCACACACCGGTGTGCCGTGACTGCTCCGGCCTTGCAGCTAGCTTCTCTTTGGAGCGCTGGCGCAGGGCGTACCAGCGCTTTCGCAGTACATCCACACTCCGCTGTGTCACTCCCAGCGCGTTCACTTTTCCCTGTATGTCAGCCCAAATGCGCCTTTTCCGGGTCTCTGGCACCTTCAGGGAATTCTTGCCAAACAGTAAATCATGATTTGGCACCATCTCTTGGATCAAAGTCTCCAGTCCAGCCTCAGAGAATTTTAGTTTTCTTTTTCTGGCACATTCTCCCTCCTGTTGCTGCTGCTGCTGCTGTGTTTCAAGCATGGACATGTTTCCACTTTCAGCCATGGTGATTCAGTAGCACTGTTCACTCTCCCTCTCTCCCTCACTGTGACTCTCACTCAGCAACTCTGGTGCAGCATGGGTAGGCAGTCACTTCCTGGTATAGATGTCATCAAGCTGCACCAGAGTTTCCGATTGGCTGATTTGCGAAATTCGCAAATTTTCGTTTTTTTCCGTTAAGGAATCGCACATTTGTGAATTTCTGGGTTTAAGAAATCGCTTTTTGGGGTCTCGCAGATAAATAGCGATTTTTACTGAATCACTATTTATTTGCGATTTTTTTCATACATACCAATTTGCGATTCTGAATCTGTGATTTGGTAAAAATCGCTAATTAAGAATTGCAAATTCTTACCTTGATACATATGGCCCTAAGTCCTCTACTTAATAAGGCCTGGTAATTGTACATAACCCACTTTCGAGTATGAATTTATCTTCAGTAAAAAGCTGAGGAGATATGAGGTAAATAGGCTGAAACGTTCTTCTTGATTTTTTCAGACAGGATACATTACCATTCAGACCCACCTGCTGCCAGTGTCTTGAATGCAACGGTTATGTCATATATAACAAGTCTTGAAGACTTTAATAACACTGATGTTTGTTCCATAATAGATTACGAACAATCATGTCAAAAGTGGTCAAGTGTTAGACCTGTCATCCTTGGGGAGGTTTTCCCCCTAACTTTTTACCTACGATCCTCCTGTTTTGCTGACTTCATTTTTGGAGGCTATAGGACTCTGCACACTTTACCTCCACTAGCCAGTGCTCTGCTCTTGCTTTAAAACATGATAACATTGGCTTATACCCAATTGGCATCTTTAATATACTTGTAAAACCCTAGCAACGTGGCACTATCTGTGCCCAGGGCCTGTAAATTAAATGCTACTAGTGGATCTACGGCACTGATTATGCCACCCAATCAATGAGCATTTAAACATGTTTCAGGACTGCCATTGCAGCCTGTTTTTGTGCAGTTTTAAACTGCCATATCGAACTGGCAAAATAAAACTTTTGCCAGGACTAACCCTTCCTTTTTAATATATATAACTCACACCTAAGGTAGTCCCTGGCCAACTCAGAGGGCAATGTATTTAAAAAGTAGGAAATGTACTTTTAAGTTTTTCATGTCCTAGTAATGAAAAACTCTTACATTTGTTTTTTTCTACTACAATGACTACCTCTCCCATAGGATAACATTGGAGTTTCCTTATCTCATTTAATAAGCTGTAATTTCCAAATGGGAACATGTACCCAGTTTATGTTTGGTGTCTTTGGAATTGTAATGAAAAATTCTAACTCATGGTGAAGTCCGATTTTAAATTACAAATTTGGAAATACCACTTTTAGAAAGTGGATATTTTCCTGCCATGGCCATTTGGTGTCTGTAGCCTGTCTCTGGGTCATATAACAGGGTGTAGTTGTTAGTTGGTAGTTGAGGTTTGTATATTCTTCCTAGACTGCCACACAAAATAGGTGTGCCTGGATGAGCCATCACTAGCAGGATTGGAGGAAGGAACTGGGCCCAGCCCACTTATACTTGAATAGGCTGTATCCTGCCTCCACACAAAGGACTGCATACTCCCTGGAGCTAGTCTAGAGCTAGGACTAGGAAGGCAGGGCACAAACACCAACTCTTCATTACACTTCTGGACATGCGGATACTCTCTGAGGAAGAAGGACTTCTGTGCTGCTAAAAGAATTGCTGTTCTGCTGCACGACTGCTCTGAAGGAATTGTTAACCTGCTGTCTGGACCTGCTGCCTGCTACCCTCTTGCCTGGGTAAGAACGATTGGAACTGCATCTGTTGAACCCAGGACCTCAGAGTGTCGTCAATAGCTAGTTGGCTGCTCTCTCCTGACTTGAGCTTCAGGGGCAGAACGCTCCAACAACCTAGACTGCAATCTGTGAGTCTACCCTGTCAAGAGGTGCCAGCCCAGTCCTGGACTCTTGGAATTGGGCATATATTGCTCTGGCAGTCTCTGTGGATCCAGTGTAACTGACACATGTCCATGGCTGCGTGGTGCAACCCTGGGCAGAATCAATGCATCACCACCGCTGCGAGGATCTTCACCACTGCTAAGATCACAGCCAGCCACATCATTGAACCGCTGCTGTGCGATGTATCTTTGGCCCAGGCCCTCATGTCCATCGTCAACAGCAGCCTCAGCGAGCAAACCTTGACCCTGTTTCCAGGCAGGTCGATCCCCACGCCGCGCACCTCCACCTGTCTGTGCCTGTGTCCCTGCCTAGCTGCTTCTGCTGAGGGAGTTCGAGGCCCGCCTCCACCCGCAGGCTACCACCTGCGACTCATCCCTGGTAGCCAGTGGTAAGCCTTAGGTTTGCTTTTTGCCCGCTTTAATTGTGCTCTGTAACTGTAATTTTGCATCTTGCTTTGTGACTGTTATTTTGTTTTCAGTGCTTTTTTCTTTGCCTGTGCTTGTGCTTGTGCCTTTTCCTGTGCCCGTTTGCCCCCTGTTCCCTCGCCGGTCCCACCTCCCGCCGCTGCGCCCCCCTGCGGCCGGCCCCGCTCTCATTTGTCCGATCCCCCCTCCCAGCTGCTCCTCCTTCCCACCTCTCACCGAAGGCGCGCCTAAGGGAAGCCCATCTACGCCCATCTGCGCCTAGACCGCGCCCAGCGCCGGAACCCCTGGCCCCACTGACGCCATGACGCCCGAAACCACTACGATGCCAGCACCCTCCACGCACTCAACTCCGGACGAGAACACACCTGCTACCGGGCCACCCTGAAGCGCACCCAAGGACCCTTCACCTGCCGGAACTGCCGCATCACCAGTATCTGGCCTGCCAAACCACCAACCAAAGAACCCAACTACCTCAGATGCATCCTCTTCAACACCCGCTCCACCTGCAAACACGCCGTCGAACTCTGGGACCTCCTCGACTCAACCTCCCCAGACGTCGCCTTCTTAACGGAGACTTGGCTTAACCCCGCCTCAACACCCGACATCGCCATAGCCATCCCGGAAGGCTACAAGATCACCAGCAGGGACCGCACCCACGGAGTAGGAGGAGGCGTCGCCATCGTCCACAAGAACACCTTCAGAGTCTCGACCATCACCAACGACAACCTCAGCAACGCTGAACACCTGCACTTTCAGATCCACACCGACCCCAAAACCACCCTCAGAGGAACCCTCATCCACACCCCCACGACCCCGACCACAGTTCAGCGATTCCATCGCTGACTTCTTCAGCACACACGCCCTTGCCTCCATGGACTACATCCTCCTCGGGGACCTAAACTTCCACCTCGAGGACAACAACAACACCAACTCCACCACCCTGATCGACAACCTCGCCAACCTCTGACTCAGACAACTCGTGACAACACCCAACCACGCCACCAGCCACAAGCTTGACCCCATCTCCGCAAGCCCCCACGTCTCCTTCAACCACACCACCGAACCCCACTGGACCGACCATCGCAGCATCTACTTCACCTTCAGGAAGCCCACCACGCACCACCGCATCCAACTGATGCCCCGTCGCTGCTGGGGCTAAGTCTCCGAAGACCAGCTAACCACCACTCTCACCCAGAGCCCACCCGCCGACCCCACCGACACCACCGCCCGCAACCTCAGACAGTGGATCGACGGCTGCACCAACAACCTCGCCCCGCTCAAGACACCCCCCCAACATCCACACCAGTAAGAAAGGCACCTGGTTCACCGAAGACCTCCAGGTCTCCAAACGAACATGCCGAAAACTGGAGAAGAACTGGGTCCGCGAACAAACACCGGACAACTACGCAGCCAACAAGAACGCCACCCGCAGACACCATCACCTCATAAGATCCGCCAAGAGGGCATCATTCAAAGATCGCCTAGATAACAATGCACACAACAGCAAAGAGTTCTTCAACATCGTGAAGGAACACTCCAACCCCTGCTCCAACACCAACGACATCCCACCTTCGCAAGACCTGTGCGACTCACTGGCCACCTTCTTCCACCGCGAGATCGCCGACATCCAGGACAGCTTCAATGCCACGACTGCCCTGCCAACCACCGTCCCCACAACCACCACCTGCAACAACTGCCTGCTCTCCTGGACCAGCATCAACGACGAGGAAATCAGCAAGATCATGAACACCATCCACAACGGATCACCGTTAGACCCATGCCCTCACCACATCTTCAACAGAGCAGCACTACCATCGCACCCCATCTCCGGAAAGTAATCAACATCTCCTTCGAGACAGCAACCTTCCCGTGAAGCTGGAAGCACACCGAGATCAACACCTTACTTAAGAAACCCAAGGCAGACCCCAAGGACCTCAAGAACGTCCGACCCATCTCCCTGCTTCCGTTCCCGGCAAAGGTCACCGAGAAAATCGTCAACAAACAACTGACCCGCTACCTACTAGGAGAACAGCATCCTGGACCCATCCCAGTCCGGGTTCCGCAGCAACCACAGCACTGAAACCGCCCTCATTGCCGCCACCGACTACATCAGGACCCTGCTAGACAACAGAGAAACAGCAGCCCTCATCCTCCTGGATCTGTCAGCCGCCTTCGACACGGTCTGCCGCCGCACACTACGAACACGCCTACACGACGCAGGGATCCAAGAGAAGGCCCTGGACTGGACCCCATCCTTCCTCTCCGGCAGAACTCAGAGTGTCCCCCTCCCACCCTTCCGCCTCCAATGCCACCGAGATCATCTGTGGCATACCCCAGGGCTCATCCCTCAGCCCGACGCTGTTCAACATCTACATGGCACCCCTCGCCCACGTCGCCCGATAGCACGACCTCAACATCATCTCCTACCCCGACGACACCCAGCTGATCCTTTCCCTCACCAAAGACCCTCACACTGCAAAAACCAACCTCCACGAAGGAATGAAGGCCACCGCCGAAAGTAGTTGAACTCGGACAAGACGGAGGTCCTCATCCTCGGCGCCACCCCTTCAGCCTGGGACGACTCCTGGTGGCCGACAACACTGGGAACACCCACCGACCACGCACACAACCTAGGGGTCATCCTCAACTCCACCCTTTCCATGACTAAGCAGGTCAACGCCATCTCCTCATCCTGCTTCAACACCCTCCGAATGCTCCGCTGGATCTTCAAGTGAATCCCCATCGAAACGAGAAGAACGGTCACCCAGGCCCTCGTCACCAGGAGGCTGGACTACGGAAATGCCCTCTACGCAGGAACGTCGGCCAAGCTCCTGAGACGACTGCAATGCATCCAGAACACCTCTGCACGTCTGATCCTCGACATCCCCCGCCGCAGCCACATCACACCCCACTTGAGAGACCTGCACTGGCTCCCCGTCAACAAGAGGATAACCTTCAAGCTCCTCATCCACACACACACAAAGCTCTCCATAATGCCAGACCAGCATACCTTAACAGACGACTCAGCTTCTACACACACGCCCGCCAGCTCCGCTCCGCCACCCTCGCCACAATCCCCTGCATCTGAAGAACGACCACCGGCGTCAGATCCTTCTCTCACCTCGCCGCCAAGACCTGGAACACCCTCCCCACCAACCTACAGCATACCGCAGACCTACTGGCCTTCAGAAGACTCCTCAAGACCTGGCTCTTAGATCAGAAGCACCCCTCCCCCCAGGGCCTTGAGACCCTCACGGTTATGTAGTACAAGTGACGTGATTGATTGATTGATTGATTGAACGGTGACCTTAGGCTCCTCATTGGAGCCTTGCAGCTCCTCAGAGCTGACACATCGCCCTTACTTCTCAATGCATTTTCAGTGCCGGACTTTGCATCACAAGCCCTCATCAATGGGATCCTCGGCGATGACACAGAACCTCACATCACAAGCTCACCACCTCGGAACTGGTGACTCAGTTCAGCTGCGCAAAACATATTCAACGCTAACCCTCGCAATGCTCTGCAAACCAGAATTTAAGGTACTTTGTTCATCTGGCCTAACTGGGTCACTGTAGCGGGCCCCCTCCCTTGCGATTGGTCTTAACTTATGGCTTTTTGCTGCTATTTTCATTTAAATCTTTACAATTGCTTATCGCCCATTCTACTAATTGGATTGTTGTTGTTTTGGGCTTGTTTTATTTATTAAAAATATCTATTTTTTTTAACTTGGTGTGGGATCCTTTTTGTGTGGTGTTTTCACTTTATTACTGTTTGAAGTGTTGCACAAATACTTTACGGATCACCTCTAAGTTAAGCCTGACTGCTCTGTGCCAAGCTAACAGTGTCAAGCACAGGTTAATTTAGGGTTGGCTTGTGCCTCACCCTGACAAGTACTGTGGTTGCTGCTTGGCTGGGGCTGACACCCCTGTCAACCAATAACCCAATTTCTCACAACACGAAATCCACAAAAGAGTAGCATAGTTTACCAACTGTTGCTATGGATCTTCTGTCAACCAACCTCATAAACACAACAGGTCTGTCATAGCGTAGTTTTCCTTGGAACTACCTTGGTCTCTTGGTATTATGATAGAGCGGAATGGCGAACTCTCAAGATTTTTAAGAAGGCTTTTTACATAACTCTATGACTGGATATCCATCAATTAAATCAATCTATAGATTCTAGTTTCATTCCAAGTCCCTTTTTTATCAAACAACTTAATGATAGCATCATAGCAACAGTTGGAGATCCACCCCCTGGAAATAACCCATTTGAAAAAAGGGGAAATATTCCAACCTACTAAAGGGGAATCAGCCTTAAGTAGTATACCTGGGAGACTATACATACCCCTTGAGGATTCCATAATATTAATTATCTCAGCTATAATACCTTCTTCCTGAAACAACAAAAGATATGAATTACAATCTTTAGGATGATCCACTTTATTTACAGTTTTGAAGGAGTTTTATATAGCTCTGATGGTGGTGATTGACCACAATGTTGATAATAAAATATCGTGTGGCCAAGATATCATGGTAGGAATATTGAGGACAAGAATATCATGTAGGTACATTTCGATGGGTAAGCAAAGATTTACTATGCTTAACTCCACATGTAAACTTGACAATATATATATCTTCAAGTTGCATAGATGTGGGGTTAAGAATACTAAATCTACACTAACCTATTTTGAATTAACTTCTCAATATTCTTGTTCTCAATATTTTTGCCATAATATTTTGGGCACGTGATATTTTTGTCCTCGATATTCTATCAGACAACCAGCTCTAATATAAATCTAGCCCATTAGTCTTCAGATACTTGAGCCTCTCAATTTTCTGGGTATATTGTTTATTCAACATTTACTGTAGTGTAGAATGTTGGGCGACCCAATTAGAAGTATTTTAACTCAGCCTGAGGTTTGTAAGCATGGCTGTAAGGTTGTATGCCATTATGCTCATTTCAGGAATGTAGGTACAAAAGGGGGTGGTGATGGACGGAGCATCTGAACCAATCAAACACTCACACCCACTCAAAAGATCTGGGTTTGATCCATCACCGTTTTGTACCGCTTTTGGCCGCCATAAGTGTGGCAGGGTATGCTCAGACGTGAGTCCCTTGCTCACTTTGTGACTGGATTCAAGCAAGCCGGGCTGAAGACGGCTGGAATGCCAGAAACCGGTCCTCACAAGCTTGTTTCCGGTCCAGGGAAGACATGGCTTGGCAGTTCGGGCTGGACTGTTCCCATGAGGCCCAGGGTCAGACTGATTTGCATATAGCCATGTCTGAACTGGGGTGGCAGAGTGGGCTAAAGAACGGTGATGGATTAAACCTAGATCTATTGACTGGGTGTGAGTGTTTGATTGATTCAGATGCTCCGTCCATCACCACCCTCTTTTGTACCATTTCAGGACTGTAGCATATTTTAGCAAAATACAGAGGGTTGTCCTTGGGGCCTGTAGAAGGTATCTTATGAGCGGGAAACATCCTTTACAACGCAACTTTTACCACACAGTGCCTTTACGATGCAACTTTTACAACGCAAACCATTACAACGCATTGCGCTGGGGGGCGCTCTAGGATAGGGAATAGATTTAATTTACTATCCAACACCTTCCCTACTATCCACGGGGACTGGAGTTGGAATAGTAAATTAAACTATTCACTATTCAGCACCCCAAAGCGCTATGCGTTGTAAAGGCATGCGTTGTAAATACCGTGTTGTAAAGGCATGCGTGGTAAAAGCATGCGTTGTAATTTCATACATCCATTACATTACATTACATTAAAATTATTTATACCGCGCACTTTCACCAGTGGTTTCTTGGCGCTCTTGACAAATGCAGTGATCAAGGATGGGGGAGGTTAGTCATAGGCAGACTGGAAGAGCCGAGTTTTTAGTAAGCTACGG
Organism: Lissotriton helveticus; assembly: GCF_964261635.1. NCBI lineage: Eukaryota > Metazoa > Chordata > Amphibia > Caudata > Salamandridae > Lissotriton > Lissotriton helveticus. The sequence goes on from NC_136058.1 coordinate 254,694,194, forward strand.
AAGCAGTCATAACTGGGGCATAGACGAAGTGAAGGTGGCAGGGAATTCCAATTGACAGGTGCCAAAACAGAGAAGCTCAAACCGCCATGTTTTTTGCGTTTGAATTTGGGTACCTGAAGGAGGTTAAGTGATGCAGAGCGAAGAGTTCAGAGGGGGATGTGGCGTGTCAAGGCGGATGAAATAAAGGCCGGAGCTGCCTTGGAGAGGGCTTTGAAAACTGAACATGCCAACTTAAAGATGCAGCGCTTAGAGATCGGCAGCCAATGTAGACTGCGCAAGAGGGGGGTGACGTGCTGGTGTTTAGGCTGGCAGAAAATCAGGCGGGCAGCCTGATTCTGCACCAGCTGCAGCCGATGTAAATGGCATGCCGGAATACCTGCATACAGCGTATTGGCGTAATCGAGCCTGGAGGTGATAAGAGCGATGACGACTTGGATTAAGGCCTCCCTTGTAAGAAACCAACTGATTTTGCGTATCCGCCTAAGATGGAAAAAACAGGATGAGGTGACTGAGTTGATTTGAGGTCTCATCAAAAGGTCTTCAGAGATGATCACCCCCAAACTTTTCACTGCTCTCACAGGAGTGGGTGCCGCCCCAGGGCGATTGGCCAGAAGATGGAATTCCAGGGGTGAGTGGCACCCCCTATGAGTACAAGTTCTGTTTTTGTGGGGTTCAGTTTTAATTGACTATGGTACATCCACTTAGCAATAGTCAGCATAGTGGATTGAGAGTTAAGGCGGGTGGACGGAGAGGAATCGATTGGGAAAATTAACTGAAGATCGTCCGCATAGTTGAAGGTTGTGCACGGGGAATTACGGAGGGACGTGAGTAAGGGTTGAAGATATAAGTTAAATAAAAGAGGGGAAAGTGCAGAACCTTGGGGAACACCACAGGAGAGAGATGTGAGAGGTGCGGAGAAAGTGGACAAATGAACAGCTTGTGAGCGTTGGTCCAGGAATGATCTGAGCCAGTTGAGGGCAACCCCCTCAATGCCAGCATTATGGACACGGTCGATCAAAATGACATGATCGACGTGTCGAATGCAGCCGAAAGATCTAGAAGGATAAGGGCCTGAAAGATGTTTTTATCTGCACCTTTCCTGAGGGTGTCCATGACTGCTACAATGACCGCCTCAGTGGAGTGGAGGGGTCTGAACCCGGCTTGTTGGGGGTCGAGAAAGGAGGATTTTTCTATGAAGGAACTCAGGCAGCGAGTGACGTAGGTCTCTAAAATCTTGCCTAAGTAGGGCAGGAGAGAGATAGGATGATAATTACTTTAAATTGTGGGGTCCGCATTAGTTTTTTTTAAAATAGGTAGAACAGCTGCTTGTTTGAAGGAGCGGGGAACCTCCCCAATAGCAAGGGAGTTATTGAGTAATGCCAGTGGGGGGCCTGGACAAGCAAGAAAAGCTTCTCTCAGGATCAGTGGAGGACAGCAGTCGTTAGGGGAGCCTGAACTGACTTTGGACAGAAGGGAAGAAAATTCCTGAAGGGAGATCGGGGGAAACTCCGACAGGGTGTTAGGGTTTCTTGGGGGAGGGGAAGGAGGAAGCGGAGATGCGGGGGTAGGGATATTGTTTTTTATGGTGATGATTTTGTCAATAAAATATGAAGTAAGTGAGTCGCACAAGATTTGGGTGGGTTGAGGTTGAGGGGTGACCCTATCAGGCAGAGAAAGCTCATTGACGATTGCGAAAATGTCCTTGGTTTTGTTATGGGAATCCATTATTTTCTGAGAGAAGTAGGCCGTTTTTGCTGTCGTGATCAACTTTTTATAAACTTTTAGGGAGTTGATATAAGAAAGTTTAAGCTGTGGATCATAATTACGGCGCCAACGGCGTTCGGCTTGCCGCACAACGAGTTTCTCAGTTTTAAGTTGGTCCGTAAACCAGCGTTGAGCGTCATGAGGGCGCTTGGTTTTGATATTTTTAAAAGGGGCTACTTTGTCGCTGGCAAGACGAAGCCATTTATCCAAATGATCGGCTTGATCATTTAGTGAATCCAGAGGCAAGGGTGCAGTGGAGGCTAAGATGGCATGAAAGTCGAGGGAATTAAATCTTTTCCAATTGCGAGCAAGAAGATTTTTGACTAGAGGAGGAGGACATGGTATGTGAAGATGCAAATGGAAGGAAACAAAGCTATGATCAGACCATGAGCATGGAAAAACATCTGGGGGGGAGATGTCAAAGTTGGAGGTCCAAACTTGGTCAAGAATGTGACCTTTATTATGAGTAGGGGAATGGACATGCTGGGAGAAATTCATGCTATTTAGTAAGTCAGAAAATTCTATAGAAGATGGACTTTCATGGACATCAGACGGCCAGTAATTGAAGTCGCCGACAATCAGAATATTGGCGTGGTTGATCGCAAGTTGGGCAATAAAGTCGCTGAAGAGCTGAGGGAAAAGGGGCATATGTTCAGGGGTCTGTAAACGATAACACAGATAAAGGAAGACACATCCGAAGAGAGTTTAAGTGCTAAACATTCAGTTTTAGGAATGGCAGTCGCGGTAATCTCCGAACATTTGTGTTGGGATCTAATGATAGCCGCTACCCCGCCACCCGATTTTCCACCAGGGCGGTTGGCATGCATGATGTAATAACTCATGGGTATAGCAGCAAGGAGATCAGGGCCTGAATCCTCTGTGATCCAGGTCTCAGTTAACAAAAGGATATCGATGCTGCTCTGATGTAAAAGTTGAAATATCTCAAGCTGGTGGTGGATAAGGGAGCGGGTATTGAGGTAGTAGATGAGTAATGAGGCAGAAATCGCCGACGGAGTTGAGAGGGGGGCCAAAGGGGGGGCGTGTAAAGGAGTAAGAGCCTGGACAGCAGGAGGGACAAAAATGCCACAGACCTGGGCCTTCCTAACAGTGCGGGCAGGAATTGGCCCTAAAGTATTTAATCTTAGCAAATCGGTGGAAGAATAAGAGAAGCGTTGAGCATTACGACAGGGCCCTGGGCCTGGTCGGCCGCGGACGGGCGCAGACGGGCGCAGACGGGCGCAGACGGGCGCAGACGGGCGCAGACGGGCTTGACTTGTGCGTGACTTCGGCGCGAAGTCGGCGCTCCCACTGCGCTCGTCCGCTGCGCTTCCGCCACATCGCCATAAATACTATAAGGGGAGGGAGCACTAGACCGCTCACCTGCAAGGACTCAGCGCAGGGCGGAAGTGGTGTCAGCCTGCAGGAAGTGCGCTCCTCGAGCTGGCCCTCCGCAACAAACGGCACAAGCCGGGGCGGAACGGGGCCACGAGGGCAGAAGAGTGCAGGTAAAAGCTACTTCAATTAATAATCGAGTCAAAGTGCAAAATACAATTTTTACAATATTTCTCCAGCGTGCTCATAAAATCAGCCGCGGGAGCAAAAGAAGAATGTGCAATATTACAATGTATTAAAAGTTGGTCAGGCGTGCTCTAAATCAGCAGTGACCTAAGGTTTAAAAACAGCATCCAAAAACACACACAGCCGCAGCCTGTTTCGCCGCGTTTGTCACTGGGGCTGGGAGCTGAAAGCAGCGACTAAATACTAAGACAGGCTCGGCAGCACTAGACCGCTCACCTGCAAGGACTCAGCGCAGGGCGGAAGTGGTGTCAGCCTGCAGGAAGTGCGCTCCTCGAGCTGGCCCTCCGCAACAAACGGCACAAGCCGGGGCGGAACGGGGCCACGAGGGCAGAAGAGTGCAGGTAAAAGCTACTTCAATTAATAACGGAGTCAAAGTGCAAAATACAATTTTTACAATATTTCTCCAGCGTGCTCATAAAATCAGCCGCGGGAGCAAAAGAAGAATGTGCAATATTACAATGTATTAAAAGTTGGTCAGGCGTGCTCTAAATCAGCAGCGACCTAAGGTTTAAAAACAGCATCCACAAACACACACAGCCGCAGCCTGTTTCGCCGCGTTTGTCACTGGGGCTGGGAGCTGAAAGCAGCGACTAAATACTAAGACAGGCTCGGCAGCACTAGACCGCTCACCTGCATCCCTTATGAGCAGCTAATGCATAGCTGTCAACCTCTTGACTTAAAATGAGTTTCATGTGAAGTCTTTTAGAGGGTGATCCTGTTAATGTGAGCAATACAAACTCTTTTTGTAGGGTGTTCAAGGTTTAAAAAGGGGGTGACACCAATAATGTCTATGCAGGCATTTTGTTTTGTTAAATGGGTGTACATCGACCAAATGTGGGTGACTTGACAGATCTACTATGTGTCCAACATATGGTCATCGGTTAGGTCCATTATCACGTGAACTGGTGAAAGAAAATTAGGCACAGGTGTAGTGTGCTGATTTACTTCAAGTCCACAAACGCTATAAGACTTTATGATCTAATCAGTGATGTCATCAATTATGTCATTGGCGATGTCATCAGTGACGTCATCAAAGATGTCATTTAACATGTCATCAATAATAATATTCAAGATCATAAGTAGGTCATAAACTAAAGTTCACTAAACTAGAATTTCAGAGCTTTTCAGTTTGTTAACATGAATTCTTATCTCATTTCAACACCTCACTATAACCAGGGCCCCTGGAATTATGCAGCAGGGGAGAACCAAATTATGTGGCAGGGTTGACTAAACTACACAGCAAGAAAAAGAAAATTATGCAGCATAATGTGGCACATTTTTGGATACTATCACTTCATTATTTTGTCATGTTTACACATGGAAATCTGTCTGGAAAGATTTCTCCTCATTTGTACCAGTTTGACATGGTGGGCAAAATAATTATCATTTGGAACGCTCCCTGAAGTGATTGCCCATGGTCAGACAAATTGCAAACATTCCTTCCACCATTTGTGTATTTGATCCCGCGCACTAAGTAGTGGCCAACCCCTTAATGGTGCCCAACTTTTTTGAAAATTGTAGGTGGTGCCCCTCCGCCTCCTTGTGGCACAACGACGACCACAATTTTACAAAACAAAGTCCATGCAGGACATTATGGAGCGCTCTCAGGACGCAGCATTTGAATATTTTAAGAGCTGTCTGACCGCTTCAATAGTGAACCAGCGAGGCCGCTTTTATTTTATATACTTGGGTGCCCTGGTCCCGTCCTAGACAGTAACATCCTATATTTTTTCACTTGCTGCATGTGTCTTTTTAAAAAAAAAGTTTTTTTAATGTTTGGTTGGTGCCCCAGTTCCACCCAGGGCACCCACAGCACATACGCAGTTGTTGGGGGCAGTAGGGTGGGGGGTGAGCTCATGGACACCACAGCCCCTGTGGCTCCCCCACCAGCACCCTTCCTGGATGTAGGCGGGAACAGGTTGTATTGTTATGCTCCCACCCAGCTGGGAGCAGCGTTTCTTTCTGCTCCCAGCAGGCGGGAGCTGCCCTGTGTTTCTGGATCCTGCCCAGCAGGAGCCATCCTGCTCCTGTCCGGTGGGAGCAGGGAACAACAGTGACCCGGGGCATGGGATCCCTGTTTTATGTCAGAACTTAGGGGGATGAGGTACAAGGGTCCCTAAGCTGACTCCAGGAGCTGGTCCCATGCCCCCCTCCATAAAACAAATATACATCAGGCCCCTGTGGATGGCATCCTCGGGCCGATATCATCGCTCAGGGAGGTGGGCCACATGCACCGTCCCCAAATATATTTTCTACGGCCCCAGGGAATGGGTACCGAGGGCCATTGGATGGCTTGGGTGAGTGGGCACGCATGCCCGCTCCCTTTTTAATACGTAAATAAAGTGTCGAACCTCTGGTCCCTGGCCCACTCCTAGTGAGGGTGTCTTCGAACTGAAAAGTGTGGCCCTTTTTTAAAACCTCAGTACTGCTTTGATCACTGTGAGCAAGGTGTAAAGCAGAAACTCATCTTTTTTTTCTGCGCAACTGGTGTAATTACTGCATTTGAAAACTCCCTGGAGTGTCCGTGTTGACTGTGTTCAAGAACACATAATTGATTAAAGGGGATCACATTCCAGTGCACAAAAGCACAGGCCTTGCCAGGAGGTCAAGCAATGATAAGGGGATATTTACTTCATATCTATTTATATATTACCTACTGGCAATAACCACTAGATATTTATTGTTAGGTCCAACTTTTCCCATAGGCAAAGCATTTTTGTTTTTGACGAATCTTCATGAAACTTTCAAAACTAGTTTGCCACTGATTTTATCTGATGTGTGGAAAGCTTCGGGGTGATTCATCAAGCAGGGTCCAAGAAAAATGGGGGGGTCTCAAAATAATTTTTCCCACCTGCAATGTCAATTGGGATTTTGCAAGTTTTAGACCCGGCTACAGCCCGAACAGCTAAACAGAATTACACCAAATTTAGCAAAAAGCTAGATCTTGGTCCCCAGATTGTGCTTTTTGTGATTTGGTAAATCTGTTCAGTAGTTTAGGAGTTATTAAGGAAAGTAAAATACAGATATCTTGGGAAACGGATCCTCCGCAGATTCGCGGGTACCCACAAGTACACAAGGGTACCCGCGGGTGATCAGGGATCCGAAGCCCAATTCGAAAAAAAAACTCACCTACTCACACCCCATACCCCCTCACGTGGGGTTGTGTGAATGCGGGGGCGGTCGGCCAATTGGCCTGGCCGCAGACCATTCCTCGCTGCCCATGGCGGAAGGCCGTGCTTGGCGGTGGTTGTACTAAAGTACTGTATTTATATATTACTTTACATTTTAAAAAACATAGAAATTCACTGAAAAAACAAAGGTTACAGGGATATATTTAGGTTCACGTTTTACCCACACAAAACCATAGAAATTCAGCAGTTATAGTTATACTTATAGTTATACTTATTTGAAGAAACTCTAACTCATGCCATTAAATATCTTTAATTTCAAAAGGGGGTGGTGATGGACAGAGTATCTGAGTTAATCAGAACACTCCTACCCAGTCAACAGATCAGGGCTTGATCCATCACCGTTTTTTAGCTCACTGCACCATCCCAGTTCAGAACCTGGCTATATGCAAATTAGTCCGTCCCTGGCTCAGTGCATCATGGGAACAGGGCAGACCAAACTACCAAGCCAATTCTTCACTGGAAAGGAAACAAGCTTCCGGGGACCGGTTTCTGGCATTACAGCCGTCTTCGGCCCGGCTTGCTTGAATCCTGATGGTGCAGTGAGCAAGGGACTCATGTCTGAGCATACCCTTCCACACTCATGGTGGCCAAAATAATTTCAAAAGGGGGTGGTGATGGACAGAGTATCTGAGTTAATCAGAACACTCCTACCCAGTCAACAGATCAGGGCTTGATCCATCACCGTTTTTTAGCTCACTGCACCATCCCAGTTCGGAACCTGGCTATATGCAAATTAGTCCGTCCCTGGCCCAGTGCATCATGGGAACAGGGCAGACCAAACTACCAAGCCAATTCTTCACTGGAAAGGAAACAAGCTTCCGGGGACCGGTTTCTGGCATTACAGCCGTCTTCGGCCCGGCTTGCTTGAATCCTGATGGTGCAGTGAGCAAGGGACTCATGTCTGAGCATACCCTTCCACACTCATGGTGGCCAAAATAATTTCAAAAGGGGGTGGTGATGGACAGAGTATCTGAGTTAATCAGAACACTCCTACCCAATCAACAGATCAGGGCTTGATCCATCACCGTTTTTTAGCTCACTGCACCATCCCAGTTCAGAACCTGGCTATATGCAAATTAGTCCGTCCCTGGCCCAGTGCATCATGGGAACAGGGCAGACCAAACTACCTAGCCAATTCTTCACTGGAAAGGAAACAAGCTTCCGGGGACCGGTTTCTGGCATTACAGCCATCTTCGGCCCGGCTTGCTTGAATCCTGATGGTGCAGTGAGCAAGGGACTCATGTCTGAGCATACCCTTCCACACTCATGGTGGCCAAAATAATTTCAAAAGGGGGTGGTGATGGACAGAGTATCTGAGTTAATCAGAACACTCCTACCCAGTCAACAGATCAGGGCTTGATCCATCACCGTTTTTAAGCTCACTGCACCATCCCAGTTCAGAACCTGGCTATATGCAAATTAGTCCGTCCCTGGCCCAGTGCATCATGGGAACAGGGCAGACCAAACTACCAAGCCAATTCTTCACTGGAAAGGAAACAAGCTTCCGGGGACCGGTTTCTGGCATTACAGCCGTCTTCGGCCCGGCTAGCTTGAATCCTGATGGTGCAGTGAGCAAGGGACTCATGTCTGAGCATACCCTTCCACACTCATGGTGGCCAAAATAATTTCAAAAGGGGGTGGTAATGCCAGAAACCGGTCCCCGGAAGCTTGTTTCCTTTCCAGTAAAGAATTGGCTTGGTAGTTTGGTCTGCCCTGTTCCCATGATGCACTGGGCCAGGGTCAGACTAATTTGCATGTAGCCAGGTTCTGAGCTGGGATGGTGCAGTGAGCTAAAAAACGGTGATGGATCAAGCCCTGATCTTTTGACTTGGTAGGAGTGTTCTGCTTAATTCAGATACTCTGTCCATCACCACCCCCTTTATGAATCATTAAATATCTTTAGGCCATGAGTTATAGTTTCTTAACATTAGTATAACTATAAGAATACCTATAACTATAACCGCTGAATAAATATAAATATATATATATATATATATATATCCAAACATGTGGGGTCCTTCCGAGATCCTTTTCTCCCGTCGTCAGGTGGCGTAAAATACGGCGAACCCAAGCCGTTACTTGTAATTATCCAAAGTTGCTTTACTCAGCAATTACGCACTCATAGACAGATTCTGATGAAAAAAGAATTTAATCCCAAATTACGCTACGCGTTTCAACACAATCCTGTGTCTTGCTCACACGAATGCTTCGATGTTTACCAAACATCGAAGCATTCGTGTGAGCAAGACACAGGATTGTGTTGAAACGCGTAGCGTAATTTGGGATTAAATTCTTTTTTCATCAGAATCTGTCTCTGAGTGCGTAATTGCTGAGTAAAGCAACTTTGGATATATATATATTCACTGAAAAAACCATAGGTTATAGACCATATATAGTTAGGAATTAGCATTTACAAAACCTTGAAAATTCACTGAAAAAACCATAGGTTATAGACCATATATAGTTAGGAATTAGCATTTAAAAAACCTTATTTTACTCACACAAAACCATTGAAATTCCATATATAGTTAGTTGTACTAACTATATATCGCGCACCCGCAATCCACTGCTGATCATGTCACATATTACATCATTCATGACATGGTCAGTGACATCACTGATGACATCACTGATGACATCTCAAATGACATCACTGATGACATCACTGATGACATCTCAAATGACATCACTGATGACATCACTGATGACAACATCCAGTGACTGTATTTTTCTGTAAAGTTAAAATATGTCTTGAGTGGATGTATAAGTGTCTGGATGAAGGATTTAGTAGGTGCATGACTGACTGTATGAGTGAGTGATTAAATGTGTCTCACTGAGTGCATGGGTTAGTGACTAAACTGTCTTAATTTGTGCATCATTATGTCTGTTGTTCTGAAAACTGCTGCATGTGTTGTTCAGTAGCTATATGAGTAACTATATGGGTTGTTGATTGGTTGCCCAAGTATTTGTATGGGAGACTGAGTGTGTGTGTGGGTGGCTGGGAGGTGTATGACTCTGTGCATAGATGTGTGAGCAGTTGATTCACTAGATGTATGGGTTCAAAAGTGCATGTGGAAACAGCTGTATGGGTGGTTGACTGTGTGCATCAGTGTATTGGTGAGTGAATGGATATCTCAGTGCTACATGTCAAAGTAAGTACATATGTAAAACACAGTACATGTGAGACTTGACATATATAAATAACTGTGCATAAGAGCCAGTGAATGTGTGAGTGGCTGTATGCATCATTGTGAACTTGTATCCAGGATTGTATAAGAGAGTAAATATGTTTTAGTATATGTTTGAATAAGTAAGGTGTGTATAACTGTATAGTTGGGAAAATGGAGGTGTGATTGATTGTTTGCATGACTGACTAGGTGTGTGTGTAACTTCATGGATGAATGACAATCTGTGAGTCTGTGTTTACACTGAGTGTATCTAAGGTTATATTAGAGTCTGAAGAGGTTCATCGTATTATCACATGAATGATGTCATCAGTGATGTGATCAGTAATGTCAAATGAGATGTCATCCGTGATGTCATCAGTGATGTCATTTGAGATGTCATCAGTGATGTCATCAGTGATGTCATTTGAGATGTCATCAGTGATGTCATCAGTGATGTCATTTGAGATGTCATCAGTGATGTCATCAGTGATGTCACTGACCATGTCATGAATGATGTAATATGTGACATGATCAGCAGTGGATTGCGGGTGCGCGATATATAGTTAGTACAACTAACTATATATGGAATTTCAATGGTTTTGTGTGAGTAAAATAAGGTTTTTTAAATGCTAATTCCTAACTATATATGGTCTATAACCTATGGTTTTTTCAGTGAATTTTCAAGGTTTTGTAAATGCTAATTCCTAACTATATATGGTCTATAACCTATGGTTTTTTCAGTGAATTTCAATGGTTTTTTAATAGCAAATATCATAAGCTGTCGAATGTCAAGTACGTGGTAAGTAAAAACATTTTCGTGTTTATGCACACTGATCTGCTTTGAATGCTGCCCCCCCCTCATTTCTATTAGGAGTACTCTCTCTTTGCAGATAGTGAAGGGTAGTTAACGCAGGCCTTTGCCCCCGTTGTAATCCGTCGTGCCTGCTTCTCTCTCCATTTGATTGATTGTTCTCTTTGGTTCATTCTCTATTTACAAACAAGCACATAGTCGCAATACTCTGTTTAGTCTTTGCAGATAGCGAAAAATCGTGTAAAAAAACAAAAGGAATCGAGCAAAATCAGTAGGCCACTAATGGGATCTCTTTTTGACCTGGCTAAAATAGAAACATTAGGAACAACCTGTTGAAAATAGCAATGTGTATGTACATAAGCGGCGTTCATTTGTGTTCACAGTACCCCTTGTTGATTGTTTGAATCGAGCATTGAATTGTTCGAAGTTGGTTCTCTTAAGGATCTTCTCTGCCTGCAAACGAGGAAGAATAGGAATATTCTCTCTCCCTTTGCAGGTAGTGAAAGGGTAGGTAATGCGGACCTTTGTCCCCCGTTGTAATCTGTCATGCCTATCTACTCCCCACTGATTGATGCACCTGTTTCACCCGGACCATTTACTAGAGATAGGTCATCTGGCCCGACCAGAGAGCACCCCTAGTGAAAAGGACATATGCAATAATAACGAAGTGATCACTGTATCCTGTTAACAGAAACTTTAGCATGAAACAACCTGGAAAGAAAGGAATAGGAAAACGAAAATCAGTAGGCCACTGATGAACTTTTTATTAAATAACAAACAAAGAAACGATAACAATACGTAATGATAAAACCTATTATTGTCCTAGAAACAAGAAACGTTAGAAGTAAGCCCGTAATAAGAAACCTGAAAACAGTAAGAGAAACCAAGTGTGACATTGCAACGGCCACAAGGCAACGAGGCTTCATCGCCCCTCACTGCCCCAAAACGTGTCTGTCCCACCGCCTGCCACGCCCAAATAACGGCAAACTGGGAAAGATACGTCAGCAGACATCCGCCCCATTCTGGAAACTTCCAAAGTGCAACAGGTTTGCGGCTACGCCCAGCCGGAAGCAACACATATAAGGCGGGTCCTGCTGCCAACCGTCGGCCAGGAGATCATCACGTAGGGTGTAGCCGGAGGAGAGGCCGAGGCCAGCGGGACCCGGCCAGGGGGATTGACAACACTGGAGAGTTGCAGGGGGGGGAATGTCCGTGTCCTCGACCCTCCCCTCTCTCTCCCAGTCCGGCCGCCATCAACCAGAGGCCAAGGCCGACGGGATCCGGCCGCGGTGGTGGTAACCCTGGAGAATTGCAGGTTAGACCCTCTCTCTCCCAGTCTGGGCCAGCATCCATGAAGGGCCTGGGAGTGGAGAGGCCACTGCACGAAAGGCCCAGGAGAGGCACCACACGCCAAGGCCTGCCCCACCGGATGAGCCAAGGAACCCGTTCATGGGGCCAGAGCAAAGGGCGTCCGGCCGCCATCCACCGGAGGTCCGGCCCAAAGACGGACGGGACATTTCTTCTTTCTTTTATAATGGCTGCGACAACACTGGGGGGGGATGTCTTGCACATGCTTCCGACCCCCCCCCCTCGTCCTCATCGCCTGGTCCGGCCATAACAAATGTCAAGCGAGACGCCGTGGGGTGCACTGGGTGGGAGAGACGGTGCGAACAGGCCTCTCCCGCCTCCCCAGGTGGAGGCTTCCCAGCTGCACCCTCAGCGCTCCAGGCGCCCGGAAAAGGGTTCTTCCACTGTGGCGATGCTGCAACGTCTCGCCCGGCAGGGTGGAGCCCGTCCGCTCATTTGACCCCGCGATCGCCAGTAGCTACCTAACTCTCAAAATGGCGGTCGACCTGGCAAGAGCGGGCCCAGCATAAAGAAATGGCCCGGTCACTGGTTGACTCCACCACCGTAGTCCTCCACGACCTTGAAGATTCTAGAGGAGCCGCGGGAGTCCCCGACCCCCGCAGACACCCCCGATGGGGAATGACTGCCATGATCGCCCGTGGAGCGACGAAACTGTAGCCGCGGGACGTCGGCGCTCCCATGCTGGCGCCAGCCTCAGTTTGAATGACTAGAATCCTGCAGACCTCAGTTCCGGTGAAAGCACAGTGTGACCCGGTAGGAAAAAATGTTGCACCCCCTCCCCTTTTTGACTGATGGTTCAAACCACCGATCCTTTCCTTTGCCCTTTTAACGGAACTTTGGACTGCCTCCCCCCCCCCCCGCGGCGCCCCACGCCGTTATTTGCTGGGCGGCAACTTACTAGACATCACCTTCGTGCCATCCAGATTTCAGCGCGTTCTGCTGCCTTGGAACTATTCGCACAACAGACCGCTAGTGACAACCCACCCCCCGGACGCCCCACGCCGGATACCCAAATCAGTGCGGCACCCAGGCAACATCTTCTGAATTTTCATAATTTGAAAGAACTAGTAACATGTCCTCATCAGGAATTTCCTCTTCAATCATCTCATCAGGAATCTCCTCATGAAAAGTCTGCAATGATGATTCTTGTAACTCTATGGTCTCCAAACATTCGATAAATTCGCCATCAAGAGATTGATCAAAAAAATCATTCAAGTCATCTCCTCCTTGTGAGAATATTTCATTATTGGTGCTGTCAATTTCATTAAATGTAGTGGATAATTTAAAAGAAATTGCCACGGTCTCTTCATTGTTTAAATGTTTTTACTGTTTTTGTTTTGTTGTATATATTTATAAGTTATTAAAGTTTTATATTCCTACTACTTTGTTGGAGTGCTATATATTTTTAATGTGACACATAATTGTAAAAACTTTGATGTACAAAGAGTCATCCCTGGAATCTTCCGCTTCAGGCTCGGTCCCCTCCCCAATCACAATACAGAATGGTTTTCAGATAGTAGGAACGCGTGTGGTTTGACGGATCTCATCGGGTGTGGGCCTTGATCTACTATAACTCCTTTGAAGAGGGGTGATTCTTTACAGCTGGGGCCATAAACTACATCTGCAGGGCTAGCTGATAGCCTGGACAATCGGACACAGAGGAAGAGGAGTGTCAGAGGGTGCGGTAGTGAATAGGGCGAAAGGGAGGTGTCGGGCGGGCACAGAGTGTGATTTTTCAGGGAAGAGCAGCGCAGATGGGGGGAGGTTTATTGCCGATGCATAAGACAGAGAGCGGGGGTGACCAGTGCCTGGGAAGATGCTTGCGAGGGTGGGGAGCCATGCTACGGATCAACAGCGTGCAGAGAGTGGGTCTGGTCAAGGCATCTAAAATGGCTGCCGTGCACGACAAAAGTGTGGCATTTCAAAAAAGGCAAGATGGCGCAGACAATGTTTTTCAACACTTCCTCATTTCCTTCGAATCGAACGTTAACAGACGTTGGTGCATATTACCAAAGTTAAGCGATATTTATCGCTAACGATGCTTAGCAACGAATTTTTTACCGCTAAGCATCGTCAGAAATTATCGCAGATAAACCTTGCTATTATCAAGGTTTATCGCAAATGCGATAAAAAACGGCCGCAATGCATGAATATCGCTAAAAAGTCAGCGATATTCATGCATTACCGAGCTAATGCTCTTAGCCATGTTATCCACCTCCCATTGGATAACATGGCTAAGAACTGCTCAGGGCAGGTGTTAGTTTTTGGAGATATTCGCGCTTAGCGCGAATATCTCCAAAAGTTGGTAATAGGAGATAGATATCTTGCATGTTGTAATGCAAGTTATTGTGGTATATGGAACTCATACCATAATCTCTCAGGAAAACAGAAACTGATCCTTTTGGGACCGCCTGAGAAGGCCTAGGGGGTGAGGGGTACTCTACTTTGCCCCCTTTTCACGTTCCGAACTATTTTATTTTACTCTCTTCTGTAATTACACAAAATGGCAGCGATAAGATGCATCAGACACAGACAGTGAGAGAAAGGAGGCCGGCGATGAAGAAGAGATGTCAAATACACATTGGAGATAATATAGTGGGAGAAGAAAAGTAAATATGAGTAAACTTACCATGTAACATAAAAATGTTGCACTCTATACTATAAGTCTCATTTTATACTACAATCACTTCGCTACAACCTCATAAATTAAAAATAAAAATGAATAATGTCTCAAACAATTTTTGATTTCTAAATATAAATTTATTCTTCTGAATTTTCAAAATTTGAAAGAACTAGTAACATGTCCTCATCAGGAATTTCCTCTTCAATCATCTCATCAGGAATCTCCTCATGAAAAGTCTGCAATGATGATTCTTGTAACTCTATGGTCTCCAAACATTCGATAAATTCGCCATCAAGAGATTGATCAAAAAAATCATTCAAGTCATCTCCTCCTTGTGAGAATATTTCATTATTGGTGCTGTCAATTTCAATAAATGTAGTGGATAATTCAAAAGAAATTGCCACGGTCTCTTCATTGTGAGCCATTTTATTTTGAAATTGCTTGCTGTAAATTGCAGAAAAAAATATTCACTTTCATTTATCGTTTTTAGTAATACATAATATAAAACTAACTTTATCAAGTATTTAGTATAACAGAAGGAATGTAAATAAATAACAGAAAACATTTTTCAAATTATCTTAAAGTGTACAACATAGTTCCCCTTACAAATTAACAACTCACCTTTTTAAAAGTAGGAGAAGTGTTAGTACTGTGTAAATCAAACACC